>NW_026652292.1:14571634-14946604 GCF_009828535.3 Hylobates moloch
AGAGACCAGCCTGGTCAACATGGTGAAACCCTGTCTCTACTAAAAATACAAAAATTAGTTGGGTGTGGTGATGGGCGCCTATAATCCCAGGTACTCGGGAGGCTGAGGCAGGAGAATCGCTTGAACCCAGAAGGCGAAGGTTGTAGTGAGCCCAGATGACGGCATTGCACTCCAGCTTGGGTGACAAGAGTGAAACTCTGTCTAAAAAAAAAAAAAAAAGTAATGGACATTTAAAATATTTGCTGACTGGAGAGCAACTTTTGAATCCTTTCATATGCTTGGAGAATTCTTTTCCTTATAAATTCTGCCTAAGGTGGAAGCCAGAAATCCACTTTATGAGCCTCTGTGACTTTGGCCCCAAGATTAAGATGCACCCTGTAAACTTTGATTCAGGAAAGAGTGATGAGAACTAGGAGGTGCTTTGAGGAATTCATTTTGTTGAGGGTGGCAGAAAAGCATACAGCTGTGGGAATCAGTGATGGAATGACCCTGGGGGTTTGGAAGGAGTACAGTGTCCTGTGGAACAAGATGCATCAGAGTAGGAATATTTTGTCCAGCTTTAGATCCAGAGAGCAACTGAGTGCTTCTCCTTGAAACTTTGGCCATCTAATACTCTTTAATACATTTATTTTTTGCTTGAACTAGTAGGAATTAGTTGTGTTTGAAACTAAAATTTTGACTAAGTGATATTGTTTGGCTGTGTCCCCACCAAATCTCATCTTGAATTGTAGTTCCCATTATCCCCACTTGTCGTGGGAGGGACCAGGTGGACATAATTGAATAATGGGGGCAGTTTCCCCCATCATGTTCTTGTGATAGTGAGTTCTTATGATAGTGAGTTCTCATGAGATCTGATGGTTTTATAAGGGGCTTCACCCTTTGTAGCATGACAAGCTGCAGACAAGAACCCCTCAGATACCAAGTTGTAGAAGGAAAGACTTTATTCAGCTGGGAGCATCAGTGGACTCATGTCTCCAAAAACCGAGCTCCCTGAGTGAGCAATTCCTGTCCTTTTTAAGGGCTTACAGCTCTAAGGGGGTCCACGTGAGAGGGTTGTGATCGATTGAGCAAGCAGGGGGTATGTGACTGGGGGCTGCATGCACTGGTAATCAGAATGGAACAGAAAAGGACAGGGATTTTCACGATGCTTTTCCATAAAATGTCTGAAATCCATAGATAACATGAGCAGTTATGTCAGGGGTTGATTTTTAACTACCAGGCCCAGGGTGCGGTGCTGGGCTGTCTGCCTGTGGATTCCATTTCTACCTTTTGGTTGTTACTTATTTATTTGGAGGCAGAAATTGGCATAAGACAATATGAGGGGTGGTCTCCTCCCTTACCTTCACTGGGACTTCTTGCCGCTGCCATGTGAAGGAAATGTTTGCTTCCCCTTCCATCCTGACTTTAAGTTTCCTGAGGCCTGCCGAGCCATGCTGAACTGTGAATCAATTAAACCTCTTTTCCTTTGTAAGTTACACAGTCTCGGGTATGTCTTTATTAGCAGTGTGAGAACGGACTGATACACTGAGTTACCCTTATAAAAAGTTAGATGGCAATTTATTAACTGGGAGAAGATAATTACAATCCAAATAACAAAGAGTGAAAACAACTAAAGAAGAAAAAATATGCAAAAGACCTAAACAGGCAAAGCAGTGAAGGAAAAAAATGCAAGTAGAAAGCTACATAACCTCCCAGATAATTAGAAAAACAATAATTAAAAAAAAAAAGTTTTAACTATCAAAGTTGCTGAAACTAAAAATATCGTTAGTTTCAGGGCTTGTATGAAGGTAGGAAGATAACTGATCTTATAGTGTGTTGGTGGAAATGTACAGGCTTAGGGCCCTGTGACCTGATAATACTCTTTACAATTAAAATGTGACTATTCATTGCTTTATTAGTTTCATTCATAAGGACTTATCTAAAAAATGAAAACAAAAACATGGGGATTTAAAGATACACAAATGCTTTCACACATAAATACAAACAAGGGTGTTTATCACAGCTCTCTCTGGAATAGAAAACATCTGGAAACAACTCAAGTGACCATCAGAAGGAGAATGATGGTGTAAGGAGTATAATGCCCACAGTTGAATTCTAAAGCACTTTTAAAATAGGGCTATCTGTATCAGCTTTAAAGTATTTTCTAGATGTATTATTAAAGGAAAACATCCAATGACAATGTTGTCACCATATAAAAGATTATATGTATAATCTAAGCAAAGTTAATATTATAGAAGATATGCACCAAATTGCTGATAGTGCTTATATTCTGGAGGAGAGATTGAATGTGGGAGGGAGAAACTATAAACTTTATTTCAGATATTTCTTTATCGTTTACATTTGGCACTTTTACTTTTGTAAACCAAATGACTATGAAAAATGCATGATAGTGAATTCCATACCACCATCACAGTTACATCCAACAGCTTGTTATTTGTAACATGGAGAGGTCTGCTTATTCACTTTATTTTTCCTGCTTTGACTCCTTGAGGAGTGAGCCACATTTCCATCAGCAAGGGTGTCCCCTTTAGGCAGGGATACTCACTCCTAGACCAGCTCTGGTAGAAACATCTTGATTCTTCCCACTCCCATGCCCTCTGTAAGTTTCCTGCTTCTTTCTCAAAGAAAGTGGATACTTATCATTACCAATCACTGAAGCATCTCAAAGTTCAGTTGCAAAAGAAAAATTTCTTGGGAGAGAAAATGGTCCCCACTCTAGCTTCATTGTAAATTTTCTTTTGAGATGGAGCTTCACTCTTGTTGCTCAGGCTGGAGTGCAATGGCGTGGTCTCGGCTCACTGCAACCTCCACCTCCTAGGTTCAAGTGATTCTCCTGGCTCAGCCTCCCGAGTAGCTGGGATTACAGGAGTCTGCCACCATGCCTGGGTAATTTTGTATTTTTTTGGTAGAGACAGGGTTTCACCATGTTGGTCAGGCTTGTCTCAAACTCCTGACCTCAAGTGATCTGCCCGTCTTGGCCTCCCAAAGTGCTGGGATTACAGGCGTGAGACACCGTGCCTGGCCCATTGTAGATTTTCTAAAGCATGTATAGCTTCCAATTTATCTCTCCAGACTCCCACTGAGTCATAAAAAGGCATATAAGTTCATGTTAATTTAATGTTATTCTACCCACATATTAGCATGAGGTTATATTTATGACATAGCCAAGGTGGGTTGTTAGATGATGTATGTTCACTTGATAGTACACTGAAGTCCTTCCAGTAATCTAACCACACAGCCCATTTTGCAGAACTTGGAGTGTAATCTAACTATTTTTTAATGATTGTGGTCCCTCTTCTTTTGTTTTTGCAGCATTTCCTATGACATGTTGTGGTTTTGTCTAAGATTGAGCATCTTGTTTTCGTCACTTCAAATTCCTTTCAAGGAATTCACCATTCCAAGGCGAACCACCTGTTATTTTCTTGAAGCTGCTAGACAGTCCATGTAATTTTTCCATATATCTGACTGTTAGGAAGCAGCCTTTTATATTGAGAAAGTCATTCATTTATTTCTACCTTTTTTCTGTTGGTTTTAGGATGACACAGATTCAAATAATTTCAAATTATAAATGTTTATTTCTAGTATATAGAAAAACAGTTGAATTTTATGGATTGACTTGGATCCCGTGTCCATGCTAAAGTAATTTATTAGCTTTAATAGGTTGTCAGTTCTTTGAGATTTTCTATGTAGATGATCATGTCGTCTGCAAATAAAAGCATTTTTAGTTCTTCCTTTCTAAGTTGTATCTTGTTTTTTCGCTTTGCCTTATGGTTAGCTAAAACTTCTGCATAATATTGACTAGAAGTAGTGACAGCATACATCCTTTCCTTGTTCCCAATTTCAGGAAACAAAGCATTGTCTTCAAATAATATATAGTTATAAGTTTTTTTGATAGATATTCTTTTATTTATTTATTCAATGATATTTATTTTAAGTTTGAGGTTACATGTGAAGGTTTGTTACATAGGCAAACTCGTGTTATAGGGTTTGTTGTACAGATTATTTTATCACCCATGTGTGAAACCCAGTACCCAGTAGTTATATTTTCTGCTCCTCTCCCTCCTCCAAACCTTCACCCTCAAATAGGTTTAAGCTTTGTGCTCATAAATCCTCATTATTTAGCCCCCACTACAAGTGAGAGCATGCAGTATTTGGATTTCTGTTCCTTCATTAGTTTGCTAAGGATATATTATGGCTCTACCTCCATCCATGTTTCCACAAAAGACATGATCCTGTTCTTTTTATGGCTGCACAATATTCCATGGTGTATATTTACCACATTTTCTTTCTCCAGTCTGTCATTGATGGGCATTTAGGTTGATTCCATTTCATTGCTATCAGAATAGTGCTGCAATGAACATTTGCATGCATGTATCTTTTAATTGGTGTAATATGGTATCTCATTTTGATTAACAGCATCTGTTAATTGGTGTGATATGGTATCTCATTTTGGTTTTTGATTTGCATTTCTCTAATGATCAGTGATGTGCTTTTTGTCCATGTGTTTATCAGCTGTATGTATGTCTTCTTTTGAAAAGTGTCCATTCATGTTCTTTGCCCACTTTTAAATTTAAAGGGTTTGTTTGTTTTTCTCCTGTAAGTGTGTGTAAGTTCCTTATAGATGCTGGATATTATACCTTTGTCAGATCCATAGTTTTCAAATATTTTCTCCCATTCTGTAGATTGTCTGTTTACTCTGTTGATAGTTTCCTTTTCTGTGCAGAAGCTCTAAAGTTTAATTAGATTCCACTTCTCAATTTTTGCTATTGTTGCTATTGCTTTTGGTGTCTTTGTCATGAAATTTTTGCCTGTTCCTATGTCCAGAATAGTATTGCCTAGATTGTCTTCCAGGGTTTTTACTGTTTGGGGCTTTACATTGAAGTATTTAATTCATCTTGAATTGATTTTTGTATATGGTGTCTGAGAGGAGACCAGCTTCAATCTTCTGCATGTGGCTAGCCAGTTATTCCAGCACCATTTATTGAATGTGGAGTCTTTTCCCTATTGTTTGTTTTTGTCAGCTTTGTCAAATATCAGATTATAGGTGTGTGACCTTATTTCTGGGCTCTCTATGCTGTTCCATTGGTCTGTGTGTCTGTTTTTGTACCAGTACCACGCTGTTTTGGTTACTGTAACCCTGTAGTATAGTTTGAAGTCGGTAATATTATGCCTCTGGCTTTGTTCCTTTTGCTTAGGATTGCCTTGGCTATTTGGGCTCTTTTTTTGGTTGCATGTGAATTTTAAAATCGTTTTTTCTAGTTGTGTGAAGAATGTTTTTGGTAGTTTGATACGAACAGCATTGAATCTGTAAATTGGTTGGGCAGCATGGCCATTTTAATGATATTGATTCTTCCTATTCATGAGCATGGGATGTTTTTCCATTTGTTTGTGTCTTCTCTAATTTCTTTGAGCAGTGTTTTGTAATTCTCATTGTAGAGATCTTTCACCTCCCTGATTAGCTGTATACCTAGGTATTTTATTCTTTTTGTGGCAATTGTGAATGGGATTGCTTTTCTGATTTGGCTCTTGGCTTGGCTGTTGTTGGTGTATAGGAAGGAATGCTAGTGATTTTTGTACATACATTTTGTATCCTGAACTTTACTCAAGTTTTTATCAGCTGAAGAAGCTTTGGGGCCAGCTTTCAAGGGGTGCTTCTTACTTTTGCCCATTCAGTATAATGCTGTCTGCAGGTTTGTCATAGATGGCTTTTATTATTTTGAGGTATATTCCTTTGATACCTCATTTATTGAGAGGTTTTAATATGAAGTCTATTGAATTTTATCAAAAGCCTTTACCCTGTCTATTGAGATAATGATGTGAGTTTTGTCTTTAGTTCTGTGTATGTGATGAATCATATATATTGGTTTGTATATGTTGAACCAACCTGGCCTCCTGGGATGAAGCCTACTTGATCGTGGTGGGTTAGCTTTTTGATGTGCTGCTGGATTTGGTTTGCAAGTATTTTGTTGAGGGTTTTTGCATCAATATTTATCAGAATATTGGCCTGCTCCTTTATTATTGTGTGTTTGTGTTAAGAACACTTAATGTAAGATCTACCCTCTTAGCAAATTTTAAGTACACCATACAATATTGCTATTTATAGGCAGGTCTTGCTTTTTGAAAGTCAGTTATTATATCTTTGATGTCTTTTTTTTTTCTAATTGGGGTGTTTGTACCATTTACATCTATTGTAATTGTTGACATGGTTGGATTCTTATCTACCAACTGGCTACTTGTTTTCTCATAATCCTGTCTGTTCTGTTTTCCTTTCTTCTTTTCTTGCCTTCCTTTGGATTATTTTGCTGTTGTTTTTATGATTACATTTTATCTCCACTCTCGCTGTTTAGTTATATCTCTTTTAAATTTTTTTATATGGGGGTTTCTCTAAGCTGTATAGTATACATAATTAGCTTACCACAATCTACCTTCAGATAGTATTGCAAGATTTTACCTTATAGCATGAGAAACTCACAGCAGTATACACCCATTTTTCTCTCAATCTTTGTGCTATGTGGTCGTGTATTTTATTTCTCATATTTGTAAACTCTACAATCTATGTTACTATGTTACCTAGACATATAATTATCTTTAGAAATGATTAAAATAAGAAAAGTATCTTTAGTATTCATCTTCACTTTTATCTTTTCTGGAGTTTACCATTACCTTGAGAAGATTCAAATTTTTCTTTTTTTTTTTTGAGACGGAGTCTTGCTCTGTCACCCAGGCTGGAGTGCAGTGGCATGATTTTGGCTCACCGCAACCTCCGCCTCCCGGGTTCAAGTGGTTCTCCTGCCTTAGCCTCCCAAGTAGCTGGGATTACAGGCAGGTGCCACCACGCCCAGCTAATTTTTGTATTTTTAGTGGAGATGGGGTTTCACCATGTTGGCCAGGATGGTCTCGATCTCTTGATCTCATGATCCGCCTGACTCAGCCTCCCAAAGTGCTGGGATTATAAGCATGAGCCACCACGCCCGGCTTCAAATTTTCTTCAAGCATCCTACTCATTTCTGAAGAAATTCCTTTAACATTTTGTTGTGGTTTTGCTTTTGTTGCTTTGGCCTTTGGTAATAAATTTTTTTCAGTTTTGTTTTTTTTTTTGGTCTAATAAAATCTGTATCTTGACATCATTTTTGAAAGATATTTTCACAGGTATAGGATTCTGGGTTGGCAGTTTTTTGTTTTTCTTTAATACCGTAAATATGTTACTTGTCTTCAGGCTTACATTGTATCTTATAAAGAAGTTTGCTGTCATTCCTCTTTTTTTCTTCAGTATGTTGAGGTACTTTTCTCCCCTTAGTGCCTTAAGCCTTATGCTTTTAATAAAAGAGAGATTCAGGGAAATGGGTGATGATTCATGCTTGCTCCCAGCAGTAGCTATCATTTCTTGAATACCAGCACCACTGAAATAGGTTCTATCATTCTCCTTCCATACCCCCCAATTTTTACCATGAGCTCCTGGGGGAGGCCAGTGAAAAAGCTTACTAGTGAGTGAAACTCTTCCTGTGTCCTGGACCTTTAGCTTTGTAAACTAACCCTCTAGTCCAAACTTGGTCTTTAAAAAACCATGATACTTTTAAGTGATTTCTCTCTACCTATCTATACAGTGGCCACTTCTTCCTCCTGTGATCTGCCAAAGTTAAAAGGATTCTTGTCTCCTGTCTCTCCTTGGAATTCAATTTGGGTTGCTTTATGAGCTCAGTTCTTAGACAGGGCTTACAATTTCTTGGCTTTCTCTTATCACCAAAGTGGGAACACTTCCAACTTTCTACACCCTAAATTGTTAGGACTTTGAAGTTGTTTACCATCTTAGATGCAGTTTTATTAACAGACTACAATTTGTTTATAGCCCATTTAAATTAGCCCAAAATAAAAATAATCCTTCAGATGAACAGAGTAGAGTAGTTCATATCCACAGCTATATACTTGTCAATGTGAATTCAGCTTTTACTGGGTCTCATGAATTATTGGATCATAATGTATTTGCGCTCAAAGTATCTGCCAAGTCATTTTCACGTATTCCATCACTGCTAAGCCATTTGTTCCCAATCTTGCACTTTGGGTTGCTTTTTTAATCCCCTGAGCAAAGTTTTATATCATTTTAAATGATAGTTTTAGAACTATGTAATCTTTTTAGCTCAGGATCTGTATCTATATAAAGAGAACTATAGAATCAGGATCTATATCTATACAAAGAGAATAATATAATCAGGATCTAGAGGATCCTAATCTGTCACTCAACAGAGTTGTTGTCCCTTCCATTAGTCATTGATAAAACTATTGAATAGGTCACAACTGAGTCCAGAGACAGTTCTGCCCAAAATAGCTCCTTCTAAATTTGGTATCGATTCATAAATTGATACATTGAACTTGATAAAATTCATTTAATTAATCTTGTTTTTATTTCTTATTATTTTTGGTTGTAATTCTGAGTTGTGTTTTTGTAGGACCACATATATATTTTTAAATGTTTATTATATTTTTATTGTGGCAAAATACAGATAGCATGAAATTTACTGTCTTAATTACTTTTAAGTGTACAATTCAGTGGTAGTAAATACAGTCATAATGTTGTGCAATCATCACCATCATATATCTCCACTGTCTACTATATTTACAAACTATATTTATTTCTGCAACAACTTTGTGCAAGAAGAAAATGGTGTCAGCTGTACATAGTAACGCCATGCTAGCTATTAATGATCACTACTTCAACTTATAGACACTTTCACACCACCCCTTAAGAATCCATAGTAATATCTACAGTTTGGGGAGTGTACTTGCTCATTTTTTGAAAATCATATCATAACATTGTCTTATTCTTCTGGCATCATTCCCATTTTCCACAACTTTTCAAATGTTATTTTCAGTGATTTTAGGTAAATGTTCTATTGGTACTCCAGAACAATTTTGCCTGAGGTAGAAAACTGGAACACACTTGGATCATATTGCAGCTATTCTCTGACTTTCTTTATTCACTTTTGGATTTGCAATATTTACCTATTTTTGTTCCACCATTTTCAAATGGTGGCTCATCTGCATTGTTAGAGAAAACAAAAAATAAAGTGAGATAGCTCTCTCTTTGTCATTTCTTATTATCTCTGGGCTCCAAGAAGAGCTTTTAGCCCTGCGTTGGTCTTAGTTGATCAATTATCAATGTGTTATCAAGTTTTTATTTTAATATCAGTAATCTTTTATAAGAGTTTTAAGTATTAGAACCTTGTTTGTGGGATTACTATGTGTTGGAAATTGGAGACTTCTGTACTTTAACTTTTTAAGAAATAAAAGAGAAACTTTATGGGGATATATTGATGGTAAATTGTAGTCATTAGTGCATAATATTGGAAGTTTAGGAAGTGAATGATAGTAAGTATGTGCCAGTAGCAATCCTAGGCTAACATTTCACATTCACATTAATTGAAGCAGGCACACTTTCATTTGGAGTATGTTCTTTTCTTTTTATGGTGATAATGCATGCCAGAACATTGATCTCAAACTTAAATTCATTTTTTTCAGGCCAATTTCATCTGATGGAATCAGCTTTACTGTCTGAAGTAGGCAGACAGTAGCAGGAAAGAAAACATCATCAAATAATAGTGTACTACCTGTGAGGCACTACTTTCTAAAACTTTAACCTATTACTTTTGGAAAAGACTTGAATGTCTTATTCCTGGGAAAGAATACTATGCTTGATAAACCTAAGAAGAGTTTCTGGGAAGTTAGGGTGAGGATCACCCTAAATTTGCACTGTAGAGTGTAAATTCCATTCGAATATCCACCTATTTTGATTCTGTCTAAGAAAATTGGTGGGCCAGTTCATTTTCTTTTGGCATTATCTGTTTTTGGCAGGCCCAGCAATATAGCTGCTAATTCTACTTCGACATTACACACATCCTTTATTTTCTTCTCCAAGCCTACTTCTCTTCTGTTCATTCACCCTATCTTGTAGTCTTAAAATCTTGCTGGGTCTTCATTCTTCCCTCCTGTGTGCCAACATTCAAGTGATATCCAGTCCTGAGATGTGCTCCATATTATTTTCTTTCTAGTCACTAGAAACTTTCCTTTGGGCCTTCATTTATTTTTGGTGATATTAACCTTCAACTTAGATTCGTATCTCTGCCCAGCAGTTGTGTAGCCTTGAATCACCTCTTTGATCCACTGTTTGTGCATCTTAGAAATGTTGACAGTAATATTACCTCTTCATAGGCTGCTGGAAGCGTTAAGTGAGCACAGTATGCAGACTAGCAAAGATTCATTGTTTGTATCATTACCTCTGCCACTGTAACTACTACCATTGCCAACACCTTGCCCCCCCATACTGCAGATCCAACCTGATGAGCCATCTAATCTAGCAGGGGCTCTAATCAGCCTCGAAAACTGATTCTAACTCCTTAGTTAGGCACAAATGCCCGTCTCACTCTCAGCTCTGCTGATAGCCACATCCCTGACTACATTGAATTGTTCCCTATGTCTGTATCTTTGCATTGTTAACTGAAAAATCTTAATACTGACCAGCTTCTACGTTTTTCCTCAAGATCATGTCAAAACCTCTATTAGCTTCCTAGTATCCATTCCTCCTACTCCTTTATATTTGTGTGTGTGTGTGTGTGTGTGTGTGTGTGTGTGTGTGTGTGTGTTTTCCTGGCTCTTGTTTTCCTGGAATAAAGAATACATTTCCCACAAGCTGGGTATGGCCATTTGACTAAATTGTGTCCAGTGTTAACAAGTGGATACTGTGCATGTGTCTTCTGGAAAATGTCATTAGATGGAGGGAGCATGCCCATTTTTCCTTCTTCTCCTCATTTTGACTGATGGCTGGATCTTGAGCAGCCACCTTGGACCATGAAGTGGAAAGCCATATTTTGAAAACAGCAGTACAGCAAGATAGAAAGAATTTGGATCTCCATTTGCCCTGGCCTGCTAACTTCCAGGCTTTTTATATGAGGAAAAGTAAAACTCATCAAGTTTATACTGTTATTTTGGATTTCTGCTAGGTGCAGCAGAACTCATTTCTAACTTATGTAAAGACCTAGATCAGGAGGTATCCTTCGTCTCTGCTCCCAACATAATTTGTATATCATGAAATTATATTTCTTGTCAAATTACATGTCTGCATTTTAGTTTTTCCATTTATAAAATGAGGATGAAAAATGAAAACCTCTATCTGAGGACTGTTACCATGAGTAAATGAGATAATACATATAAAATGCTTAGAGTGAGGGATCACTAAATATATAGGCCTTATTGTTTCTGCTGCTGCTGTTAGTACTCCTGTGTCACACATTTCACAGTGAGTGCTTCAAAATCCAGGTCTCTGTGTTACTCATCTTTGTGTTCCTTCCCAGTGTTCACGCTCGAATTTGACATATTGAGCAGATGCTAACTAATTGTAGCCTATCAATAATTTTTTTTTAAAAGGAGTGGAACTTTTCAAAAGCATCCGAGTGTAGAATGTTTTCGTATTGAGGTATGATTGACCTACTAAAAGGTGTACATACTTAATGTATATACCTCGGTGAGTTTGAAGATAAGTTCAGGAATTTTAGGCACCGAGAAAATGCGCTTCTCAGACTAACTGACTGATGGCCCCAGGTGCTGTGCTGTGACCCACCAGTGCATTTATCCCAGAGTTGTGCTGAGCATGGCCAATGATTGATCATGGAGGAGACACTAGCGTGGGATGCAGGACTGCTCTTACATACGTTTTTAGGCTTAGTGACTCCTCATTGGCTTTGCCAAAACTCTCTTAGAACTACACTCCCGTCTAAGACTCTTCCTACCTTCCTTCCTCCCACCTCTCCACCACAGGGATCAGCCCTGCATTTTGTTCTGACAACTCTCAGCCCTGTGCAGCTCCTTCCGTATTCTTCCTAATGGTATCACCCATGCTCCCTCCCACCCATAAGTTACTTGAACATCTAATCCTGTCATGGTAAGTTTCTCAGAGGACCCAAAGTAACACATACAATGATGATTATTAATGTTAATGTGGATTAATACAGGAACCCTCTTTACAGGAACTTAAATGCTGCAGTAAATTATGGTATTGTTTCAAAATATTTGCTGCACCTTCTTGAGGGAAGAGCATATATCTCCATTTCATTGATGTCAGGCTCCCTCATGTCACTTCTCCTGCCGTGAAATGTGAGTGGAAATGATGTGTCACTTCCAGGTGGAAGCTTTAAGAGACATCATTTGGTTTTCTCATTCTCTTTTTCTCTGCCACAAAGACCAGAGAGTATTGATGTGGATACTGTGCCGTCAAGATAGTCTGTAGCAGGTGTGTAACATGAGTGAGGGAAAGCTGGTGTGTTGTTTTGGGGATTATTTGTTACTACAGCATTACCTTGGTTGAGTAGACTGATAAATATGTTGAAATTTCATTGCATAGAGCAATCAACTGCAACAGAAAAAGTCTATCTTAAGAGCTAAAAGCTCTTTCTTCCATCTGAATGAAGCACATAAATTGTTTCTTATAAAGTAAAAATAACTAATAAAACTTCTAATTTCATCATCGACCATATGACTGAATCATTGTTTCTCTCTATTGTTTAAAATTAAAAGTGTTTCTCCATATGATTACATTTGTGTTTGTGATTGGCATTGGATCACCTACCTGCCCCCTCTAACTTTTCCTTCATTACAGCAGAGCCATCCCACTGGTCAGGGGGCACAATACATAGCCCAGATCTTTAGTTTATTGTCTACACTTACCAAAGTCAAAGTTTGTGGAATAGGCTGGGCGTGGTGGCTCACACCTGTAATCCCAGCACTTTGGGAGTCTAAGGCAGGTGAATCATCTGAGGTCAGGAGTTCGAGACCAGCCTGGCCAACATGGTGAAACCCTTTCTCTAGTAAAAATACAACACTTAGTCCCATGCGGTGGCATGCGCCTATATTCCCAGTTACTCGGGAGGCTGAGACAGGAGAATCACTTGAACCTGAGAGGTGGAGGTTGCAGTGAGCCGAAATCATGCCACTGCACTTCAGCCTGGGTGACAGAGTGAGACTCCAGCTCAAAAAAAAAAAAAAAAAAAAACCCAACACACACACAGTGGAACAAACAACTCAGTTCCCCTCTTTACACACTCACAGCCCTTTCCTCACTATCTAGTTCTTTATCTGCTGCATCAGTCTTTCCAAACATCCTCAGCTCTTATGCCCTGGTGGAGCTAAGTGAAACATGAGTTGCTTTGCCTTCTCCTTTAATTATTCTCTGACTTCATTTGCACAGATCTTCTTTCATTATTATGTGAGAAGGAGGGCCTGAAGTCAAGGTAACCGAGAGTGGTGCATGCTGTGTTCCACTTGAGCTGTACCTTTGCTCCATTTGAACAATTTCAGGTGTGTGCTCAGCTCCTCCCACTTTTGTAGTGGGAAGAATGCAAAGTTGCTATAGTTTTGTACTCTATATTTTGTCTGCTTTTTTCACAAGGTCGTGTAGAACAATATACTGGTTCCTAAGCTCTTTCACTGTATCCCTTTAATTTCAACTAACTAACTCTTAAGCCTTCTTCTATATAAATCGGTTTCACTTGAATCAATAATGCCACAGTGAGCACTGGATATTTTCTTTAACATTTTCGCTCATTCAATAAGGCCTCTGCTGTGATACGTAAAAATTCACCTGCTTATGCTAGATGAGTTAGTTTTTTTTAAATAACTATCAGCTTAGGCTAATGAATATTCTTAGTTTTTAGGACTCATAATTAATAATCCCTAACTCTGATTTTGTTTTTACACTGATCTTAGCCAAAAGGCTGAGAAGTGATGACTGTTTTTGAGATGAAACTAATTCCTCTCTGCCTCAGGATGATTCTATTTTGGTTTAGTTACCACAAAGATATTAGTGGTTATGATCAATGACTATGGTTATAGGTGTAACAAAGGCCAACAGTTTCAGAATTTTGTCAGTGGTGGTACAATTTAGAGGCTTAATGTTGCATTGAAACCAAAAAATTAGATGATTTAGTTCATTTAAGAATGTCAAGATCCAACTTTGATTTTCTTTGTCATCTCGAAGGCTTGGTCTGATCGATCTTGTAAGTGGGATATGGGCAGAGAGAAATATACAACCTTTGAAAGGCATTTTGGGTTCCTTGGGTGAGAGTGGCATCTTATTAACAAAAGAATGTGAAATGTTAAACATAAATGTTTATAGTAGGTCTGAAACGATCCCTGTTACTGGGAGTTTCTAATGCTAATAATGTTGGTTACTGTAAAAATCCTCTCAAAATTAGATAAAAGCAACCCGAACTCATCCCATGACTCTACTCTGGGTTGTGTCAATGAAAGGAGCCTCTGCTTTATTTTGCCTGCCTTTTAGGGAAAGAAAAAACCATGGCACTTACTCTCTGTGTCTTTGTAGGTATCGTTTGACCATATAAGAATACAGCAAGGAGGGATATTTGCAAGACATCTTAATGTCTTTAAATGGATTTCTTCCAGGAACATTAGCAAGTAATGTCTTTAAACTACTTGAAAGAGGTATTATGTTAAAGATCTTTAACTCCTCAAAATATCCTCAACGTTTATTTTATGTGGTTAAAACACCTTTGGCTAGTATTGCATCTCTTTTTCCTCCTATTTAAAGTTAGCTATATTAACAGTGTTTTCATTTAGTTTCTAAAAATGATTCTGTTTTCATAGATTTTACGCTGGAAATAACATTCTAGCAAGTCTTTTAAAATCTGAAGTTGTACATTCAAATATGATTTTGTAATTTTCTTTTTTTTTTTTTTTTTTTTTTTTGAGAAGGAGTCTCACTGTCGCTCAGGCTGGAGTGCAGTGGCACCATCTCAGCTCATTACAATCTCTGCCTCTCAGGTTCCAGCAATTCTCCTGCCTCAGCCTCCCAAGTAGCTGGGACTACAGGCACAAGCCATCACACCTGGATAATTTTTTATTTTTAGTAGAGATGGGGTTTCACCATGCTGGCCAGGCTGGTCTCTTAATTCCTGTCCTTAAGTGATCCACCCGCCTTGGCCTCCCAAAGTGCTGGATTACAGGCATGAGCCACCACACCCGGCCTGTAATTTATTTTTCTAAATTTAATGTCTGTCAATTGTCCACCTGTCTTTTTTCTTCTGTTTTGCAAAATGTATTTGGGTGCTATTTTTAGCCTTATTTGACCGTTCCACCAGATTTTCCAGATGAGTGAAAGTACTTTTTCCGTGGAGTTTCCTTGGATCCTTAAAACCCGTATAGTGGCTGGGTGCGGTGGCTCATGCCTGTAATCCCAGCACTTTGGGAGGCTGAGGCAGGCTGATCACCCGAGGTCAGGAGTTTGAGACCAGCCTGGCCAACATGGTGAAACCCCATCTCCACTAAAAGTACAAAAATTAGCTGGGCCTGGTGGCAGGCGCCTGTAATCCCAGCTACTCGGGAGGCTGAGGCAAGAGAATTGCTTGAACCCGGGAGCCAGAAGTTGCAGTGAGCCGAGACTGCGCTACTACACTCCAGCATGGGTGACAAGAGCGAGATCCCATCAAAAAAAAAAAAAAAAAAAAACTGAAGTTAGAGAAAAATGCTAAATAATCAGATTGAAAGTAATACTCTCAACCCTATGGATGGTTTGTAGTGCTTTGTAATTAAGGTCATCTAGTAGTAGTTGCTACAATAAAGTTTTGGAATTGAGTCTTGGTGTATAAACTGATTGTAAACATTCACCATGGAACACAGAGACACATTTTTAAGCAGGCGTTATTCTTCCAAATGAATTTTGTCCTTTGGAGTGGTCACATGGTAAGAATGTGCACAGAATCCAACAGTGTTACCATTGCTTAAACATTTTTGGGTCTCCTTGGGATTGTCTTCAGAGTCTCTAAGCCACAGAAAAAAGTTAATCTTGTCCTTTTAGTTATACTTCATTTTTGACCCCTATGAGTATCCCCAAGCCTTATCATCTACTTTATTTGTACATCTTGGCTGTTAATTATTATTATTAGTTTTTAGTATTCAGCCAACACATCTTTAAAGAACAGGGGTCTTCTGCCATTTATGTTTTAAACCTCAAAGTCAACTCCAAAAGGGAAAGATCCAAAAAAAAAATGTGAATCAATGACAGCTTACTGGAAAAAGCATGTAATTCCCTGAGCAGATTATCTTGCAAGTGAGAACGTGCGTTTGGATGTAAATCTGCAGTGTTGGGAAAATCAATCACATTGTGTTCTACTGTTATAGAGGAAAAACTAAGTATAGCCTTTAGAGCCTTTCAGGTTAGCTCAAAAAGAGCTCCACTACTTACCATGTGGTATCAGGTGTCTTTTTGAACCAGCATTTCCTTAGCTTTGAAACAGAAGCGTGATAGCAACCTCATAGACTAGGTTAAGAACTAGTGATAATTCATTGCAATGCCTGGGATCACGCCAGGCTCAATAAATGGCACATATATGATGTTAATGTTATCACAATATCTGTACATAGTTCACAGAAGAGTTTATTTAGCTGTTGATAATAGCTGTATTATTGAATATCAATTCTTACATTATAGAAGGATGTAGATGTATGATGAAGTTTCATGAAAGGTTTTACAAAGGGCCAGACCTGACTATTACTGATTGCTCAAAAGGTTTTGAAGGAAAGGCACTGATAGCAATGACCAGATTGAGAAAGGGTCTGCAGAGAATTAACATAGCAGATCCAACCAGGTTGGCTATAGGGTTTCTATTCAGAACGCAAACTCGCGTTATGAATTATCGTCTTCGTTTGGAGAATAGCGGCACTCTACAAAGTTCATTATCATAACTCATAGGGTTTGTAATTTTACTGTTTAGGTTAAGAGTTTTTGGTTTTAACTAAAAAAAAAAAACGGAGACAATTACTAAATTTCAGAGCTATAACAGAATCCTTCCTCCCCCTAAAATTGGGTTAGAATTTAGCCCAATCTCTCCTAATCACAAAAACGCAACTGATAATTATCTCAGGCAATTCTGATATTTTGCCATCTGTGGATTTTAGTGTTTCCCTGTGTTAACAGAAAGAGTTAAGAAATTGTCTTAGTTAACTGGAAAATTGTTGTTTGACCTGATAAACTCAGAGCATTTCTTCCAGCTAGATCATTAAGATTCCAGGACTGACCTCAAGAAGACCCTCTGGAATTCATAGCACTGCAGACATGTCAGTGGTCAGTCTGTGTTATGTGAATGAACCTGATATCAACAGAGTTTCCCCCAAGACCTCCTTGAACTGCCACAGGCACGGTCAAATAGATTATCTGCATTTATTTTGGAATCGAAACTAAATCAGCAATCAGATGAATAATGTATCAGTTGTAGTGCCTGGAATGGGATGCCAACTCCCTAAAAAATGCCACTGAGCAAAAATACACTTTATCTTCAAAATGTTATGTTTTATCTTGCTCATATATTAATTGAAAGTATTTTTGCTGTAGTTGAACTTTTAGAATCAGATTTCTTTTTATGAAATATACTTGTATCCTCTGAATGTTAAGAAATCCTGTATATGCAAGGTTTTGTCCTGAATCTAGGCATTGTCTGAAATAAATAATGGAAGGTATACAACTTACTGTCTGATTAACAAATAACACAATCTTGTATCATCTAATTTCTTCTAGATATATTGGAACAAAGTGTTGGCCTTTTGAAGGCCTGCAAAGCTGTTGAATTGCTTCCATTCACCATTTCAATGAGCTTACATAAGTCTCAGCTAATTTTATCTACTTACTGAACTGAGATATAATGTCTTATTTTGCATGGATTGGGAAGAAATGTGCAGCAGGAAAGCTATTGGCCATGCAGCTTTGCCCTCTCAGGGGGCTTCTATTCCCACCACTGATCACAGATTTGTTGGATTAAATACCTGCTAATATGCAATTTATAAAATTCCCCTTCTCTAGGTTCTGAGCAGTCTATCCTCTTACTAAGGGTGCAATTTGAAAGATTCTGAATGTATTTTGAATGCTTTTAATAGGGCCATTCATTTTATCATACAAATTTTCATTCCCTGGTTTGAGTTAGATTTCTTTTGACACCGAAGAGAAGAACTGTATAATTGTGTTATTCCTTAATTATTTTTCATCTCTTTTTGAATGATAGAAATTGGCCGTGAGAATGGAGTCTGGTAGTGGCATCATAAGAACACAAAGTAACATTAATGGAGACAGGGTCATTGTAGGTAGAGTTCTCACTGCTTCCAACTAACTGCTGTACGTGCTCTCCATAAATCATGTCCTCCATATCATTGATAACCTCTAAATTATATCAGTCCCGCTTCCTGGATCTCCTCTCCCGATCTGGAATTAAACTGCCCTGCTTAGGCCTCATTTTTTCTTTATTAGGTGTTAACTGCCTCCAGTGTCCTCTCCTTAAAACCATTCACCAACTTGGCTGGGAGGGGTGGCTCATGCCTGTAATTATCCGGGGGGCCCTTTTCAGCTCTAAAATTCTATCTAAACCATCTTTGTAGATGTTTTTTAAGTAATGAGTTGGTTTAAAAGTGAACAAGGGAAGACTAATTTTTCTTTTTCACTTTTCTGCTGTCATATCCGATTGGTCTAAAAGTTTTTCTTGACCTGACTTTTTGATCTTTAAAATGCAGCAGGATATTGATGCCAAGGTTTTCACTGGACTTTGTAATTTGAGAAGCAGAAAATATGGTTATGCCTTTCAAAAACAACTGCAAAGCTTTTTGTTTTTGTATTTTTTAAAATCTTACTCAAGCTTTTCAAAACAATAACTTTCTGGTTCTTAGTGGCTATCTCAGACAGTTTTATGGAAAATATTTCTTATAGAGACAGAAAAGATTCCCACCCAGTTAAATGTTTCATCTTCTGTGATTTGCCCTGCAAGGAGCTCACCTGTGTGTTGAGAGGGCGTCTAGCTTTGGGCTCCAATTACAAGAGCGGGGTCATAGGTGGCCATGCTGCAGGGCACGGCTGTTCAGAGGGGGCTGGCCAAGGAAAACACTTTCTTGAGCATTTGAAGCAGAAGATGAAACAGACGCTTTTTAGCTAGGAAAGCGCTCATGAACGTGTCCGCAAGTAAATGTTCCATATGTTAAATCCTGACTGCAGTGGAAGCAGCTTGTCATTAAGTATGCTACCTGGGAAATCTCCAGTCAAACACTCCATACCTGCCATTTTATATTCTTTGATTGGAAAACCACACATTAAATATGGTTCTCAACTTTAAAAGCAGCACTTTCCAATGCAGACATTAAGTGCTTGTGGTAAAAATGGAAATACAAACAAACCTCTTTCATGTTGGCTGAATCATCATCGCTCTTATTATCATCAATAGCAATAGGAAAAATTTATATCTCACCAGTAACCCTGCTATTCTTTTTGGGGTAGAGAAGTAGTTATGAAATATAATTCCTGTCTTCAAGAAATTTCTAGGCTGGGCGCAGTGGCTCACGCCTGAAATCCCAACACTTTGGGAGGCCAAGGCAGGCAGATCTCTTGAGGACAGGAGTTAGAGACCAGTCGGGTTAACATGGTGAAACCCTGTCTCTACTAAAACAAAGATTAGCTGGGTGTGATGGAGTGTGCCTGTAGTCCCAGCTACTCAGGAGGCTGAGGCAGGATAATTGCTTGAACCCGGGAACTGCAGGTTGCAGTAAGCCAAGATCGCACCATTGCACTCCAGCCTGGGCATCGCAGCAAGACTCCAAAAAAGAAAGAGCGAGAGAGAGAAAGGAAAGAAGGAGAAAAGGAGGGAAGGAAGGAAGGAAGGAAATTTCTAGACAGGAGAGAAACAACATGTCAACAGAAGTTGTGAAAGGTGTGAGCACTAACTAATTTCTCAGTGAAATCTTTTTTAGTTTGGGGAGAATTTTATTAAAATCATTGATCAGAGTCAGAAACAAAGTTTTTCAATAAAATGACATGTCTCAGGGTGTATCTCAGGCTACCGTGTGTATTTAGTTTCTGAACCACCACCCTGGTCAGCCATTTAAAAAATACTAACATTAGTGGTGGAGGTAAAGGACAGTGGTAAATTGTGAATTTCTAGTCTTTTTAAAGTCTGATTATTACCCTAACCCCTCTTTTTCTATAGCTTCATGTCCTAAAAAAGGTGACACCTTTCTTAAACCACCTTTCACCTTTCTAAGAAAGGCCACCTTTCAGCCGGAACATTACATTTGTCAATTTCTCTGCAATGTCTTGACCAAAAATGGAACACTCTGACTTTGTTTCCCATCTGTCCTTCTGTCTCCTGCATTGGAAATGAAGCTGTCTTTGCTGCCTCTGCTGAGGGCCCCTCTGAGTTGGCCAAGGGAGGCTGGAGGGATATACATCACATTACAACCTTCATACTGCCAAGTTCTAGTTAGTTTCAGCAATATATTTGAAAACCTCCAAAGCAAACACAGAGAGAGGAAATCAAAATTAAATTAATCCTCTCCAAGGATAAATAAAGTATGCATGTGTTCCTCTTGAGCTGACAGGGTGGAAATCAGAAAGACCCCTTTGCTTGGACTTCAGTGATACTGATGTTCGGATTCCTGATTCTTCAGCCCAGAAAATAGAAGTGCTATATAGAGCTACAAAAATCTTAAGTTCCTTACCGGTGTCATATATGTAAGAAAGCATGCCTTGATAGTTGAGAGTTATGGACATCTTCAAGATGGTGTACGTGGGTTAGCGATAGAAGGCTGTCCTGTGAAAACAGCTGTTGTCTTGAGAGGAATCAAACTCTTTCTTTGATCATGTGATCTTATCACAGTTTGGCTGTGTCCTCACCTAAATCTCATCTTGAATTGTAGCTCCTATAATTCCCACATGTTGTAGGAGGGACTTGGTGGGAGATAATTGAATCATGGGATTGGTTTCCCCCATACTGTTCTCATGGTAGTGTATAAGTCTCATGAGATCTGATGTTTTTATAAGGGATTGCCCTTTTCTCTTGGTGCTCTCATTCTCTCTTGTCTGCCGCCATGTAAGACATGTCTTCTGCCTTTCACCATGATTGTGAGGCCTCCTTGGACATGTGGAACTGGGAGTCCATTAAATCTCTTTTTCTATATAAATTATCCAGTCTCAGATGTGCCCTTATCAGTACTGTGAAAATGGACTAATACAAATGTCGAAGAACAGAAGTGCATTTGAATATCATAAAATTTCAGGCAGCTACAAAGGGCTTTGACTTCTAGTCTTCATTTTCAGCTTTTCTGCAGACTCTCTGCCACCACGCAGCTGAAAATCCCATGTCTCTTTCAATTTTGATGATCACCTGTAATGATTCTGACTGGCGTCCTGACTCTAGTCTTTTGATCGACCTCTGCCAGGGCATTGTAGACAAACTCCAGCTATCTACTCCTCTGCTGGGAGAAGCTGAGTTATTTTTGACCAGCTTACTTGAAACTTGGTTATTTTTTCAACAATCCTCCCTGAAAGACAAGACCAAAGAAAAACCTCATTTGGTTTTACTCAGTGCTGATAAAATGCTCTCTATATTGAAACCTAATTTAACAGCGAATAGGCTTTAATGAATCGTGCTTTTGCCTTCCAGCTGCAATGCTTCTTAACATCCTTATTTCAGATGTGATTACAATCCTTATTTATGTTTTCTCAGTTTGTTTATTGACTAAGTTACATACCACACACCATCCTGGTGACTTTGCTGGGAGACTGTCTCTACATTAATTTACATATGGGGAATATTAGCAGCCATAATATACTTCATTTTTTTTTCAGAATGGTGTCTCTCGCGCACTCAAATACGCATGCCAAAATGTATTTGTTGACTAAAGTTGTGGAAAATTACATTTTTCCTTAAAAAGAACAGTAAATACTGGAGTACCCCCCCAAAAAATATCCACCGAAATATTCCCCTCAAGCATTGAATGACATTTTTAGGTGGTAACAGCCTACTGGCTCCCTGTTTGTGGTGAAGTCATGGAGAACTTTGTACTAGTCCATATAGAATAAGAGTCAATCACATCTAACAGTTCAGCCATGGGAAAAAATGAGATAATGATAACACTAAGACATGAGTAAAAAATAGACATTTGTACCATTTATAGAATTGGAGGCAAAGAAAGTAGGTTTATTTCCATTTCATAAACATTTGGCCAAATTTTCTCTTTAAATTATTGCAGGAGCAAAAGGTTAGATCATGAAAGTTAAGAGGTGACCCAAGTTTTAATTGAGCTTTTGTCTATGAAACAAGTATCTACATTCAGAATTCAATGCAGTTTTTTTCCAGTGCTTTACATATTCACTCCTGCAAATCACTGAAACCACTGAAGGCAAGGGTGTTGCTACCTTACATGGTGTTTTCATATACATTATCAAAGGCAGCTCTTCCTAAAGACATTTTCAACTTTCAGAAAATTATTCTAAGTATCATTTGTTAGAAAAATAAACCTCATTGGGAATTTTTGGGTAAAATTCTTTTAGTATATAAGAAGGTGCTAAAGTTATAATCAAAAACAGGTGTCTTACATGTGAGTTGAGCCCCTGAGATTTGCTGCACTTTTGCAATGTGCAACCTGTGTAACTATACTGGGCAGCTATTTCAGGGGAGAAATTATTCTAGGAGTTGTAAATTTATCCAGTTTCACCTTCCTGACTTATAACCAAATAGAGAGGAAAGAACCAGGTTTAAATAAATGACTTGGCCTTTTATCAGTTGGTTAAGTGTTTGGATGTCAGTAGGCTATTAATAACATACCCATAGTAGGGGAAAACAACTGTAAAGATGAGATGTCAGCCAGAAATAGTTAGGCAGATCATTGGTGTTCCATAAATGTTACCGAAGCCCGGTTACGTCATGAGTGTGAGCCAGCTTTAATCTATGGCAATAACATGGCTCCAAATGTGTGAATTTCTGAAAAAAGTTTTAGGATGCTCTGCCAATGTATTATGTTGTTCAATTTTATTTGTTGCTCATTAGCTACTTTGACATTGTGCCAAGCACTTTCTCTCTTCATAAATGGCCACGATAATTCCATGTGGGTTATGGTTTTAATTATTCTCACTGCCTAAATGAGGAAAGTGAAGCTTAGAGCAGGATGGAGACACTACTTCAATGCTGACCTCTAAGTTCATGCCATTGATGAGCATGTAAATTACAAAATGATGAGTAGCTTTTTAGTATACCAGCAAGAATCAGTATGGAAAATATAATTGTTAAAAGACACAAACAAATGAGTGTGCATAGCATTTAAGAACAGATATGTCAAGAAATGTACGGATCATGTGTAGAACATGACAAATTTGGTAGGTGTATAAACTGCTGTAACCTTTCTGGAGGACAGTTTGACAGCTAGTGTCAAAAGCTTTATAAAAAGGCATACCTTCTAATTTTCAACCGTAATGTGAGCAATTCATCCAAAGTATGTAATTAGAAAGTTAGCGAAGATTTCCTTACAAGTTTATTCACTTTAGAATTATGCTGATAATGTCAACAACACAATTGGAAATAACCTATATACTCATCAGTAGGGGACTTTGTTAATAAAGAAAAGTATATTTATGAGCAGCTTTAAAAATGATGTCATAGAAGAAACATTCTGTTGAAAAATGTTCTCAACATATTGAAAAGTGTATAAAGGGCATAACTGAAAATGTATGATTACAGATTTGTCAAATTAGATGTTTATTTATATTCTCACATGCATAGATTAGATAAAAGACTAGAATGGTTTATATAAACCTGTTAGTAGTATTTACCAGTGGGAGGGACAATCATGGATGACCTGTTTTTCTTTTCTGCTTTTAGGTATGTTTTCTATTTTTATAACAAAACTACTTTTATTTAGAAAAACTGTACTTTTAGTCAGATAAAAGAAGTTTCAAAAAATATGGATTTAATACAGCCATTTATACTTTGATTAGATTTGAACCAAATATAAAGGTGGGTTAATGCTGGTTTTGATTTTTTTGTTTATCTCATTTGTACATTTCCTTTTTGCCTTTGTTAGGAAATAGGAATACGTCAAATAAGAACATAAGGAAATGGAATTTTATTTTTTGAAGAGTGGAACATAATTGGTGTTACCTAGGCAAGATGACTTTTTGCAAGGAATACGACATCTCTGGTTTGTTTCATTTAGTTTAGATTCATGTAAACACAGCATGTCATTCACCAGGATAATTCAGGTCTGCGTTAGTCAGAATATGCTAATGGTTCTAACACACACCAGCAATATCAGCCACTTGATATCCTAAATGTTGATTGATCAGTTGTATCATAGACCAAGGTGGTCAGAGGCAGGGTGGGGGACAGAGAGAGGAGGGGAGCTCTGCTCCATTGTGTCATTTAGACATTGGGAGCCCAGGCTTTATCCATCATAGGTGAACTTGTGGCCTGCAAAATTGCCACAGAATAAGAGGAGATACTGTTGAGGTTCCTTCGAGGGAAATAATTGCCAGGTGTGAATGGCCTCCCTCATCTCTGTTCACATTCCATTGGCCAGATCTCAATCACATGACCTTACTAACACTTCACTGCAAGAGAGGCTAGGAAATGTGGCCTTAGGGTGTATCCAGGAGGAAAACAGGTTGGGTGAACATACAACATTCATCACTACCACTTCCACCTAACATAACATCTTACAGAGACAAAAATATTTTTTGTCTTTATAAACAATGGTATTTCAATATTTGATTTTATTTTAGCATATAAAAAATATTTTAAATTTTCTTTATTTCAGCTTTTAAGTTTTATTCTAAATTACTTGTTTAATACTTTATTTTTATAGCACATTGTTCTAAAATCTTTATATCCAGGTAAAAAAGTCCAGCTGTATTGATCAAGGAGTAATTGATGCCTAAATTATAACATATTTCCTCAATAGAATTCCCAAAGGGCTCTTGGTTAAGGGGAAAGCTGCTTACAACTACATGTGTGTGCAGGCTGCGTCTTAACTGATGGAATCAGCCTGTTGCCACATGGCTTCTGAAGTATTTATGTCTGATTGGAAACTCTTCAGCTTGTATCAGACGCTGGAAAAACACTTTATTGTCTGAGATTTTCTGTTTGTTGAAGATGACAGTAAAAAAGTTGAAGCATGCAATCACCTGTTCTCATTTTTCACATACAGATAGGTAATGTCCAGTCATAATAAATAAACTGTAGCCCTAATTATCCCCTGTAATGTTTACAAAAGCTAAGGGAAGGTGGTACATAGAATAAGAGAGGGAGATGAAAGCTGAAGGTGTATTGCTTATTCACCTGAAATGGAGGGAGGATGTTTCCATTTCAAATGCAGAATTAATTAATCAACCAAAGCTTCGGGGCAACTAGAAGTAGTCTCTGGAGATCTAAAACTTGTCTCATGTGTTTATTCAAGCCCTCAACTCCCAGGAAATTGTTTAATGTTATTTTTAATTAATCAGCTAAAAATGTGTGTCCAAAATGTTGTGAGTGTATTTAGATTCTCTTGGGTCATGTGGCTTTATTCTAGGAATTTTGTGGGAAAGTGAGACTGGGCTGTATAAGGGCTGAGCAGGGACCAGGACCTGTGTCAGGGAGTCACCTAACCCTGCTGGGGCCGTGCTCTCCGTCACCCCCAGGCGGAGCTCTGCCAAGATTTCTGCCTAAGTCCTCTTGATACACTGCATCTGGCCCTAGGTCCCGTGAGTAAGTTCCCCTTTAAGGAGATATAAACCATGTATTCTGGGACACCATAAAGAGGGTGGAAATTTTAATGTATCTAGGAAGAAAGGAAATTTATTTCACAATAGACTTCCTCTTCAAAGCATATCTGTAAAAAGGCAGCCACAGCAATGACCCGTAATGCGCCCCACCCCTCTACTCCCCGGGGAGGCCCAGACCTTAAGAGAACTAAGTAGTTTAGACCTCGGAAAATGACCCTTCTCTTTAATCATCGAAGTTAGAGCAAAAATTGTTCAGCACATAATATTACTGAAATCCTTCCCTTTAGTGATATTTCTGTGGTTCATATTATCACTTCTTTCACCTTCCCCCTACATGTTTGGATTCCTTTCATGTCCTTAAATTTCCATTTACTTTTTTTTTTTTTTGAGACGGAGTCTCGGTCTGTCGCTCAGGCTGGAGTGCAGTGGCGCAATCTGGGCTCACTGCAAGCTCCGCCTCCCGGGTTCACGCCATTCTCCTGCCTCAGCCTCTCCGAGTAGCTGGGACTACAGGCGCCCGCCACCACGCCCGGCTAATTTTTTGTATTTTTAGTAGAGACGGGGTTTCACCGTGGTCTCAATCTCCTGACCTCGTGATCCGCCCGCCTCGGCCTCCCAAAGTGCTGGGATTACAAGTGTGAGCCACCGTGCCCGGCCTCCATTTCCTTGTATGAAAAATGAAGATTATGTGTGGTGCCTCTCAAGGACCATATGTAGAGAGTAAAATTTAATCATACAAAGGCCTTTTAAAAATTAAATTAAAACATTTTAATAATTTTCCCACATTGATTGTGATGATTATTTAGATAAATTTCAATATGGTTTAAATTCTAATTTTAACATGCTCCCATTAGCCCATCTACCTACCCACTCATCCATTTCTCCTTTCATCCACCCATTCACTTCTCAAACAGTAATTGCTGATATGGCCCTCATTAGTCATTTGTGCAAATTTATGAGGGTACATGAACGAACAAGCCTATGCACCTGCTCTCAATGAACTTAGGAATGATCTGGTAAAGGAGGAAAGTGAATATTATAATACGATACAGGACATGAGAAAGGTATGTGCACAGTATCTAGAGAAGAGGTATGTGGTCCATCTACCTCTGTAGGTTATGGGGGACACATAGATTTGGATGATTTGGGTATTAAAGGGTAAATAGGAGTATTCCAGGCAGAGAGCAAGACCAATTTTAGGAAAATGAATCAGCAGTGGGAAAATGTGTTAGGCAGAATAATGGCCCCCAAGAACGTGCATGTCCTGCTTCCTAGAACGTTTGAATGTGTTATCTTACCAGGCAAAAGGGACTTTGCAGATGTGATTACAGATCTTGAGATACAGAGATTGGCCTGGATTATCCAGGTAAATCCAGTGTAATCACTGGTGTCCTTATAAGAGAGAAGGAGAAGGGTCAGAGTCAGAATCCAAGAAAGATATGTACAATGCAAAGAGTTGTCAAAGTTCCAATAGGCTCATTGGAAAATGCTTTACTTCTGGCTTTAAAAATGGAGAGGGGGCTACAAGTCAACAAATGCAGGTGGTCGTCAGAAGTGGAAAATGTCAAGGAAACAGATTCTCTGCTAGAGCCTCCAGCAGGAACTCAGTAGAAAGTTAGAGAAAATGAGAAGATACTTCTGCCCTCAGAAATCATACCATGTAATGTCAAATAATCATATGCTAGTTAAAGCAGAAATAACCACTATATGTTGCTGGGGAGAAAATTTTTGAAATTCTTCACATATTCCATTCATAGGACTAAGCGTTTCTCTGAATAAAGAGAGTTTTGTTTTTTTTTCAGCTTATGACATTTAGTAAGTTGGGTCCCTGCTTATCTAAAACTTTACCTGATAGTAGTGTCCATCTACCTGATAGACAGAAGTATATCTTTCACAACAGAATTGCATTTTCTTGAGCATGAACAAACAGTGAAACTCATGAATGTAGTTGGGGAAATAATTTTTCTAAATTCTTAATTATGTTCATAGTGTGAATATATGCTGGGATGCAGTCTTTGAACATGACATTAAGCACCTAAAATACACAAATGCATCTTGCAGATGCTTTTGGAATATAGGATTTGTATAGAGGGTGTATAATAAAGGACTTGGAAGAAACTGCAGTTACTGCAGTGGAATGGAAGTGATCTCAAGATTGTATGAGGAAGAAGAAAACCATAGGCAACACCTCAAAACCCGCAGAGGAAAGAGTTTTACCTGAAAGACATGGGGAGACTGTTTCAGGTGAAATAAATGGGACCTAGTATAGTTCAGATGTGGAAAAGAAATACGTGCAGGGGATGATGGAATATTCCATCTATTTCTACAATACTGGCAAAATATAAAGGCTGATGGGAGGCTGCAGAGAAAAGTGTAGGTTTTTTAAGACAGGCAAAACTGAGTTCAGGTCCCAGCTTTGCCACTTACCATGTGTATAACTTTATGCCACTTCACTGAACCTTACTGTGCTTTAGTTGTCATCTGTAAAATGGGGTAACTGCCTTCCTCACAGTGTTGTCAGTTACCAGGATTCAGTGAAAGAATAGATGTATAGAGCTTAGCAGTATGCCTGGCACATAGGAAACTCTCAATAAACTTAGTTATTATTATGAGTACCTATTGCATTACAACTTGGAGTGTCTTACTATGATCTCTTCTCAAATCTTCAGTCACCAACCTGGTCTTTGAACTAACTAGCTGAAAGCAGAGCAGATGTGCAAACATAGAACAACAGTCCCGGGGAGGTAAAAAGCTCCAGTAAGGCCCTGTTGCCCCTTTTGCCATAGAACAGCAACCAGGTGTGGTTTTTCAGAAATGCCTTTATGAGAGGTTTGGACTTCAGGGCCTATGCACTTGATGTACTGAAACCTCCACTGGATGCTAGTTCCAAATGCATCCAGTTAGCTGTCTGGATAACTTTGTTTACTGTTCATCTGGTCACTTTTAGGCCTTTAAATCCTGGGCAGTTTCACCCAGACTTGCTGTCCTGCCCTTGATCTGTAAATGGGATCGACTTCATGGAGGTCCTTCAAGATCATAAAGGAATAAGTTTATCTTTTTGTTTCGTTATTCATTGTGCATTTAGATTTAGAAAGCCCTGCATGTGGTAGAGCCCATTCCTTTACATGATTAACTGTTGTTAGATTAATTTGACAGCACTTAAGTAATCTAGCATCGCACTAAATAGGCTCCATATCAAACCAAGCAATGCCTTCCTGATCCCTCTATCTGAATCACCCCATCTTGTTTGGAAACCCTCTTATCTGAGTTAGGGACTTACTCCCACTCTACTTGTGTTCCTTCTTGTTCCTGAATCTCTCTCTGTATAGCCCTGAACAAAATATAGTGACCTCTAGGGATATTATTTTAATTGCTGCATTTTATCCAAGACTTAAAACATATATAATTAGAAAGAAACTTCAATTTATATAATTTTCAATGTAATTTAGAAGGTGAAATGGACTGTTTTTGTTCCTGTATCTTTAGTTACTAGATTTTTAATAGCTTGGAAGTGCAGTGATGCTTGAAAATATAACTTTTTGGAAGGAAAATGTACCAGAAATTGTGACCTACTTAAGTTTCAATGGATTGGACCACTGAGCCAAGAAGTATGCTGACCACCCACAGGGGCTTCAAGCATGGTGCAGTGATTGTCAAACGCCTGGCCGAGGCGAGTTAGAATTAAGTGAAGACAATCTCTATCTGGGCCAGAGAAATTCTAGAACCCGTCTTGTGGATTTAGCATCTATGTAGTGTTTCAAGCAAACCCGTCCCCATATCCTGAACTCAAGGGCTGGCAGGTTGTGGATCCTACATATTTAAGACCACTTTGTCTTCTCCCATAATAAAGTTTTCTCCTGCTCCCATTAAAAGCATTACAAGTGAAAGCATTTGAGGAAATCACAACTCCAAGTCTTGCTGGATTAGAATAAGTGGTTATAATAATAACAAAACCCCTTTATAGGAAACCCTATATTTGGGGAATCGTCAGAAATCCACATGGCTGATTGTAATTCAAAAGCCCTGAGAATAACTACTGCCTTTTCCTTTTCAGACATCTGAGCTTAACTCTTGGCATCCTGGTAGTAGTTTTACAGAATCCAAATTGTGGCAGCAGCAAAAGACATTTGAGGTGGGAGCCTTTTGAGCTCACTCCCTACTTAGAACCTGCCCCTGTTCCTTTCACACCTTTGTTCTCCATCGAAGAGGCCCACATGCACTCACTGTTCCCAATGAGTGATAATTCTAAATGCAGTTAGTGCTCTGGGAGAGGAGAAGTGGATAATGATCATTTCGTAGAGCTGTAGGACCTTTTGCATTAGTTATAATAACAATAACTACCATTGTTCTCAACTGGTGTAGCACTGCCCTCAAGGCTGTGAGAATTCAATGGGAAATGGGAAGGGAAGGTAATGACATGCAAGGCATAGAACAGTCTTGCACAGTGAGGACAGTGAGGAAATGCTTGTGTTCCACTTGACATTGCAGCTCATTGGACATCCATGTAGATTTAAAAAATAAGATCAGTAGTTATTTGGGTCTCAAGTCTAGCACCCATGTCTATGTAAATAGGTATTTTTTGCACAGATTGAATATGTATTAAATTTTCCAAGAATGAAACTAGCATGTGCATTGAGGGATGATAGTACTAAGAATTGGAGCTTTTCCAGGAACTGTTTGCCATCTCAGTCACATCACGGTGGCCATGTTGCTTGTGGTGTAACAGGCAGCGACTCTGCATGTGTATACCTGCATTTGCAGCTTCTACCTTCAGAGCAAAGCATTCAACTAGCTATTGCATCTTCCTGGATGGAAGAGCCTAACCAATTACATATTTAAATGTATAACATTTTAATATAATTTACTTCTTTTTTTTATACAAGGCATTATATGATTTCTTTTGAAATTATATACGTCGGTTATTGTCTGTGAATCTCATTTTAGGATAGTAAAGGGGACATGACCAGACATTTGATACAAAACAGGAGTGTTGGGTTCCACTGGGGATGGGAACCATTGATCAAGTTCTTATCATAGCTTCAGTACAAAGATAAGGGTATTATGATTAATTCCTAGTCACCATAGGTGGTACGTAGTATTACCCCAATTTATAAATTAGAAGACTGAGGTTTGCTTAGTGAGTGTCAAAAACATTTCTGGATTTGGGAACTGGCATTCCTACATGTGTAGGTCTAGTAACTCAAACCATTCACTTAGCCATCCGGTAACACAAACCATTCTCTTAACCATCTGGTAACTCCAACCATTCTCTTAACCATCCAGTAACTCAAACCATGCTCTTGACCACTCCATGGTCGCCGCCAGTCAGGCCGTGTTTTTATCCCATTTGAAAAGTACCTAGTCTATATCCAAGGGCTTTCCAGGTAGATCAGCCAGCACTTGCCTATAAATGCCCCACTTGAGGAAACATGCATAGGAAACTTGGGCAATAGTATTGTGTCCCCAAGGCTGAAGGTTTCTGACCATCAGCAAGACCAGAACATGCCTAGTTTCGTCTTGTAGTAACATTCAAAGCCACATGACAGTGGGGCTGACTCCGTAACCCAATATGTTTATGTAGGCAGTGCCTGAGAGTTTTGTTTCATGAAGTACTAACAGGGCTGACAAGGCTCAGAAAGATCACCACACAGAGGGGTAGGAGAGGAGGAACCCTCTAATACTGGGTAATTGGTCCAGAAAGAAAGGTCCTTTCCATCCTCAACTGCCAAGGACAGAGCCAGTGAATCAGGCCTCGTCCTCCATCTCCCCAGAGTTGTGAGGCCATGGGCAGGACATCACCACCATCTGCTTCCCCCTGCCCTGGCACCTAGCAGGAACTCCAACGCTGCACGTCATGGGGAATGCGACGGCTACTATTGCTGCTTGCTGAGCTGGCCTGCATGTCACACTGACATTGAGGAGTTTTCTTCCTTCTTGTTCCAACTCTTTTCTCTGTTCTAAATATTATTACCTTTTGCTGCTTGCCATCAGTTTATTTTCAGTTTTTTTTTTTTTTTTGAAAAATGCACAAGGTAATGTTTTCCAGTGTGATAAAAGGAGAAAATGATGCGTGATTTCTACCTCCTTAGGTTATATAATAGGTCTTGATGCAGGGCTTCTTGGGACATCCTAGTTCACTGTCTCTTAAGTATCTCATTAAGCATCTAAAACCAGTGTCAGTGGGATGACATGTAAAAATAGCTGCTACCTGTGGTGTACACATTATGCTTCAGGCACTGTGTTCCTCATCTTATCTGCTCTTGACCTTGGGCAAGATACCTACCAACTGTGTGCCTCAGTTTCTTATCTATAAAATAGAAAAATAATAATAGTGCCTCAAAAGGTAGGTCGCACTGGTTAACTAAGATAAACAAAAACACTTAGAATAATACTTAACACATAGTAAATGCTCAATAAATTGAACTTGTAGAAGTAGTAATGGTTGTACAAGTAGATTAATCTTAGTTGCTCACAACAGTCTTACAATTTTGCAGGTGAGGAAACTGTCTAAAAGAATTTAAATGGCTGTCCCATTCACTAATAATGAATATAACTGAATCCAGGTTTGTCCAAACCAGGGATTCTCAACCTTGGCTTAACAGAAAGTTTGATCTTCATAATTCTTTATGGTGGGGAGCTGTGCTGTGCATTGTAAGATGTTTTGCAGCATCTTTGGCTTTTACCCTCTGCATGCCAATTGCACACCAAATATAACAACCAAAAATATCTCCAGACATTGCCACGTATCCCCAGGGATGAGAGTTATGTGCAAAATTGTTTCTTGTTGCGAACCACTGGTGTAAACCAATAGTTTTCTGCCCTTTTTGCTATCCTCATTATGTAGGAAGATCCTTTTCTATATTTTTTTAAACAAGTGAGCTAAGTAATGAGGCATTTCTTCATGTTAGAAAACAAGCTTTTGCTTTCCAACTTTCAAAACTAAGCAATTACTTAAAATAATCAGCTTTATGGGTATAACCAAAACCCAATTCAATTAAAATAAATAATCCCCAGCTAGGAAACTGTCCCTTTGGTCAATGATTAGAATAAATATACATTGTTCTTCAAAATTCTCCAGTTAACACTATATATTTGTGAAAGCAGTCCTGAGGAAATATTTTTTTAAAAATTTTATTTTTAGTTGACACATAGTAATTGTACATATTTATGGGCTACAGTATGATGTTTCAGTACATGTATACTTTGTGTAATGATCAAATCAGGGGAATTATATTCATCACCCCAAATTTTTTATCATTTCTTTGTGGTGAGAACATTCAAAATACTCCATTGTAGCTATTGTGAAATATACAATACATTATTGTTAACAATAGAACCCCAGAACTTATTTCTTCTATCTTACTGTAATTCTCAACGTGGATGAACCTAGAGGACATTATGTTAAGTGAAATAAGCCAAAAACAAAAAGATAAATACTGAATGATCTCACCCATATGTGAAATCTGAAATAGTGGATCTCATGGAAGCAGAGAGTAGAATGATGGTTACCAGAGGCTGGGAATGTTGTGGGGATGGAGGATGGGGACAGATTGGTTGGTCAACAGATGCTGGATTCTTCAGTGTGTGAGCCACAGGGAGTTCAGTACTGCTGTAATTGTAGGAATGGATTTAGAGGTTAGAGGAAAATGAGTGGTTTTCTGTGCTTGGAGTGTTATCAGTGTTTGAGGATGTCGGCACTCTAAGGGAAAGGATGCCCTTTTCATCTTCATTTAAAATACTCAATTTGTACCTTGAAAAGTGGAATGTTTCCTGTATGTGACATGGCTTTCCCATCCCTCTTAATGAGCTTTCCTATCTGTTGGTGTCACCCTTTTCCTGCCACCCAGCCCCCAGGATGATAACCTAGGGTGACAACTGACTTCTATTCTTGTCAGTATTGAGGCACTGGAGTGCACATCCCGCTTGATGGGCAGGTTTCCCCACCACCTTTCATCAGGACATCACATAGCAGACACACCAAGTGTTGGCCTAACATCACTGAGTGGTATTCCTTGCCTTTAAAGGGAAAATCATGAATCAACTTGATGTTTCATGTAATTGGAACCAACAGTGAGAACAGACCAATTTTCATGTTCGGACCTTTGCATCTAAAGCTCGAATGATGCCCATTCCGGTTGCTCCTCCAAGCCTTTGCTATAAAGTGCTAACCTGCCGTCGTTTGGCTCTTTCTCCTGCCGTCCATTTCCTATTGTAGGCAACCAGTGCAGTTGTTTTCTCTGATGAGTTTTCCTGTTGCTTTGGAGGTTACTCACCCCAGGAGGATCCAGGTGCTGCTCAGTGTACTTCTGGGGCTGAGGTTTTCCTCTGATGCCTGTTACCTTTTGCCCACCTTTCTTCTTTTGAGTGTATTTAAATTCCAAGCACTGTCACAGCAGGGGACAAGAGTTCTTTGAGTCTAGCTGTTATGATTTACCCCAGAGTGTTAAGATCACTGACAGTTGTTAGCCTGGCCTAATTCTCTTAGCCTGACTCAGGGAAATCTAAAGATTTCCTTATCATTTCATCATCTTCTGAGATGAAGTCGACTGAGCAAAGGGAAGTCTGGAAAGTCAGTGGTACCTTCAAGGATGGAACCTATGCACAGGGACTCCTGCATCATTGGATTTGTATGGTAGAAGCACAGTTCAGATGAGAGGTGGCTGGTTTAGGGTTCTGATAAACAGCAATCAGATAAGACTGGTGTGTGGTGAGGTAGGACTTTGGTTCTAGGAATGTGCTGTGGCTGAGCATCTGCTGTGGATATGGCAGAGACTCTGCCAGCCACGATGGGGTGAGAGCCAGGGCCGGAGAATGGAAGTGAGAGCCTGAGCCCTCGGAGTAGGCTGCCTCGATTGGAATCCGGGGTCACTTCTCTTTTCTAATTGAAAGATCCTACCAGCTGTTGAATCCCTCTATGCCTCAGTTTCCTGCTCTGTAAAATGGGAATAATAAGAATACCTACTTCATAGAGATGGGAATTAACTGAGGTAATGCATTTAAATTACTTGGAATAGTGATTGGCACCCAATAATACTAAGTATTAGCCCTTGTTATTAACAAAACTACAAAAAGGCTACAAAAAGTGGACCTTTCTAATCACATTGACTGCCCATTCTCCCCACTTAAACACTAACATCTGCAGCAGACCTTGGCCCATTCTGTATCTCCCTCTGTTGTCTTTTACAAGCTATTCATTTAATATCTTTGCTTGCCTTTCAGTTTTTCTCTCTTAGGTGAATGTCATGGCACTGTTAAGCCTGTTCTCCTGAATTAACTGGAAAAGCCAGTAAACTTTCCTATCCCCTTTCTTCTGATGACATAGTTTTTACCCCTGGCCGTAGAAGCAGGGACTTCATCCAGGCCTGATCCGAAATGGCCATCAGGCTGCAAATAAAGATGTTCCAAAGATCGTGCAAATGATCTTGGGGTCACAGCTCTTCTAGGGGTTATTTGTACATAGGGCTAAAAATGTTCTTTCTGCTGGAGTTGCTAAGTGGATGGTGCCTTCATGAAGTCTGCTGTCAGCCATCCAAGCAAGTGAGGCTGAAAACAGATGTAAGAAGATATGAGGAATAAGGAAGGGAGAGAGTGGTGACTATGGTGAGTGCTAGCTCCTCCTTCATTTCCGTCACTCACCACCCATCCTTCCTAGACTCATTCCCTTTCTGCTTAGTCCTGTTTGAATTGGGCCCTGAGCCTCTGAACCAGTTGGAGTAATGCTGCTTAAACAAAACAATGAGTTCCATCAGGACCAGACAGTGATGGGATTTTACTCATTTCTATGATGCCTGTGCCTTGCCTAGCGCCAAGCTTGGTCAGAGGAACGATGTGGTCTACATTTGGAGAAGTAGAGCTCCAAATGTCAGAGCTAGAACTGCCTTCTCATGGGGTCTTACTTTGGCAAGTGACTTGGGCCAAAAAGCATCTCCTTATCTCCTGTGAGCTGTCTGCCTGGAATTTGCAGAGCCTGGACCACTGGAATGGGCGATGGTGGATGCCACCAGATGCGGGACTTACAGACAGCCCAAAGCCCTCTGTACACTGCCCCCTTCTCTTATTCCCACAGACACAAGCTCCCCCGGGTGCCTGGGAGGACTCTTCTTTTGGAAATATTGGACAGGATCCATATTCCCTTATTCCATTCCTTCCTTTTAACTTTCTTTTAAAAAGTGGCTTCCCTGTGATACAGGAGGTGGGCAGGGAAGTGCTGTGTAGAGAAGTGCGGGGTCTCTGGCGAGGGCTTCACCCTCAGGCCTGTGCCCATGGACCTAAGTGAGAATAGGCACTCTTGTTTTTGTGCCCAAATGTTGCATTTTCCAAGACCACTCTGGCCCGCCATGCCCCCCATCCTGTGCCACTAAAAACCCCAAGACCCTAGCGGGCACATGCACAAGCAGCTGGACGTCAAAAGGAACACACTGGCAGAAGAACACACCGACAGATACTGGCAGGCCATCAGTGGTGGAACGACGCAGATGCCTAGGGAAATTTGGCGGATGGTGGTTGGAGAAGAGCCTGGCCGCTGAGCAGCCTGACTGCAGGGTAAGACCACCTTCCCACTCCATCCGCCTTCTGGCTCCTTATCTATCTGCTGAGTGCTAGTTCCACCATTCAATAAAACCTTGCACTGATTCTCCAAGCCCATGTGTGATCCAATTTTTCCGGTACACTAGGGCAGGAACCCATGATACCGAAAGCCCTCTGTCCTTACAATAAGGCAGACAGTCTAATTGAACTGATTAACACAAGCCGCCTGGGGATGGCTAAGCTGAAAGAACACACTGTAACACACGCCCACTGGGCTTTGGGCGCTGTAAACACTCAACCCTAGACGCTGCTGTGGGGTCGGAGCCCATACTCCCCATGACATGCCCGTCTGCGTGCTCCCTTAGGGGTCTGAGTAATGTTGCACCAAAGACACAAGCCACACCCTTGTTGCATGTCCTGCAAAGGGATAAGGGAAAACTCCTCCTGTTTCACCTGTGCCTAAGTGTGGGTCTTCTTTTGACTTTTCATAAACTTACATTCCTTTATTTTGTCTTAGCCTTGTCATAACTAGCAAAACAGTGGGGCATTTAACACCAGTGTTAATACAGATGCTGAGCAAAAAGGGTCAAATGCCTGGGCTTCCTTTATCCCTAGCCTGACACAGGCTTGAAGGTAATGACAATGCTGAGATGTGAGTGGCCTAAGAAGACAAGATGCATGTAAGTGTCCTCTGTACCTTATAAACAGATTTTACTAGAAAGTGTTTTAATCCTTTAACTAGACCTTGGAAGTCAGCTTCCAGGAGCACAAAACAGATCTTTTCCCAAATAGCTACAGGCTGCCCTCGAGGAATAGCTCTAGGACATAGGAATATAAGCCAAGCATCCTCTGTCATTTTGACACCTTTATTAATGTGCCATGGTAGGAAATGAAATAACCTATTCATACGTGCTTTAGCTAAGCCTGGAATATACATTTTTAAGGCAGAAGCTGGGGAGGAGGTTGAGTGGAAAAAAAACAAAAAGCTAAAGGGAACAAAAAAAGGATTCTGGATGGACTTTGCAACCATAAATGGTAAAACGAACCCTGTTCCACTGCCAGCTAGAAGAACAGCCGAGCAAGGTTTTGATTTACAGGAACAGCTCAGCAAGGGCCTTGTAGAGAGCTTCATGCCTGCTATAAAAATGTGATTAGCTATAAAACAGAGAGCTTTAACAAGAGCATTTAAGCACAGGCAACAGACCTGCTCAAAAATAAACAAAAACAGATATTGCTGCCTGAGTGTCTAACCCAACTTCATAAAGATCAGGATTAGGAGAATTTTTTTAGGCTTGTGATATAATTAATAACTTTTTACTTTAGAGTCAAAAGAAAGGAAAAGGAAAGATGACCTTGAACTTTGCAAATGACTTCAGTCTGCCTCTCCTCTAAGGCTCTCTCTTCAGCTTGCACAGTTCTAAAGCATGAGTAGGAATCCTCCCCCAAAACAGCTCCCTGTGTCAGACCCTCCCTGGACACCAAGGATGGAAGGAAATAGAAGCCAGCAGGCGTCCAGGGCCTCAGGAGGGGAAAGTGTTTAAAGCTCCAAGTCTCCCAGTCCCCTGCCCTTGGCAGTCCCTCACTGCTTGCTCTGTGACAAGTCTGCACTAATAGCCCTGCACTGGGAAGGTCTGTGGCCAGAGCCTCACCTGGTTCCCATCGACAGTCCTTTTGAAAACAAGTGCCCCTTCTAAGTTAGTCTGAAGAGGTCCATTGGCTGGATAGGGAAAAAGGAACTAAAATGCTGCACATCTGTTTATCACTGGGGTAATTTCTTAGTGATTAGTCACAACAGCCGTGATCTATGGATTTCTCTCTGTGTGTCAGTCACCGTGCGGAGGACTTTATACGGATTATCTCTATCTTCCAACAAACTCTCCAAAGTAGGCTTTATTATCTCCATTTTATAGTGGGAACAGAGCATACAACACATGAACGTTAGAGCTGGGATTCAGCCCTGGCCTGTCTTAATCCAGAGATCAAGCTCTTAACCCCTATGCCAAGAAAGTGGTTGTACTGAAAAACACTCAGGTTCGAGAGTTGAGTTCTCCTGTTTCTGGCTGCAGTTGCTTTCTCTGTTCTGTGAAATACCAGGTGTACGTTCCTCCTTTGCTTAGGCCTGATGCAGTTACAGTGAAGAATTTTCAAAAAATTTGTATCTTCACAGAAGAGGCATGTCCACTGAGTCTGCAGGCCAAACATGAGGCTGCCTTTGCTACTTTTTGTCACTTCTTTTCCTTTGTGTCTTTCTTGCTTATCCTTGTCCTGCTGAATACATTTGGCCGAAAGCTCTTCCTTTCTGGGAGTGAAACAGTGCTTTACTGGAATACATATGGCATGGTGTGGTTAACTGCAATTTCACAGTCTCCTCTCATTTCAGAAAGCAATAGTACATTTAGCCACCCAGAAATTAAGTAAACACCATTGAGGATTTCTTAAATGTAAAACAACGTTGTCATGCTTTAAAGTTGTCTTTCTAAATGTCCATCTTCTCACCCTCATGTTACACCTTGGCTTCAGGGAAAGGGAGAGGATTATTTTGAATTGGAAGGGTTTCTAGACATATCCTAGGATTTAAAATAAATAAAACTGGAACATAACCTGTTTTTTTAATTTTTTAATGTCTTCTTCTGCTGTAAGCTGAACCTTGACCTAAATTCTTGTTAATTAAGACTTTATCCTGTGTGTGCCTTTGTGTAAAAACGAATTCTCCCATTATAATCATCCCACCCAACCTTGCCCAGCTTCCTTGCAATATTGCTTACGGTAAGTTTTTCTCAGTATTGGAGGTTTAAATGGAGCCTTGTATTAAATAAATGCTCAATCTATTTTAATAATGCTGCTTTATAACTAGGGCAGACTTTTCTTTTCAAAATAGTTTCAGTGCTGATTTTCATCAGGATAAGATCTAGATTAATTCCCAGATAGACATTGAGAACCTGTGGAACAACGTCCTCTCCCTGGAACCTCATCATTCTTTCACAGTTACTTATGGGGAAACGCCAGTTCAGTTTAGGGGTATATTCTGTGCAGGCCTTTCCTCACACCCTGAGTGGTGCAAATGCCCCTCCTCGCCCTTTCCCTTGGTGTCTTTGTGTCTTTATCCTCACAAGTTCATCTTCATCATGTAAAGGTTTTCTTAAGTAGTTTTATATCCCCATTGTTTGGCACAAAGTGGGTGATCAATAAATGTTGCTGTGGAGTGAGTGAGTGCTTTTACAAAAAAGCAGAGTATGCAGGTAACCTAACACCAAATAGATTATGGCAAGTTCTGATATTTGCAGGTACCATGTTATCAAAGTTTTTGTACATGTAAGATTGCATCCTTTTGGAGACCAGAGTGATTTCTAGGGGAGTTTGGTGTTTTTGTTGGGCCTTAAGGAATAGGTCCTCTCTGGTTAGGTGAAGATTTTCCAAGAAAGCATTCCAGGAATAAGAGATTTTAAAATTGCAAGGTCTAGAAAGTTTAAAAGCACAAAACGTATAATCAAGAGTACAGTGTGGTGGAAGACAGAGACTCATATAGGAAGAGTGAGAGAATGACACATTTTGAAGGATCTAAATGTCTGACCAAAAATTATGTTTAATTTTGAAGGCAACTAACAAGCATATGTAGAGTTTTGAGCCAAAGCATGGTAAGATTGAATAAGTGCTATGAGATTAATATGACCATAGTGTGTAGGGATAGTATGTTGAATGGACAGAGAGACTATTTCTACATTCTAGATTCAAGGAGACAAATTGGGAGTGGAAGGAATGAGAACAGAATGATGGAGGTGCCAAAGATATTTTTCTGAAGAGTTGACAGACTGTCTGCACACACAAGGCTTAATTGAGCTATCACAGGAACTCATTTGCTTCTCTCTTTTGGATATTTAAAAAATTTGTCTGAAAAGCAAAATTGTGAGATTTTTGTCTTTTTCTTTTGCCCTGACTCTGGTTAAACATGAGCAAATAAACTGACTTTCAACTTTAATGCCAGTGCTACTTTGAATTTTGCCAAAACCAACCAGTGTCCTAGAGCTAAGAGCTAAAGAAATGTTATTTTCCAAAATTAGCAAATGCTTCCAACTTGTTATTAGAGTAGGATAGAAATATTCCTAGTGAGACCCATCTACTCACTCATATTGTAGAGAGAAATTTGGTGATGATTCACAATCCTTATAACAATGTAGCAAGTTGCAATGTGCAATGGAAAGCACAATTTTTTTCTGATTTTTAATGCATCTTCCAGAGGTTGGGGCACAGGGAGTATGAGCATAAGCCAGGAGAAGAGGGAGAGAGGAGTTCTTTTAGAAAAATCACCAAGAAAAAACCAAACAGATAATCTGTAATCTCTTAAAAAATAACTGATGGCTATACGGGGTTTTTATGAAAGCATAATAACTCCCAGAACATAGGCAAATTGGTACACATTCCATCCCAGTAGCCACCACCTAACATAAGTCACGTATCTTTAGCCCTGAGTTTACTAAGTTGCATACAAATTGAGCATATGCACGTGGGCATTGGAGGGGCATGTTGACAAAAATTTCATTACTTTAAGGAGTCCTGATACCGAAAAAGAAGAAAAATCTCAGAGCTAGAATAATGACGCCCAAGAGCTAATCTAAAGACCTTTTATTTTGACCACTCAATAGTGAAATCAACTAAATAGGGGTGGTGTGGTATATCTCTTTTTGTAATATAGAACACTGTATTTTATTCCTAGTTTTTATTTAAAACAGTGATGATAGATACAAGTTGACAGTCTTAGGTTGTCTCCAATTTAAAAAGAATTCTGTCTGTCTTTTCTCTGTTTCTTTTTCTCTTTCTGTAAGAGCCACAGAGCTCAAGTGTATTCACAGTGACTTACAGTTAGTATTATTGAGTCCAGTTGCTTAAAAAAGAATTTGGACTGTAAGTATAGAACAATTTTCCGTAACAAAGGTTAAAATCAAAGGATAGCTTAAACGATGCTTAATTAACTCCAAATCAAATTAATCAGGAAACCTTATTCTTTTAGAGAAGGTTTGCAAGCTAATTATAAGTGCTGGTGTAGCCTAGACATCTCTTAGCTATGCAGACGCTCATTCCCTGCCTGCCATAGACCCTGAGACACTAGGTCATAGATGGAACTCAGGAGCTTGTCTTTCTCTTTTCTTTTCTTTTCTTTTCTTTCTCAAGCACCCCCAATTCTTTGTGAGGTAGTTGTCTTCAGAGCACATTTTGATCATCACGCAACAAGAAGGTAACTGTGGCACTTCAGGTGAGAAGAGAATCAGCATTCAGGTCTGGCTCTACCATTCACTCCATGAATCTTGTTTCCTGTTTGTTATAATTGGGGAGTATGTTCATTTTCTGGGGGCTACCGAAACAAAGTACCATACATTGGGTGGCTTAAAACAAAATAAATGTATTGTCTCACAGTTCTGGAGGCTTAAAGTCCAGCATTAAAATGAGCACAGGGCCAAGGTCCCTCTGAGACTGTAGGTAGTGACCTTCCCTGCCTCTTCCTAGCTTCTAGTGGTGGCTGTCAACCCTTTGCATTCCCAGCTTGCAGCTGCATTGCTCCAGCCTCTTCCTTCACCATCCCGTTGTGCTCCTTCTGTGTGCTCCACTCCTCTTTCTATGAGAGAACCCGTCGTATTGGATTAAAGGCCCACCCTATCCCAACATGACCTAACACTTAAATAATTGTATCAGCAGCAACCCTATTTCAAATAGGACGTCACCTTCTGAGGTTCTTTTTGAAAGACACAAACCCATAATACAGAAAGAAGGAGTATGTGCCTAGAACAGGCTAGGAGTTCCCAAATCAGAGTCAGAAACTGATCCAGCCAGACTTTCTACAGGTCTCTTAGGAAACACACTACAATCACAGTTTTCACTAACCTGACTGCCAGATCCTGACTCAGTAGGTAGGAGATTGTGCCTTAGAGTGTGTATTATCCTTCGGTAGGAAATCCCTACTCTGAGTAACCCTGCCAGATCACAGCCCTAATTGATGTTTTGCTGAATGCCTTGGGTAAAAGATAAGTTATAACTACATAGAACTTATGCAATAATCTGATATAACTACATATATTATACTGTCTTCACAATGCACTTTGACCATATGTTCATCTATTTTGGCAGGAGTGGGGGGATGTGAGGTTCTCAGCTTATGCTTGCTTAACTCATAGCCCATGCTTTTAAGGAAAACTAAAGCTCATTCTCACAATTGTCTTTATAAAATTAAAGGTGTTGTTGATGTTTGATTTTTCCACCATTTTAATTATCAGAAAGATGATGAAAATTGGGTTGTTCCCTCCCATTATGACTGATTTCCTCTCATTAATAGAGACAAAGGCTCTTCTCGAAGTGGAACTAAAATGTAAACATGAGTTCACCCTAGTCTCTAAAGACTTCAAGAGGCCATGCATTTGATCAAAATGGCATGTTTTAAATCCTCCTTTCATGATAGAATACAGATAAAATACAGATAAACTGAAGCCAAAAGTGTTCCTTGCTGCAGACACACTCAATAATACGTACATTGTTAATCCCTGGCTGTTTCAGAGTAATTGTAGGCTTCTGCATGGAACCAATTTTCTGATTTTTGGAGACTAAGATAATTCAAATTGCATGTCCTTAACTATGATAATAAGTGGAGTCTGCCAGTGGTTGCTTGTGTGAGCCGGTCATGCTGGAGGAAAGAATTGGGCCTGCCTGTGTCTTAGAAACTGTAGTTTTCTCTTTAGCCCTTTCCTCAGCAAATGGAGTCATGCCAATCTAAGTATTTGGAAGTGTCTCACAGAAACACTGAGTTGCAGATAGAGTGGATTTAATAATTTTTATTACATAATTTGTTGTTTCAAATGACAACTTTTGAGTAAACTTGGTTGATACTTTTTGGAAAATTTATGGTCAATTCTTAATTTTCTTTGAGTATTTTTAATTACAATTATGTTCCAATGGGACTTTTTTTCTACAGTATCATTGTTACTGATCTGCATTTAGTTTGCCATATGCTCTGCAGTATATTTGTCTTCCCTGGTGAGGTTGTATATAAAGTGAGGTACAGATTTTTGATATTCTTAAGTCGGGTACATAAAATATTTTGCCTCAAATTATTACTTCAGAAAAAGTGTTTATTTAAATTAAAAAAATCTGAATTAGCCAAATCCTTTAATCAGTACCTAGATGTATATTGTGTGTTGCTGAGAATTGAGGAAGAGTGTAATTCAATGCAGAGGACATTTGTGAATTTTTTGAGTCAGGTTGGAGACAGAATTAGAGAAAAATTTCTATTGATGTTTTAGATTTTTCCACTCACCACTGAGACTGAACTCATGATTTCCAGGTTTCTAGGAGTCACGTAGCTCTTGAAAGACCGACCACTTTCTGTGTCTCTGGGTCAAACGTTATGAAAAAGAAGCAAGAGAATCTAAGGCAAAATAACACTTCAAATAGTCCAACGACTATTTATGGCTTTTCGCATAAATATTTAGACTTTCATTAGAAAACATTAGATTTAAGCAAAGAGTAGCATATGCAGGTCAGTCTCAGAATTTACCAGCTGTTCATCAGCATTAAGTCATTGGGGTTTCTCCCTTTTGTTGAAGTGGTTTGTTTTTGGCCACAGAGCGTCATCATTGTCATGCTTCAGTTCTTTCATTTGTGTACTATTTAATTAATTAATACTTAAATATTTGTTGAACATTTACTGGATGCATATACTGGGGATTAAATACCTTAAGAGAACCTCTCAGTTGAATTGAGGAGATAGACATATAAAAAAAATTTCCAGCATGGGAACATGATAAATCTTGGAATGGAATGTAATAGAAAAACAATATTCATGCAATAAAAAAATGCATGAAGAAGAACATAACATGAAATTCAGGAAAGTAAGACACCCTTCATGGAATGAGGTTTTTTATGTATAATTGTAAAGATAAAGTACGCTTGATCTTCATAAATCTTCACTAATTTATTTTCCAAATATTTACGAAGTATTACAAAGTGTTGGCCACTGTGCTAAAGATGACTGTAAAGTACAAGATTCTTGCCTTAAAGACTCCCAGATTAAGAGGAAGACGGCTAAGTCTAACAAACATGGCTCCAGCCAGGTGCCGTGGCTCACGCCTGTAATCCAGCACTTTGGGAGACCGAGGCGGGCAGATCATCTGAGGTCAGGAATTCCAGACCAGACTGACCAACATGGTGAAACCCCTTCTCTACTAAAAATATAAAAATTAGCCAGGCGTGCTGGCGGGTTCCTGTAATCCCAGCTACTTGGGAGACTGGGGCAGGAGAATCGCTTGAACCAAGGAGGCGGAGGTTGCCATGAGCCGAGATTGCGCCACTGCATTCCAGCCTGGAGACAGAGCGAGACTCTGTCTCAAAAAGAAAAAAAAAAAAAAAAAATCACAGCTCTGTGAAAGTGCTGACTCAGAACTGAAGGCTGTCATGGCTCATACAGGAAGTATTGCTTGAAAAGTAAAGTGAGATTTTTTGGTTTGCAAAGACCCAATCCACTCAAATGAGCTCAAATAAAAATGGCGTCATTGAAAGACAGCAAAGTTCTCACACAAACATAATGGAGCCAGTATTGAGTCCCTGGGAGAACTAGCCATCAGGAGCCACGTGGTATCTGTCTCTCTCTAGATCTGTTAAGTGGTCTCATTCTGCTTCTTTCTGCATTTGCTTTTTTCTGTACTGAGTCACCGGTATTTTATTGAACAATATATTTTTTCAATAGGTTCATTGTTATCATCATCTCCTTCTTTAAAAAAATAAAATTACCTGAAGTCTTCAAGATTGCACTTTGTGGCTAACACATTGGAAATTGTTGACATTTCTAGTTGACTCTTCTCTGTAGATCAAAATATTTTTAATTGAGAAAATACTTTCTTTCATGCGCATCCGTGTGAAGAGACCACCAAACAGGCTTTGTGTGAGCAGTAAAGCTTTTAATCACCTGGGTGCAAGCGAGCTGAGTCCGAAAAGAGAGTCAGCTAAGGGAGATAGGGGTGGGGCCATTTTATAAGATTTGGGTAGGTAAAGGAATATTACAGTCAAAGAGGGGTTGTTCTGTGGTGGGCAGGAGTGGGGGTCACCAGGTGCTCAGTAGGGGAGCTTCTGAGCCAGGATGAGCCAGGAGAAGGAATTTCACAAGATAATGTCATCAGTTAAGGCAGGAACAGGCCCTTTTCATTTCTTTTGTGGTGGAATGTCATCAGTTAATGCAGGAACCTGCCATCTGGATGTGTACGTGCAGGTCACAGGGGATATGATGGCTTAGCTTGGGCCCAGAGGCCTGACACTTTCTACAGTTACTTACACAAATGCTAAATTTGGAGTAAATACTGCTAAATGGAGCTTACTAATTCTACTTTTAGTGTTGAAATAAATAACTCTTTCAGCCTGAATATTTTTACATTTTATTTACAATGTTATATTTGTAAACTGAGGTTACAATGGGCATTCAAAATAATGTTACATGTTTCACCTCCAACAGAATGAATTTCCAAAAATTTACTTTGATTCTATGATGTGCATGAAGAAAACCAAATTTTTCTGGAATTAACTTTTTTTCATTAGAAGTGTCTGGTAATACTGACATAAAATTAAGATCATTTAATCTTGTGTGAAATTCTTCTGCTAATGAAGCAAAAATATTGACAGTCATTGCTTCATTTTTTGTGCATGAATAAAACAACTTGGATCTGAAAATAAATGAAATTAATTTAGCAAAGCACTGATTGATCTAGGTGAAAAGTCATTAACTTTTGATAGAATATATTAATATGTTTAAACAGATTATGTGTCCTATGAATTTCATGAAGTCAGAAGACTTTTTGGTAGAGTGAAGGCTGGAAGCTAGATGATAATAAGTAAGTGCTAATTTTGAAGGATGTGACATCTCTGATTCAAAATGGAGTGTTAAAAGTTTACTTTTTAAAATAAAATTATAATGTCCAATTCAGACTCCTAATAATGACCTTACTTTAGCTGAAAAAGCATATAGCATTAATGAACTAAAGACACAAAATAATAAATACAATTGTATTTTTCCAGAAGGTAAAGATACGGTCGACGTATGTCATGCAGAGCATCTAAGCAGGGTCACGCTCAGCAGTGGCAGGTCCTCATTTCTCAACTGCGTCCTTAGTAGAGGGCTGGTAACTGCACAGAGACTGACTCTTCCCTGTTCTCTGTCCTCCAGTGGCCTGGGTTTCTGCTCCTTCTGCTCCTCCCAATGGTTCAGGGTGAGTAGCAAGATGTGAAGGGAGAGTGCTGAGAAGGAGGAGGGTGGAGGAAGTTGAGAAAGACAGCAGCTTTAGATGAGTGCACAGGCCACTCTTCAAGTCACCAAATTCAAATGTTGCTTGTGCTGCTCATTAACATGTTGGGAAATCCTTGACTCTTTCAGGATTCCAGTTCCTTCATCTATTAATAAAATGAGAAATTGCCACAAAGACCTCCCTGGCTTGGAAATTCAAAGACTATAGGCTCTATAATTCAATGGTAGAACTTTTTTATGGAGGATATTAGTTACTAAAACTGTAGCCTATTTATTTTGACCTTTGAGTATAGGAAAACTTGTTGAGGTAAAAATATTCTCTTCTAAGATTATTCAGGTAGAACTTTACCATTCAATGTAGGGATTCTGAAAGATGATTACAGAAAAGCAGTATGATGCAGAGCTCCATGTGGTGATGTCAAATCCAATAATTCAATTAAAATCCTGTAAAAATTTCCCATCTCCTATTGGCAGGGTCCAAGTCAAGACATACCGCATTTCTTCTGTTTCATTCTTTTCTTGGAGTTAAATACTGCTGCAAACTAGTCTGGATGTTTTTATTTATTTTTAAAATCCAGAATGCTCTTTGTCATTTGACAATGCAGCACACTAAACTACTTAAAATACTTTGTGAGTGAAATCACATGTGTGAAATGTGGTATAAGTTACTAGAGCCCTTGAAGGGCAGCACTTGGGTTTAGTTGGCCTCTTCTGTTTTACCTAATTTCTCAATCCCACTTGTTCTTTTTTCTCACTTTCTTAAATCCCAGTAATTATCTTGGGCATAAAGCAGATTTCTATGCATAGACAGTTCATTTAGATTGGTAACATGGGCTAGGCAAAAAAAAAAAAAAAAAAATTTTATATATATATATACGTATATATACACGTATATATACACGTATACATATACGTATATATACACGTATATATACGTATACATACACGTATACATATACGTATACATACACGTATACATACACGTATACATACACGTATACATACACGTATACATACACGTAGTATACATACGCGTATATATATGCAGACACACACACTTAGGCAATTTTTATCAGGTTTAAAATGACTTGAAAAAACCATGGTACTCAGAGCTTCAGAGATGCCCTGTCTTCTGATTTTGCATTCTCACAATTCTCTATGATTTACAGGAGCAATGCAGTGAATTTTTGTAAACACAAAACTTCTTCCTGATTTTATGTTTTGACATCGTAAGTATGTATTGACAGCCTCAGTGTTAGAGGCTCAGCACTGTGATGTGCACATGTAAGTTCACATAGGAATGAGAGTTTTCAAGGGCAGGGATTTATCTTTCTTTACTGTTATATCCCTTTTGTCTACAACAGTGCTTGGCACATAAGCATGCTAAATAGATTAAAGTAATGAATGTGAGGGTAATCCATACTCTCCTGAGGGTGAGAATCCCACCTGTCTTGTACAGCTCTGTGTCTGCAATCCCTAGAACAGTGTTTGCCTCCCATTTGTTGAGTGAGTGAAGGTACTTCAGGACTTGGTTCTTGCCATTAAAGAGCTTGAATCTGGTTTGGAAGACAGATTGGCAAAATATTGAAGAGCAGTAACAGTTTGGGATGGTAATGAAAAATTATCACTAGAAAGTAATAGTTTGTCAAAGTAATGATATAAACAATTGTTCTAGATGTTCAAAGTAGGAAAAGAATATACAACATAAATCAGCCCCCACATTTTGACATTGTTGGATATTGATTGATTGCTCAGTTGATGGAGCGAATGGATTTTTGAGTGCCTCTACATTCCAGGCAATATACTGGGTGGTGGGAAATCAGTAGTAAGATAGGTGTATTTCCTGCCCAAACTGAACTCATAATCTAATGGGTTCAATTGATAATCTTGTTTTTTTAAACAATAAATAAAAAACCAACACGGCACATGGATACATATGTAACAAACATGCACATTGGGCACATGTACCCTAAAACCTAAAGTATAATAATAAAATTAAAAAAAGAAATGCAAAATAAATAAATAAATAAATAAATAAATTTTTTAACAATAAATAAATGTTTATTTTTGAAGGGAAAAAATGGAAGATTGAATAAAGAATAACAGGGTATTATACTAGAAAGGGTGAATTCTAAGGATATAACAATTAAGCTCTGTGAAGAATATTCTAGGTAGAGAAGGAGGTATGCAAAGGCCCTGAGGCCCTAAGGCAATAAGGAATGCAGTCGCTGAGACCTCTTCTACCTGGGTGTGAATAAGGAGGCAGGTTCTGAAGGCTTTTAATCAAGGGGGATGATACAGTTTGTATATTTGTCTCTGTGTAAATCTTATATTGAATTGTATTCCCCAGCACTGCAGGTGGGACCTGGTGGGGAGGTGTTTGCATCATGGGGGCTGATCCTTCATAGCTTGGTGTTGTCTTCATAATAGTGAGTTTTCAAAAGCTATGGTTATTTAAAAGTGTGTGGCACTCCTCCACCGCCAACTCTGTCTTGCTCCCACTTTTGTCATGTGATGTGCCTGCGCTCCCTTTGCTTTTGATTGTAGAAGCTCCCTGAGGCCTCCCCAGAAGCTGAGCGATGTCAGTGCTATGCTTCCTGCAGAGCCTGCAGAACCATGAGCCAACTAAACCTCTTTTCCTTATCAATTACACAGTCTCAGATATTCCATTTTAACAATGCAAGCTAATATAGGGGAGATGGGATACAATGTGTAGAGAAAGCAAGAACGGAAGTGGTTCAGTTTGTTTTAATAGTTCATCAGATGAATGATGGACAGCTTAACTAAGGTAGTAGCAGTGAAGAAGGCCGGTTATGGAAAGATTTGTAAAATGAATGGATTTGCTGTTGGAAAAAACAAAAAAAAGAACAACTAAACCTGGAAGTGGGTTAAAAGTGGGAATAGAGGATTTTCCCTAAGTGTCTGATTTAAATAATGGGTGGATAGTACTGCTTTTTACCAAAGTGGAAAATGGCGTTGGGAAGAGACAAATCTGGGGTGGAGAAGCATGGATGCCGTGGTGGGTAGGTTGTCTTTGAGATGTCTTCCCAACAAACTCAGAGATGCCAGGTAAGACTGGGGAACTGAATGTGTAAAAGTACGTCTCAGAGAAAAGGGCCTAACTAATGATATAAATGTGAAAGTCCTCAGTATGTTGATGGACAGCAGTGGAGAGTCAGCTGGGCATATTAAAATTTAAGCCTTCACTTTACAGAACGCCTACCTGGAACTGTGAGTGAATTCTTCTTTAAGGTATATATTTAACACTGGGACAAGGATATCATCTGTTAGTTAATATTTTGCTACATTAAAAATTATGTCAAGGTAGTGGGTTTTTTTTCTTTTTTCTTTTTTTTTTTTTTTGCAAAGTGAAAGGAAGTTTATTAAGAAAGTAAAGGAATAAAAGAATGGTTACTCCATAGACAGAACAGCCCCCAGGGCTGCTGGTTGCCCATTTTTAAGGTAGTGTTTCTAGACTGCCCATATACCCGATTCTTTCTGTGCACACATCTTGTTATAGGTATCTCTCACTTTCAGTAAAGAAACTATATAGTTAGAAAAATCTAAAGAAGACCCCAAATTTTTAAACTGAACATAATCAGGATAAGCACATTACATATTTGTGATACCTAGCCTGGCCAGGGCTTTTGTAATTTGGCTCTATTTCTGTACCAAGGCATCTGAGACAGAGAGAGATGACAGACGCTTGCATCTGCCAGGTTGAAGCCAGGAACTTTGTGAGGAATAAGAAACTCAAAACCTCTTTGGAATCAGAGGAAGAGCAGATGCCTGGAAGGCAGTGTACATACAAAATGTATTAATTAAGCACCTACTCTGAATGTCCTGCAGAGGATAGGAGGGCAAGGTGCAGACCACAGGGAGGTTTTTCCATCTGATTTTGGGCATAACCTCCTAATCCGGCCTGTGTGTATGCCCCAAATCATTTCAAAGTTTCTTGCAGCATCTGGGTGTGCTCCAGTATTCACTGGAGATCCTGCTTGGCCACATGAGAATGTATAAGTAGCCAAAGCTAGGATGGAGATTTGTTCCTCCCTGTATCTCCAGTCTTCCCACCACCCTGTATCTTTTGTCTCCTTCAACTCTTCTCCCATTTACCTTTATTTTCTATCCCATCTTTATAAAAACAGCGTCTCTCCTTCCTCCTCAGTGCTTTACCTTGCTCTCTTCTTAAAGTGGCTGACAGCTATTTTTATTTGTATTTCTATGCCAAGCATTGATGATGTGTTTTCCGCTTCTCTTCTTACCATTTCTCCTTCAGCCCTAGATCATTTTATGCTAGGTTGGTATCCGATCATGGATGGTATCTGGCAACGTTGATTTTTATACAAAAAACATAAATCTGCTTTCCGAAGATGAGTCACAGGGCTGTCCATCCTTTCTCAACATTGTCTGCTCACTGCAGTGGCAACTCAAGTAGCCCCATCTTTAGAGATAGAAAGGAATTGGGTATCTCACTGGGTTTCTGCTTCTCAGTGAATGGGACAGAGGCACAAAACTGTAAAACAAGAAGGTTTCTTTACAGATGAAAACCAGATGTATGGAATCTCATTGTAGTGCCTGGTCTGCTTTCTGCCTATATGTCTTAGCAGGTGTAAAGGGGTACCCTTACCTAATTTTTCCTACTGATTCACTCCTGAGTTCCTTTACCTGAAAAATTTGTAATCCAAACAAACTTGTAGTTACCATAGCTAGAAATGATAACCTCTGGCATGCAAGGAGCTGAACTTGAATGCCAGCGCTTGATTGCAGATGCCAAACACCACATTGCCTGGCATCCTAATGTTGAAGAATTCTCTTTGCTGATTGATTTTTGCTTCAGGGAATGAATAATCAACTCTCAGATCTCTTAACCATTTGTAAATCTCTGAGACGTTATCCTCAGAGGAAAAAATTCCTTTTTTCATTTTTCATTTAAGGGAACTTGAGCCAATATTCCAAAGTGCTTTTATTCTCAGTTCTATTTGGTTGAATGATCCAAGTTGTGTCTTTTTCTTTGGTGTTTTGTTTTGTTTTCAAACCAGAAGAGCATGTTAAGTAAAGTTTGTGGAATAAAAAAAAGTGCTCAGTGCTTGGTAATACAGTATTGGAATATTTGAATACAGCTAAATTTGCAGCAATGAGGTGATGTGCTTTAGGGTGTTTGGCAAGGGATAAAGGTTAGGAGTTGTTGTCCCAGAAAATGTTTTTTCACGTAGTTGGTCTTTGACTTAAATGAGGAGTGTCCTGGAATCATGCTTGCATGACGTTGTTGGGTCTCTGAACACCGTTTAGTTCCTTTGCATTGAACAATTAAGAGTGGGTTCCACTGAGAGCACATTCTTCACTGAAAACGGGAGCACCTGCTTTCAGTTAAGATGCTGGCACCAAGGTGGGACAAGTACCGTGGACACGTAAGACCTGGGCTCTGCTCACAAGGAACGTACAGTCCAGTTGAGAAGTTAACTGTGGCCATTAAAAATGCAAATCCTGACTGGGTGTGGTGGTTCACGTCTGTAATGCCAGCACTTTGGGAGACGGAGGCAGTTGGGTCACCTGAGGTCAGGAGTTTTGAGACCAGCTTGGCCAACATGGTGAAACCTTGTCTGTACTAAAAATAAAAAAATTAGCCGGGTGTGGTAGTGCACGCCTGTAATCTCAGCTACTAGGGAGGCTGAGGCAGGAGAATTGCTCGAACCTGGGAGGTAGAGGTTGCAGTGAGCCGAGATTGTGCCACTACACTCCACCCTGGGTGACAGGGCAAGACTCTGTCTCAAAAAAAAAAAGAAAAAAAAAAAAAAAGCAAATCCCATTTGCCCCACCTTCAAATACAGATAGAATCAGACCACTTTTTATTATGTCTGTGGCTATTACTCTTGTCTTAGACACCATGATCGCTCATCTTGATTATTGCCATAACCTTCTATCTTAGTTTGTTTATGCTGCTGTAACAAAATACCTGAGATGAGATAATTTATAAAGAACAAAAATGTATTTCCTCACCATTCTGGAGGCTGGGAAGTCCAAGATCAAGGTGCTGGCAGATTTGGTGTCTGCTGAGAGCCTATTCTTCATACAGCATCTTCTTTCTGTGTCTTCAGATAGTGGAAAAGTTGGGAAGGTAAAAGGGGCCTAATTCCCTGGACCCCTTTTGTAAGAACACTAATTCTATTCATGAAAGCAGAGCCTGTATGACAATCACCTCCTAAAGCCTCCACCTGTTAAAACTATCACACTGGGTCTTAGGTTCCAACATATAAATTTTGATGGGACAAATACATTCTACTTTAAGATTTCCTAATTGGTGTGCCTGGTACTTCCACTCTTATCCCTTTTAGCCTTTTCTCAACATAGCAAGCAGGAAGATGTAGTTAAAAGTAAGCCAGGTCATGTTAGTCCTCTGCTGCCAAAAACGCCTAGGGGTTCCCTGATGCCTCAGAGTAGAGGCAATGTCCTTGCAATACAGATAAGATTCTACATATGGCTGAGCCACGCATACCCTCATTGACTCTCTGCTGTCAATGTCTGCCATATGTCCTCTTGCATACTCTGCTCCTTCCACTGTCATCTCCTTGCTCTTCCTGGAGTCCACCAGAAACATGACCACCTCAAGGCCTCTGCATTTGCTGCTCCATCTGTGTGGAATGCTCTTTCCCTCAGATGGCTTAATCTCATACATTTAGGTCTTTACTCACAGCGAGACCTTCCAAGGCCATATTATCTTAAGTTAGACTCATACATGCACATGCACAAAAAAACACACTCTTGCTTACTTTAATTTTTTTCACACAGCTATCACTGTATGATGCCATAATATTTTGATTAATGCCTCTCTCTTCCCCAGTAGGAGGTAAGCTCCATGAATGCATGCATTTTGTTTTGTGTGCCATATCTTTAACATCTAGAATGGTACTTGGCCCATAGTGGGTGGCTAATAAGTATTTATTGAATGATTATTTTTATTATTTTAAGCATGAGGTGGTTTTCTAGGGCTGCCATAACAAAGGACCACAAGCTGGGTGGCTTAAAACAAAGAATTTATCAGACAGCTCTGGAAGCTTGAAGTCCAAAATCAAGGTATCTGTAGAGCTTCTCTCTCTCTCTCTCTAAAACCTGTAGGGGAGTGATATGGTTTGGCTGTGTCCCCACCCAAATCTCATCTTGAATTGTAATTCCCACAATTCCCACGTTGTCATGGGAAGAACCTGGTGGAAGATAATTGAATTATGGGGGCGAGTCTTTCTCAAGAAATGCTGTTCTCTTGATAAGTTTCATGAGATCTGATGGTTTTAAAAAAATGGGAGTTTTCCTGCACAAGCTGTCTTCTTTTGTCTGCTGCCATGTGAGACATGCCTTTCACCTTCTGCCATGATTGTGTGGCCTTCCCAGCCACATGAAACTGTAAGTCCATTAAACTTATTTATTTTGTAAATTGCCCAGTCTCCGGTATGTCTTTATCAGCAGCATGAGAATAGACTAATACAGGGAGAATCCTTACTTGCCTCATCCAGCTTCTAGTAGCTCTAGAGATTCCTGGCTTGCAGCTGCAACTCTTCAAGCTCAGCCTCCATGATTGCATGTCCCCCAAAGTAGCTCTGTCCTAATTCCTAGAATCTGTGACTATGCTAAGTTACATGGCAAAAGGGACTTTGCAGATGTGATTAAGTTATGGACCTTGAGATGGGGAGAATATTCTGGATTGCTTGGGTGGACCCAAGTGGACCCAGTGTGATATGGTTTGGAAGTGAGTCCTGGCCTAAATCTCCTGTCGAATTGTAATCCCCAGTGTTAGAGGAGGGGTCTGGTGGGAGTTGAGTGGATCATGGGGGCGAATTTTCTTCTTGCTGTTCTCCTAATAGTGAGCGAGCTCTCATGAAACCTGGTTGTTTAAAAGTGTGTGGCACCTTCCGCTTCTGTCTCTTCCTCCTTCTCTGGCCATATAAGATGTGCCTGCTTCCCCTTTGCCTTCTTCCATGACTATGAGATTACTGAGGCCTCCCCAGCCATGCTTCCAGTACAGCCTGTAGCACTGTGATCCAATGAAACCTCTTTCTTTATAAATTACCCAGTCTCAGGTAGTTCTTTATAGCATTATGAGAACAGACTACACAATGTAATGTGGAGTGTACAATGTGGGGTACACAAGGTAATCACAAGGGTCATTGTTAAGAGAGAGGCAGGGCCGGGCATGGTGGCTCATGCCTGTAATCCCAGCACTTTGGGAGGCTGAGGCTAGTGGATCACGAGGTCAGGAGATTGAGACCATCCTGGCTAACATGGTGAAACTCCGTCTCTACTAAAAAGTACAAAAAATTAGCCGGGCATGGTGGCGGGCGCCTGTAGTCCCAGCTACTCGGGAGGCTGAGGCAGGAGAATGGCGTGAACCTGGGAGGCGGAGATTGCAGTGAGCCGAGATCATGCCACTGCACTCCAGCCTGGGCGACAGAGCAAGACTCCGTCTCAAAAAAAAAAAAAAAAAAAAAAAGTAGAGACCAAGGGTTGGCACCCCTTTCTGTCTAGGACTAGATGGTGAATATGTTAGGCTTTGTGGGCCCTGTGGTCTCTGTCACCATTACTCAACTCCACCGTAGACAATACCTAAATAAATAGGTTTGCCTGTGTTTCAATAAAATATTATTTGCAAAAATAGGCCGTAGACTGGATTCATCCTTCAGGCTATAGTTTGCTGACACATGGTGTAAACCAGTGCGTCATCATCATTTATTGTCTTAATTTGTGCTTCATAATAGCCTGGAATCTGATTCCTATCTCAGCATGCCACGTGCCCACCGAACTAGAAACAGAACATCAGCAATAGCCTGTAGTTGGTTCTCTAGCCAGAAACCTTAAGGTTTTTACCTGTAAACATCAAGCCCATTATTAACACTACAGATATGTTTAGTGCCTCAGTATTTACACATTTGCAAAAGCTGTGTCCTAGAGGTGTAAATGGTAGTGCTAAATTACATTGGCTTGATTTGGTCCGAAGAAAACCCTACTGTATTTTCATAAAGCTGTGTCAGTGTTTTTAATGCTAAGAGTATGTACTTCTCATAAAAGTATATTTCATCAAACAATGTCTACAGAGGATTAAACTGGGCTACAAAACCATGTTTTTGTGTACAGCTTTCAGGATTGCTAATGTCCTATTGTTTATCCTTGCTCCCTGGGGCATCTCTCTTGAGATGAAGATTTGCTTAGCAGATGAGATTCTGTACAGACAATGTGATTTTTAGCCAAAGAAATCGCTGCATGTGTGCAGGGATTCTTCCTGGGCTCTCTATCAATACTTGCCTTTGCTTTGTGTATCTGACCCATAACATTTGTATGAATGTGGCAAGTTTAACTTGCCTGCTTATACCTGGCTTGCCGAACACAATTCTGCCCTCATCATTTTTTATAACAAGATTAAGTAACATTGCTGCCCCCTCTGTGTCTCTGCTGACTTTCTCCTTGGTCCTCCTGGCCTATTAAGTTGCCCTTAAGCCTTCAAGACCAGACTCAATTCTGCCGCCTCTGTGGTCAAGCCTTTCTCACCATTCTTCCTCTGCAACTTCTCCTAACATCTTTCTGGTCTGTATATGGGCTAGTTAATTAAAGTCACACCAAGTTCTAGCATTGACATGATTTTTGCATGCATCATGTTAAATTGCAGGTCCTTATATTCAGAAGCTGCATTATAATTTGGCTGCAATTCATAATATTTAAGCACAATATTCAGTAAATATTTGCTGGCTTATTGATTGTTGATTTCATTATTTGCATCCTTTTTGGATTTTAAGTTTGGGTATATGACATTATATTAAGAAATAGTGGAATATAGAATGGAATCATTATTTTTATTTTACACTCTAAGGTAAAGCAACTGTTCACTCCTTTATATTTTAGAGAAAGCAGTCTAGTCTTATTTCCAAATTTGCTTAGGGGTTATAATTTATGTTTAAAAATCCTACTTGATGACATTTAATTAAGATCTTAGAAGCAAAGAATAATTAGGATGTATTCCTGCATATTTTCAGCTTTGGTATGACTTTACCTAAACCATTCCAGATGATTAAGGATCTTATTATCTTCAAAGACTTATAGATAAAGCAAGTCCAGAGTATCCTGACAGGGTTTGGTTCTATTTAAAAGTATTTGCCAGGGAAGGTCATATGCATTTGCCAGGACTCAGTGAGTCACAGCCCTTGGTCCAGAGAGGTGCGTTTGGAAATGTTTTTCTGGGTCCCTGAGACCGCTGCTGCACATATTGTGATGTCTCCTAGGTGTGATACCCACATTGTCAGTCTGGTTTGGCAGTGCATACTTCCAGCAACCATGCAGGTATAAAAAGGAGAACTGCTGTGAGACTCCACCCAAAACAATTCGAAAGATGTTCAGTTAAAACAAGTAAGTGTCAGCCACTTAAACCACTCCTGTTTGAAATTGTCTGTCTGCACCCACTCCACTGGAAGTTATCAGAATTTTTAGTGAAGCAGATATTCTGATGCCCATAGGTATTGAAGACCAGGGATCGGGACATTTGAATAATAAGAAACTGCACAAAAAGTTACTGATTGCCCCCTTGCATATTATAATGTTTGGATGAGTGAGAAAAACTGAGCAAAAAGTTGAGAGCAAATGATTATATAAAAATAGACACAAAACATTGCTGTGTTGTATATCAGCCAAAGATACATAATCTGAATCTAAGTGTGAGACTCAAACACACAACTTCAGATGGGGGAACTTTATACAAAATAATTGCCCTGAGCTCTTAAAAAATACCAATGTCATGAAAGATAGAAGAGCCTGGGGAAATGGTCTAGAATAAAGGATCTTTGATCAGATTCTGGATATAAATATAAAATAAAGCAAAAATTCCCAGCTTTATAGATAATTGTTGAGTCAGTAGGTAATATTTAAACATGGACTCTATGTTAATGTTGAATTATTAAATGTTAGTGTTGAATTATTAACTTTTCTGCATGTAATAATTGTATTGATGGGATGTGGGATAATATCCTTCATAGAAGGTACATGCTGAAGTATTACAGGGACTCAGAGTCAGTCACAAGATCTAAGAATGGCTCGCAAGTAATTCAGAATTAGAAAATGTATGTATGTTCCATATACTTACTTGCGCACACACGGCCATGTATATATGTAAATGAGGAGAGGGAGAGAGAGAATGTGGTAAAATGTTAAACAATTGGTAGATCTTGATATATAGGTGTTTATTATACTCTTGCGCTTTTTTTGTAGGTTTGACATTTTTCAAAATAAAAAGGTGAGGAGAAAACGGCAAATCCCAAAGGGTATTTCCCTTTATCTTTCTTTAGATATTAGTCAAAGTTCAGCTCAACAGAAGTGGAGAATCCCCAAGCTACTAAAATAAATAAGCTGCTCTAATCTTTTATAAGGTTTGGATATCTTAGTACTTATAGACAAGGGCAGCTGAAGACTCACTAAATAAATATGTCTTCATCAATATTTGACCCTTTAAGGGGTACCTCTGCCTGTTAAATAAGCAAGGAAATAGTGTAACTAGGCATGCAGGCATCGTGATAATCACAAGTTTTTGATTTGGAAATGTTTCCCAATTTGGGAGTTATTGCTTTCAGCTGTAATAATAACAGGCTTTTCCGCTAAGGAAAAAATACGTGGTGTTTAAAATAAATATCATCAGTACAATTCTGCAGTGTTGAAAAAACATAAATGACCTTTTTTCTTTCCTTTAAACATTAAAATCTCCTGGAGCTTCTAGGAGACAGAATTTGTGTTCATGGAGAATGAATTTCAACTAAGAGGTGACTGGTTACAAATGGCCTTCACCATCATATTAAGTGGTGCCAAAACCCCTTTTATTTGTGGCCTTTGCCCAAAGATAAACCCAGACTTTTCTCCAAGTATGTTGGCTACACTTGCTCATTGCAATCTGGGATCTGCCTGTTAAACACAATTCAGAGTGGAATTACAAGCTCAGGGGATGTCACTATTTGCATCCTAGGAACTGACTCAAACCAGTGTACTACCAAACTCACAGTACAGTTACAGTTATTGGAAGGCCAGTTTTAAAAGAATTCACACATTTCTCCAGGGGATAGCAAAAGGTTTGAAGGCAGCTTTCTGGTGGGATTTTACACCCTCATTTTTTTTTCCTTATGAAAAAAATAATAGCAAGTTCAGGCTTTGTTCCTGAGACCTCTGTCTTAACATGGCAAATCCTTTGCCCAGAAGATTAAGTAATTATTCTCTTGTCGTTCTGTATCCTAATTCCATTTTTTTCTTTTTCTTTCACTGACAAAATATCAGGAACTGTAGCAAATATCATTTAATGAGTAACTCTGATGTTTCTGATATCATGCTAAGTGACCTATATATAATATTATTTGATACAAACAAGATAGCCTGTAAGACAGTTATTGTCTTATTTTGCAAAGAAGGGGAATTTTACAGCTAAATTAGCAGGTGATCGCCAGTCTGGGAATAAAGTCTTGCTCCTGACACTACAATATACGAAGGACAATTAGTTTTCTTTAGTCCATCATCCATTTAAGAATTGTGACAGATAGCATACAGAAAACAATCAAATAGATTGAAACAAATTCCTGTGAGGGTGGCAATTTTATTACTTTTCTCAAACAGCTGGTTAGTTCTTTTATGAGTATGTTTATCTTTCTAAAATCTTGACAAGGATGGCACTTATTTGTCAATTAAAATCTGTATGGCTGACTAAAGGAAATATCAGACATTCTGTAGGAAACATTAAGGTCAAGGTAGCTTGCCATGATTTAGGCCTAAGATAAATAAAACATTCAGCTGAGTTCTCAAAGAGTGACCTTGGAAAGGAGAGAGAACAACCATGAAAGAGATTTGGAAGTAATAAGGCCAATCAGCTGATAGCCATTCACTGACTTGTAGAGACTTGCCAGGAGAGAAGCCTGCGTATTCCCTATCAGTAGCTACTGCATCCTATTTGTTCAACAAGATCACCAGTTCTGTGCCAGCCGTTGGGCTGTGAGCTGAAGTCATTCAAAGGAATGGCCGCAATTGCCTGCATGTCTAAATTTGCAATCTTAGTTGAATTGCTGTGCATAAAATAGGATGTTAGCAATAAACCATAATACCAACAAACAGTAAACCAGTCATTCATTAGCAATCATGACTATTAGCATTATCTTCTGAGTATAGTCGTAATGAGCCCACATTATGGATGCCCCCCGGGACATTTTCCTTGCAGTCTTCTTTTTGGGTTTTCTCTGAAAATATTATTCAAGGATCAGGTGGAAGAGGATAGTGGAAAGGACTGAGGGTAAATTATACAACCAATTAGAAACTTCCAGACTGTCAACTTTCAGCTTTGATTATATTTATCTTGGATGACTGGGTGAATTACTTGGCTTTTCTCCATTCTTAAAATGTCATATAAAACCATATTGTGCCTGATTACATGATTCACTTTATTGTAAGCCCTTGGAAGCATGCGTACTGGTTGTAACTATCATTTAATAACTTACTAAAACTTTATGTGTTTAAACTGTATCTAATTTTGCCCTTATACCTAGCTAATTTTATTTCTGTCCCCATTTATTAACTTGAGCAATACTCACCATCTGAAATATGTTGGCCAACAATTTTATTTCTTCTAATATGGCCCACATATTAGAAAAAATATGTAACAGCTTTGTAACAATGACATCTTCAGCTACCATATGTATTAGACTGTTTCCTTTCAACCTAGTTTACTGAAAAGAATATAATATAAATATTGTCATTATTAGAGTATAATATTATATTGTATAAGAACATATAGCATATTACATAACAAACTGGGTGTTTTGGTAGTGCAAATTATTTGTTAAATAAAGGTAACAATGGGTTAAGAGAGAAATATGTTTGAAAGTGATGTTTTAAATATAGTGATTTTTCTTCTATTAGTTTATATTCATAGTACAACTTACTCTGCATAATAGTGATGTTTAACTTTAATTCTGGAATATTTTACTCTTTAAAAAAAATCACATCTTAAATTTCAATTATGCAATTTTGCTCTTAGAATATTTACAAAAGTTGTAAATGCTTGATAGAGAATATACATATAAGGTATACTGCTTATTCATATACATCTTTGAAGCTCCATATTTTATTTCGTTATAGGGACTAGGCAAATTTTCATTTTATTTCTGGCTTATAGACCATTTCTTGGATTTTCAAAGATTTTTTTTAGTGTAAAACCTATGCTATCAAGCAAAACAATCCCTTTCTAAATTCCTTTAGGACTTTGATTTACAGAGATCTGTGAGTATTAAATCCATGAAGGACTTAGTCTCAAGGTTGCAGAATTATGAGATCTGAAGGTAACATCACCCATAATATGTGGAAAGTGCCCTGCCAAAAATCATAGCCAACAAGGTTTCAAACACTAAGGAAAATTTTAGTCTTTGTGGGGCATATCTTCTTATTTGTATTTCAAATGAAGCTATTCATATTCTTTCTTTCTCCCTCCCTCCCTTCCCCTTTCTCCTCTCTCTGCATCATACTTGATTCTCTATTAGTTTATCCCCCAGATGATAAAACTATAAATATTACTCAACTTACAAGAGAGGTCATCTTTTTTGACGTTTGAAATTATGCCCTTCCTACTATACCGTTTCTCAGCTTGCCTTTATAGTTTAACTTCTCAAAACATTTTCTTTTCACATTGCCTCATTTCCTCTCATTTTTAGTGTCTGGTTTTTTACTTGTTAGCCTTGCTGTGATATTTTCCCAGGCATATTTCTCAGCCCAGATAAGAATCATTTATTTATTTATTTATCTATTTATTTATTTATTTTTGAGGTGAAGTCTTGCTGTGTCACCCAGGCTGGAGTGCAGTGGCATGATCTGGGCTCACTGCAACCTCTGCCTCCCGGATTCAAGTGATTCTCCTGCCTCAGCCTCCCGAGTAGCTGGGACTACAGGCGCCCACCACCATGCCTGGCTAATTTTTCTATTTGTAGTAGAGACAGGGTTTTACCATATTGGCCAGGCTGGTCTCGAACTCCTGACCTTGTGATCTGCCCTCCTCGGCCTCCCAAAGTGCTGGGATTACAGGGGTAAGCCACCGCGCCCGGCCAAGAATACTTTTAAGTAGGATTGCATTATGTACTAACTTTTTTAACTAGCCAATCACCCAAAAATATACTGTAAACTTACTGATATCAGATTTTTACTATTATAAAAATAGCAAGTATTATCTAAGAATTCATAACTACCCGAAAGACCAGGTTTGAATTTAGAATTCTAGGATTCTTGGAATCTCACTCATTCCTGCCCGGCCACCTATACTGTCCTATACTAACAGGAAACTTGCACATATATACCTGGGCATAACAGCCTGCATGTGCAGGTTCCACCCTCCAGCCACCACAAATAGTTAATCTTGGCTATTCAACAAGCTTTGAGGTCCACACAGTAATTGCATAGTTTGGCTATTTTGGCAGGGCATTCCAGGGTTCCTGAGATCTAAGTGTGGGTTGGAATGAAGTGCAGTGGAACACATCCCCTTGGCCAGCTCATTTCCGCTCATATGCACTAGGATAAATTCGTAGAAATGTTCATACCAGCATTGGTAAGCAGAAAACAGGCTGAGGCGGTTGCTCCTGCCTGTAATCCCAGCACTTTGGGAGGCCAAGGCGAGTGGATCACCTGAGGTCAGGAGTTTGAGACCAGCCTGGCCAACATGGTGAAACCCCGTCTCTACTAAAAATACAAAAATTAGTGTGGCGTGGTGGTACACGCCTGTAGTCCCAGCTACTCAGAAGGCTGAGGCAGGAGAATCACTTGAACCTGAGAAGTGGAGGTTGCAGTGAGCCAAGATCGCGCCACCACACTCCAGCCTGGTGACAGAGCAAGACTCCGTCTCAAAAAAAAAAAAAAAAGAGAGAGAGAGAGAGAAAACAACCCAGAAAAAAATCTCAGTTGGTTGTTGGTTGTTGACAAGGGAATGGATAATTCATGTTACACAATCACATACTATAAAGTAATGAAAAGACATATGCACACATTATAAATATTTTATAAAATATTATGGTAAATTGTATGTAACTAATTATCACAGAATGCTTTTACTGATTTTTGCTTAATCTTGTATGAGTAGACAAGCTGTGGAATTATGATTCGGTGTAGGGTGAATATTAGATTATATTTTTGTTTATGTTAACAGTACAAAAGTGAAACAACAGAGATGTGTTGGAAATTCACTATTTGTCAGAGACATTAGTAACTACTGTACTTTGTTCAATGAGATAATAACTTTTGAATACTAGAAGAGTACTTTTTCATTCTTTTGAAGCTATAGACATGATATAATGGCTATAGACATGACACACTTTTAAGTTTAATCTGCATTATTAACATGTTTTCCACGACTATATTAAGTCTAGGTAATCCACAAAACAATAGATCAAGTCCTGACTTCCAGCATTGCAAATTTTCTTGGTAATACTCCCACAGTTGCTAATTTCAAGCTACTGACATGGCACTGCTGACATAGAGTTGAGAAAAGATAGGTAGTAATACACATGACATAGTGTTTCCAGCATACAGGCAAAGGACACAGCCTCAAGAACATGGATTTTAGTAAAATGTAGTAACATAATTGGAGAATGATGAGTTTTGTGTCTTTCTTTTGTTATTAATATAATTTAATTATAAGTGTACATAATTTACTTTTTTATAATGGCTGTGTTTAACAACTGGCTTGGAAAATTTTAGACAATTTAACAACCGGCTGTTATAAGCTGGTTCAAACCAGCTTCAGCACAATATTGTCCAAGTGACCGAATAGTCTATGTTGGGTAGTTTCTGTTTTTTGTTTCTTTCTGTTTTGTTTTTCTGTTTGTTGATTTCGGATGCAAGGTAACACTATATTAATTGATACAGCTTTAAACTTCAGCTTCATGTTTGGAAGGACAGTCCCCTCAGTTTTTGTGTTCAGGAATGTGTTGCCTTGTCTCATTGAGGAATATCTTGGCACTTCCGTCTTCTGTATAAATTTTAAAATTATTTTGTAAATTTCACCCAAAAAACTCTTGAAAGTTTGAAACTTCATTGACTTTTAGGTCAGTTTGGTGAGAAGAGATACCTTTATGATGTTGATTTTTGCTCTGTATTAATATCGTGTCACTCTACATTTTAAGTTTCTTTCATGCTCACAAAGGGGTAATCTTATAATGCTAAAACTTCCTTTTAAAAAAAGTTTATTTCAAAATACTTTATATTTTTGCTTGCTAGTATAAAGAGTTTTTAATATTTCTTTTAACTAAGTTAACTTTACTGAGGTGTGATTTACATACAGTGGAATGCGCCAATTTTGTATGTATAGCATGACAAATTTTGACATATATTTACACCCCTGTAACCACCGCCACCACAATAAGGATTCAAACATTCCTATCACTCTAGTAAGTTCCTTATTGCTCTATTTTGGTCAAACTCTCCCTTCCGAGCCCCAGGAAACCATGAATTCACTTTTTTTCACAATAGATTAAACTCTCCCAGAATTTCATAAATATGGAATCATACATATGTGCTCTTTTGGGGTCTGAAATTTTTGCTGAGCATAATGCTGTTTTCAACTATCACATTTATGAATTTTCTGGTGATTTATAACATTTTAAAGTATGCTAACATTGAAAAAATTATTAATGAATATTGGATGTTATTGAATGCTATTTACTATAACTTTTGCTAATCAGTTGTTCCCTTTAATACTCTCTTTACAAATATATTTATAAATGAGCTTGGACTCGTAGAGCAGTGGTTAGAAAACTTTCATAGAGTCAAATGATGACTATTTTCAGCTTTTGGGTCATACAGGCTCTGTAGCAATAACTCAGTTCTGTTGAGTACTGTGACAGCAGCTATTTAGTATATATAAACAAAGAGGCATGGCTGTGTTCCAATAAAACATTATTTAAAAATATAGGCAGGCAGCCCTCAGACTGTATTTTCCTCATGCCTGTCAGTGAAACATTTCATATACTTATGACATTAGGACTATTTATACTTTCTGTGTCTTCTTGGGTAAGATTTATAAATTCATATTTTCTAGTAATTTCTCCATTTTATCTCTGTTCTAATCTTTATTATTTTCTTCTTTCTGTTAGCTTTGCATTTAGTTTGTACTTCTTTCCCTAGCTCTTTAAGTTGTAAAGTCAGGTCGTTGATTTGAGATCTTTCTTATTTTTTAATATACGCATTTATAGCTGGAGATTTCCACTTTACCACTGCTTTCACCATATCCCATACATTTTGGTATGTTGATTTTTCATTTTTATTCATCTCTGTGCATTTTCTAATTTCTGTTGTGATTTCTTTTGTGATCCACTGGTTTATTTAAGAGTGTTGCTTAATTTTCACAGCTTTGTTCACTTTTCAGTTGTAGAATTTTTCTGCTATTGATTTCTAAGTTCATCCCATTGTGGTCACAGTACATACTTTGTATGATATCTGTCATTTTAAATCTACTGAGATTTAGTTTGTGGTCTATCATATGGTCTATCCTGCAAAGTGTCCCATGTGTGCCTGAGAAGAATGTGTATGCTGTTATTGTTGGGTAGATTGTTTTGTTGTTGTTGTTGCTGTTGAGAGGGAGTCTCAGTCACCCAGGCTGGAGTGCAGTGGCACTTATCTAGGCTCACCGCAACCTCCACCTCCCATGTTCAAGCGATTCTCCTGCCTCAGCCTCCTGAGTAGCTGGGATTACAGGCGCTCGCCACCACAGCCGGCTAATTTTTTTGTATTTTTAGTAGAGATGGGGTTTCACCATGTTGGCCAGGCTGTAGATTGTTATTTCTGTGTTTATTAAATCTACTTGGCTTATTGTGTTGCTTAAGTCCTCTATTTACTGACTTATCCTCTGGCTGGTTGTTTTATCCATTATTGGGAGTAGGGTATTGAAATCTGCAACTATTATTTTAGAACTGTGTATTTCTTTCTTCAATTCTGACAGTTTTTGCCTTATATATTTTGATGGTCTGATATTAGATGTATAAAAGTTTAGAATTATTATGTCTTCTTGTCTTGCTAAATTTTTTATTAATATGTAATGTCCTTTGTCTCTGATAACCTTTGACTTAAAGTATATTTTGTCTTATATTAGTATAGCCACCCCCACTCTTTTTTGGTTACTATTTGCATAGAATATCTTTTCGTAGCTTTCTCACTTTCAATCTGTTTGTATTTTGGGGTCTAAAATAAGTTTGTGGCTGGCCATGGTGGCACATAGCTATTGTCCCAGCTACAAGAGGCTGAGGTAGGGGGATTACCTGAGGCAAGGAGTTTCAGATTGTAGTGTGCTATGATAGTACCTGTGAATAGCCACTACACTTCGTCCTGGGCAACATAGTGAGACATCGCCCCTTAAAAAAATAAAACACTTTAGGAAGCTGAGGCAGGCAGATCACGAGATCAGGAGTTCAAGACCAGCCTGGCCAATATGGTGAAACCCTGTCTCTACTAAAAATACAAAAATTAGCCGGGCGTGGTGGCATGCCTGTAGTCCCAGCTATTCTGGAGGCTGAGGCAGAAGAATCACTTGAACCCAGGAGGCGAGTTTGCAGTTAGCCAAGATCGCTACACTACACTCCAACCTGGGTGACAGAGCAAGACTCTGTTATAAATAAATAAATAAATTAATTAATTAATTAAACGAGTCTTTTGTGGATAGCATGTAGTTGGATCATGTCTTTTAGTCCATTCTTAAAATCTGTTTTTTGTTTGGAGAGTTTATTTACATTTAAGTGATTACTGATCAGGAGGAACTTACTTGTGTTATTTTGCTATTTGTTTTCTACGTGCCATATAGCTTTTTTTTGCACTCCATTTATTGCATTACTGCCTTCTTTTGTGTTTAGTTGATTTTTTGTGGTGTAATATTTACTTTCTGTCAGATCCTTTTGTTGTGTATTCTATAGGTATTTTATTTGTTATTACCATAAGGATTACATTTAACATCCTAAAGTTATGCCATTCTAATTTGAATTTATACCAGCTTGATTTCAATAACATATGAAAACTCTGCTCCTTTACAGCTCCATCTTCACCCCTCTTGGTTGTTGATGTCACAAAATTACCTCTTTATACATTTGTTTCCTAAAACATAAGGTAATATTATTTTAAATGCATGTCTTAAATTAAGAAAAAAAATTGAGTTATATCTCATTGTTACTGTAATACTAGCTTTAAAAATTGCCTGTATATTTATATTCATTGAGATCTGTATTCTTCATGTTGCTTTGGATTACTGTTCTTTTATTTCACCCTTCAGGGCCTCCTTGAGCATTTCTTGTGGAACTGTTCTGTTGGTAATAAATTTTCTCAGCTTTACTTTTTAGGGGAATGTCTTAATTTATTCCTCACTTTTGAAGGGCAGTTTTGCCAGATACTGGATTCTTGGGTTGGCAAGATTTTTTTTGTTTTGTTTTTTAGAGCTGTGAATATATTGGCCAATGGCTATCCTCTAAAGTTTCTGATGAGAAATCTGCTGATCATCTTTAGGGAATCCCATGTATGTGACAATTTCTTCTCTCTTGCTACTTTCAAGATTTTTCTCTTTGTCTTTGTCTTTCTGAAGTTTGATAATAATGAATCTTGGTATGGGTCACTTTGAGGTTACCCTATTTGGAGTTCTTTGAGGTTCTTAGATATTTATATTCATGTCTTTCATCAAATTTGGGAAGTTTCCAGCCATTATTTCTGTAAATATTCTCACTGATTCTTTCTCTTTGTGTTCTTCTAGGACTGCTACAATGCATGTATTGGTTTGCTTGACGTTGACTCATGAGTTCTTTGGGATCTGGTTACTTCCATCGTTTTTTGTTGCTGTTATGGTTGTTCCTCAGGTTCAGTAATTTCCATTGCTCTCTATTCAAGTTTGCTCATTCTTTCTTCTGCCTGTTCAAATCTGTTCTTGAATTCATTTAGTGAATTTTTCATTTCACTTATTGTACTTTTCAGCTCCCAAATTTCTTTTCAGATTTCCCATATCTTTGTTGACATTTTCAGTTTGTTCATATATCACTTTTTGGACTTTCTCCCTATATTTCTCTATTTCTGTCAGCACTTTAAGATAACTGTTTTGAAGTCTTTGCCTAGTATATCTGCCATGATGTCTTTTTCAGGGACAATTTCTGTTGGTTTGTTTTTTTCCTCTGAATGGACCATACTTTCCTGTTTATTTGTGTGCCTTATTATTTTTTATTAAAATTGCACATCTGACTCTAATAATACGTTTGCCTCTATTTTTGCAGATAAAATAAATTAAGACTTGGATAAATTGATAGGCATAGGGATAATAGGGGACTGGGATTTGAATGTCCAATATTTTGATTCCAGAGTTTCACCCTTAACTTCTGAATTCTTTGCTACTTTTTCTCTAAGTCTGTTCTTACAAAGAAAACTTTTAATGCACAATTTAGTAACCTAATAAGATATGGCTATTGGAAAGAAATAGTCTGTGGAGAAAGCCTGAGTCAATTATGTTCTACAATTTTAAAAAACTGGGATTCTGGTTTGTAATTCATCCTGTGAAATTGATTCTTGCCTAAACTACTAAAATTATGTTTCTGAATGCAACTGAGGATCAAACCATGAACTCTGCTTCTACTTCTGTATATTTTTTAATTTCAAAGGCTTGTACAGACATCTCATGTCATCCTCATAATATGTCCTCGAACTACTGATAATTACTTTTTCCTTCTTAGAGATAAGTCAATTGAATGAAATGGTTTGTGAAACTTGGGTGTAAATTGAAGGTCTTTTGACTTTTCTTGCAGGACTCTTCTAGTATAGCATGGATCAGACATTTCATGAATTCCTTCCTGAACTAGCCAAATGACTTCACCCTTACGTAATCTGATTTAGCTCCATGTCATATAATTAAGGATTGGATGATGATTGACTTATTGGTATCTTAGAGGACTGCAATGTTTAAGGCATTTGTGGATCTAATTTAATTAAATGAGAAAAGGAACTTCTACACAGTTAACATATGATGCAAATGCACTGAAATGGAAACTAGAACACATGCAATTAAGAAATTTGTTTCCCCACTAGACATAACAAGCCAGGAATGATGACAAACATTTTTGTGTTTTGTTTCTCATGGACTATTTCCACATGATCCGTGCCTTCATATATTTGGGTGTCAGCTTTTGCAAGTTTATTTTGCAGTTTCTGAATTGATTGTTCTGGACAATTTAGCATTCCCTTTTTCTTTTGGCAGTAGCAGAGAACTTGTGCATGGATGGCTGACTTCTGATAGTCTTGATATTTCTATTTCCCAGAGGCCTATCAACCCAATGACTTTTTATTTTTATGACACATGTTCCAAATAATGACATGTAAAATTTCTGTTATTAGCCTCTGTTTTTTGACTATGACTACCTTATAAAGAAGAAAAAAATACTGTTATTTCAAACCAGCACTAAATAAATTTAATAAAACTTCATGCACAAACTTCAATTTGGAAAAACTCTGTTGCATGGTGTATCAGTAGTGATGTTTATCTTTTTTAAAGGCAGTGTTGGCATTATAAGTGTAGAGTGTTGTTATATATAGACAAAAATTTTTAAGTGTTAATAAAAAGTTACGTGTGATGTATGGAAATAAATGTGAGCCATAAATAGTAATGATAATTTTCATCATAACTAACTTTTTAGTGCTTACTGTGCATCAGGCAGCATCATATGTGATTTAATTTGATCCTCACCACAAATCTAAAAGGTTGGTACTAGTATTATCCCCATTTTACAAATGAGAAAAATGCTGTTCAAAGAAGTGAAGCAAGTCAATCGGTTAACGCTCCTAGTTAAATCTGTTGGTTCCAGATTTCACGTTCTTTACTGTATGCAGTCCTACTATATGACATATGATCGAAGAATAAAAGCCAAGTTCCCATGAGAAACAAATACATGCTTTATAAAACAACTGCAAAACATCTATACCACTAGCTTCTTCTGCTATCGAGTTAACAAGTTCAATGGCCAGGAAGATATATGCCCATATTAATAGAATTCTCTTGAACCACAAAATGTAGAAGGATAATAAATTTTACATATTCTTTTTTCTTGTTTCACATAGTCTCCAGTTTATGAGGACAGAAATTTGGAAGAAATTTATCTCAGTTTCGTGTATTTTTCTCTTGCATAGGTACTGTAAATCTCATAACTGATCATGTTTGCCTATTTTCTTTGGCTACTAGGAAGCTTAGAAGAAAATGTGCAGCCCACTTATAATAATTGGATTTCTTAATCATATCTTGGCTTCATATCATTTTCTTACCCTATTTTTCAGAGGCTCTGGTTTCTTGAGTCATTATTCTTCTTTCTGTTACATTAAAAAAAATTCCTTCAAGGTCCCACAATATCTTACTGAGGTATGGACTAAATATACCAAAAATAAAATAAGTATGATAAAAATTCAAAATATATTGTTTTATTTAAAGACTTAGAATTTCTGTCAATGTGGACTGCTGACATTTTCTGTTAAATTAAGAGAAAAGGTTAGATTTGGTTTGGTTTTAGGAGTATAGATATAATCATATCATTGCATGAAACCATGCATCCTACTATGAACATATGTTTTGTTCTATTTTGGAGAAGCTATTTATTTATAGGGCATATTTTTGCCATGCGCGATTAGTTATATGATACAAAGGGACAGTTTTCTGCTTCCTGATAACAAATATTAAAGGTGAATTTCTCCAGATTTATTCCAGGGCTTATAAAATATTGTTATCATGGATGACCTAGTAACAAATGTAACACCCCACAACCTTTAGTGACAATAGAATTCATTACTCTCATGTTCTGTTGCTTATAAAACAGAGATTGAAACTCCATGCCTATCATGAAGATGTTAACAGGTGTTTTAAACTAGATTGCTAAGCTGTCTTATTACTAATGTCTGGGAGCATCTTATTTTTAATGCAACCAGGAGGGCATGATTTTTCTAGGCAGTTTGGACCCCGGAGACATAACCGTCTGAGCACATTCTTGTTAGCAAGAGGGAAAATGGATGATTGGAAAAATATCATTCAAGTGTTCCAGGGAAGAGGGAGGAAGGATCCTCAAGGGGTGTGTTAGTCTGTTTTCACACTGCTGATAAAGACATACCCAAGACTGGGGAATTTACAAAGGAAAGAGGCTTAATGGAGAACTCACAGTTCCACGTGGCTGGGGAAGCCTCACAATCATGGTGGAGGCAAGGGGGCATAAGTCACATCTTACATGGATAGCGGCAGGCAAAGAGAAAGCTTGTGCAGAGAAACTCCAATTTTTAAAACCATCCGATCTCCTGAGACCCATTCAGTATCACAGGAACAGCATGGGAAAGACCGGCCCCCATGATTCAGTCGTCTCCCACTGGGGACCTCCCAAAACTCATGGGAATTACAGGAGCTACAAGATGAGATTTGGGTGGGGACACAGAGCCAAACCATATCAAGGGGAAGAAAAGAAAAAGGGAAATATTGCTTTGGGATGAAAAAAAAAAATGAATGTGCAGAGGGCAGAGGACATGGATGACTTAGGTAAGTCCATGCAGAGTATAAGCTTCCTGAAAGCCTTTCTTTAATAATCTCTGATGTGTGATGTGTCACATAATACATGGATTACCTTTTCATGCCGAGAGTTCTGTTAGTAAATCAAGATGATGAATTTTCTTGATGAATCCCCGAGTGTGCTTAGAGGAGAGAGGTAGAGGAGGCTGTGTTCAGGGCTCTGGATTCCCTCAAAGCAACTGGCAGTTGGCTTTTCCTGGCTGGTTCCTTGGACTACATGGATCCTGAGTGGTGCTGTCAGGTGCCAGAAAAAACAACCATGTCAAGTCTCACTTCAGGACGGAACAAAGTTATCTCTGTCCAGCACGTATCCAAATGCGGTGAAAAAAAATGCATGAACAGATGGAGGAATTCACTTGTTCCATTTTCCTTTGGTGAATCTTTGGAGCTATTTTGCCCATGATATGTTTGTTTTCCATACTTTTATATGTTTTTCCCCAGATACTGTATAAAATTTAGCATTTGAAGGTTAGTTCTGGCAAAGTTAACCAAATAGCTCTTATGCTAATTCCACAGATGTGCTTATTTATTCATGTCTAGAATACTTTCTGTCCTCAAATTACTGTTCTTTATAACAAGGCCATGCCAATAATTAACTATTCTTTCACAGCTTAAGGGTCACTCTATTGTTAAAAAAAAAAAAAACCAAAACAGGAGAAGCTTGATCCATACAAAAGGAGTATGGTTTATAATTTTTACTACTGGATGCACTGAATAACATGACAGCAATGTTTAACATTTAACGTAACAGCTATTTTTAGTAATTAAAAGATGGCTTTCAGTGTTCTTTTTTTTCCCTCTCTTTTATTTATATTGTCATTTGCTGCATGGCGTTTGATAGTTTAGGTAGAATTAAGAAACTCCAGCATGCGGGATGCAGAACGTCTGCATTTATTTATTTGCAGATGCATGTGTGATACCAGTTTAGGAAACTCTATTTTAAAGGTAGGATGGTTTAAAGTCAGAATGATGGTACATAGTTCATATATGTTAAGATTACTATCTATAGAGGCCCCACTTGTCTAAACTGCAATATCCTGCTATTTGGAACTACAACTGATGTTAAAAAGAATTTATTTTCATGGGCAATTTTCTTCTTCAACTTGCTGAAGTCAGATATAGAAAACAAAATGCCATCAAGGGTAATGTTATTGCCCTGGCACTTTAATCTGGAAATGGCAGAAGAGCTTTGCACCTTCAGGACTTCCTCTTTCTTGAGATAAGTGATGTTAGCTTCACTATTTAGTATTGTATTATATTATACATTACATATTTATATATTTTATAATATGGTTTATATTCAAAAGAAGTCAAACTATTCAGACATTACAGAAATGGTCACACTCTAACAAGCATGATCGTGAGTACTAAAATAGTATCCATTGCCTTGGACCAAGCATAAATATTAAAAATCATGTTTTTTGTTTGTTTCTTTTTTTTTTTTTGAGACAGTCTCACTCTGTCGCCCAGGCTGAAGTGCAGTTGCGCTATCTCAGCTCACTGCAACCTCCGCCTCTCGGGTTCAAGCAATTATCTGCCTCAGCCTCCTGAGTAGCTGGGATTACAGGCACCCGACACCACGCCCAGCTAATTTTTGTATTTCTAGTAGAGACGGGGTTTCACCATCTTCGCCAGGCTGGTATTGAACTCCTGACCTCATGATCCACCCACCTCAGCCTCCCAAAGTGCTGGGATTACAGGTGTGAGCCACCGCCCCTGGCCAGAAATCGTTTTTAATGTGAACACAATTACAAGAAGAAAATAGTGTATTGTAATAATTGTTTTTCTAAAATGATTGATGGAGTCCAAATAAAATTCATAAATCTGACAAATATTCATTTAGTATGCCATGAATGGAGCACTGTACTGGGAAGAGTTAATGCAACAAAAATGACTCAAACATAACTGTCCTAATATAACCTGTAGGCCTATAAAAGGGGCAGAGGCCAGAATTTGGAGTCTGACATAAATATAACGTGACTGAAATGTTTGTTTTGGAGGGTGAATGCAGTGGTAGCAGCAAGCTTCTCCAGGAATTGTCATTTATTTACTAAACTAAAAGAAACAAAAAGCTTTGTGATAAATTGCAGGTTAATGTGTTGTAAATATTTATTCTTTAATTTTAATAATAGTTTTATTTTCCTATAAAATAGCTTGTTAACGGCTGGGTACGGTGGCTCACGCCTATAATCCCAGCACTTTGGGAGGCCAAGGCAGGCGGATCACGAGGTCAGGAGTTCAAGACTAGCCTGGCCAACATGGTGAAACCCCGTCTCTACTAAGAATACAAAAATTACCTGGGCATGGTGGCATGTGCCTGTAATCGCAGCTACTCAGGAGACTGGGGCAGGAGAATCTCTTGAACCCGGGACCCGGGAGGCGGAGGGTTGCAGTGCGCTAAGATTGCGCCACTGCACCCCAGCCTGGGCTACAGAGGGAGACTGGGTCTCAAAAAAAAAAAAAAGCTTGTTAATGCCTTTGCTGCTGCCCAGTCCCTGACCTTGCTGTCCCCAGCGGCGCTGAGCACACAGCTTTCCACAGATCCTGCTGCACAGGCCTCTTCCTCATTCCCTCCAAAGCCGTGCTGCCTCACCGTGGCTGCTGTCCAAATGCTTCTGATGCTGCACACTGTCTCTTCTCTATGGGACCTCAGTGAGGCACATACTGCTCCTCTGGGGCTGGCGATCACAAGTCATGGGTTTAATCCCTGCTCTAAATGTTACTAGCTGATTAGACTTTGGGCAAGGCGTTTAATTTCTCTGATCTATGCCCTCTTCTGAACAGTGTGGATTATTGTAAGACATATAGGAGTGGTTGTTGTAATTATCAAGTGGGGTAACAAATGGGAAAGATTCTCCCAAGGCCTGTCTCAGGCAAACCATCAGTTATGTCCATTAACCCTTCCCTCTCTCTTTTTCTGCCTCCCTCCTCTTCCATCCTTCCTTCCTTTCTCTATTTCTTGCTTGCCTTTTTCTTTAAAATTCTTTAATTTCCTCTTTCTCTTTTCTGTGATATAATAATCACAAAAGAAAGACTTATGATACATATGTTCAGGTAGTTTAGAAAAGGAAAGAGCGTTTCACAATTGAAAGCATGAGAGAAGTATTCAAGGAGCACTCTTGTAGGTCTTGAAGTGAAAGTAGACCTTATATATACAGAAAAGAGAGAAAGCATGTCCAGACGGGTGGATGTGAAGTTAGCGCCATCATGGAGGTCCTTGCCTCCTTTGTACTCTATTAGACAACATGGAGGCTCTGAAGTTTATTTATTCATTTTTTTGAGACAGAGTTTCGCTCTTGTTGCCCACGCTGGAGTACAATGGCATGATCTCGGCTCACTGCAACCTCCATCTCCTGGGTTCAGGTGATTCTCCTTCCTCAGCCTCCCAAGTAGGTGGGATTACAGGCATGTGCCACCACGCCTGGCTAATTTTTTGTATTTTTAGTAGAAACAGAGTTTCACCATTTTAGCCAGGCTGGTCTTGAACTCCTGACCTCAGGTGATCTGCCTGCCTTGGCCTCCCAAAGTGCTGGGAGTATAGACATGAGCCACTGTGAAGTTTATTTTTTAAAATCATGTTCTAGGTATTCTATAAAGGATTGATTCTGAAACAGTGTTCATGATTAATAGACTAGGTAGAGAAGAGAAGTGGAGAGACCATTTCAGAGGATGTGAATCAAAGTAGTAACAAATGAAATGGAAAGGGCTGTTGAGGAATGAATTGCAGTGTCACTGGGACTTCCACCCAATTGCTTCTAGGTGTGTAAGCAGTGATGATGGGGATGCTAAGCTTAGTCATTGGAGGGACACAGGTGCCATGATCATGGAGAGGAAACATCAACAGAAATACTTTTGACTAGGAAGGTGATGAACAATTACATGTTTGAGATTTCAGCTGGAAATTTGGGAAAATGTGTTTAGAAAGTGATGGGAAGTACAAGCCTTGAATTCTACAGCTATTTAAAACCCACTTCCTGGTATTTTAGAATAGAGGTTAAATGTAAGAGGTAGACACATTCAAGGATAATGAATGTCCAGAGAGAAGGGCTTAGAGAAGATGACCTGAGGGAAGTGAGATTTATTTTGTGAATGGTGAATGATGATCCAGAGAAAACATCATCGGAAGCTGAACTGCTGACAAGGTTGGGATAGTGTTGAGAGAAGAAGAGAACACTGGGGTGTTTTGAATAGTGTGGTGCACTATTTGGAGTTTGAGGAAGATGGAGGATTAAAGACTGTTGGGTTTATCAACTCAGAGGTCACTGGAGACTTTTGGAAAACAGTTTTACAGGGTGATATTTGTTAAAGCGAGAGCAGGAAGAATAGTGGTTCATAGTAAGCCATGGAATTGGATTTGATGGTTTTAAATCAAGGCTTGTTTTCTTCTAGTTGCTTTGAATGTAAGATTTAGTGTCTTTCTGGGAGTTTCATGTAAAGAAAAGATAATTTATGCCAACTTTTGTATTTTTAAATGAATATTCAATGCATTTAAGTTGCAAATTTCAAAACCCTTTTTCTTGAGCTCTAAAGCTTAACTCCAATTTATCCTATTTATAAATGTGATATAGTTTATCAACCACTTTCAAAAGGACCTTTACAACTTAGTTAATTAAATTCCATTAAATATTTGAACAGCAATCATAAATTTAACATATTCTTTCTCTTTTGAAGCTTTTCAATACTCCAGCAACTTAGATGGCCCCAAGTTCTAGAGAAATCTACATAAATATAATAAGTTGAATATGTAAGTATGGTGGCCCTTAAGTTCTCATAAACATTACAATATTGTTTATACAACACTAAATTTTTCTTGTGTTTCAAATTAAAATAACAAATCCACATAAATCACCCAATCTTAAATGTGATAAATATGTAAAATAGCAAATATACACAAATTATTTCTAAGTGCAAAAGTATTAAAGCACTGGGCTTGTTGTTGCTTCTTCATCTTTGTCCCTTTTTCTCCATTTGGCTAATTTTAAGGAAATTTATATGCTAGGAAAACAATTCTACCAGTCAGGGTCTGGTTTCCTCAGCTACCATTCCTTTTGTCTTCCTCCAATTTAAAAGCTGAAAAGTGAGATATTCAAATTCTCAGCCTGTCTTGCAGCAGGTGGAGGCCACTTGATACGCTGCTGTCTGATGGGATATAGTCAGGAGTTCCTGTGTATTTTAAGTTGCAGATAATAGGGAACCAGATATCCACTCATGACTACAGAGAGTTGGACCTAGAGTTATCATAATATCTGATGCTTCTATAACCCTCACTGTATTACAGAAACCATCTTCTGTGCCTTCTATGGGCTAACTATAACACCTATAACAACTCATGAGGTAGATGCAGTTATTCTTCCATTTAATCGCTGAGGAAATGGTAGCACAGAGAGGTCATTTACTTGTCCAGAGTCACACAGCCAGTAAATGACAGCATTTAAGATTTGAGCCCCAGCCCCCTCATTCCAGAATCCTCTTAATCTCTTCCCTATAGTCACCTCTCCCTGATCTCCATTTTTCCACTGGGCGCCCGAAGCTCTTTGTCTTATCTATTCTGCACTGTTTATGACATACTGTTACAGCTAATGGTTTCCATGTGTGCCTCCCCTGTTCCACTAAGTGGTCCTTGAAAGCATGCAGCGTGCCTCTTTATATCTCCAGTCACAGCCACAGTCACAGTCTCCTTACAGATGTTCGACAAGTATTTTCATGAACAAGTGACTTCAGATCTATAAAACTACAAATGCCATAGATAGACTTACTTCAAAAACTCAATCTACCAAACCGAATAATTATTTGAAATTAAAAAGAAGTAAACCGGTAGAATAGTGACTATTTTACTCCATAAAGAGTGTCACTTTGCAGGACTTGGGAATGTTGGAAGGGCATTGCTTCAGGAGATGTTTCAGGCTAAGAGAAAGATCTTTTTAAAATGTATTTTGTTAATTGCACAATAAAGTGGAAGGAAACCAGGATGCTTGAAAAATACCCTGCGCTTCATGGTAATCATGGAGATGTGGCCACATAGTTCGGTAATACATTTTTATCACTTTGTCTGTATACATTAGAGCAGAGTTCGAGAGGACAAGTGCCCTAGTTCTCAATTCCTTTTATACTTAGGACTTTGACCATAAAGAAGCCTCACATTGCAAAGATTGACAGAAATATTCTCTACTTCCTGTAATTACCAAAGCATCCTGGTACCCATCAGTTCTGGACTTCTGTGTTACCATCTTTGTTCATTCTGGCATCATGGGACCCCAGAGAGCTGCTCTGATTGCTTTTTGTATGTAAAAGCGAGTTTCCCTTTTTGCAAAATCAGGAGGCTGAAAATGAGCATCAACATGTGTGCCTGAATGACTTGCCTGTTGGAAATCTGCTCCCAGGACTGGTGCCAATGAGATATTCCAAACACTTGTTTGGGAGGCACCGTAGAACACATTCTACAAGGGAGGAGGCATAGTATGATAATTAACACCTACTCTACAGAGTCACATGGCCTGGATGAAGTCTGGCTCCGTTTAAGTTGTATGACTTTATTTAAATCATGGCTTTCTGAGTTTTGCTTTCCTTACATGTGAAATTAGGGTAATATGAGAAGTGCTTATGATGAGAAGTAAAATAATATAATAAAGAAAATGCTTTATGAACAACCCAGTGCTATCCAAATGTTTGTAACTATTTTCCAAAAAATATATAATTAGGAACCTATCATACCTAATTGTAAGCCCTGATGTTTCAGTGGGTGGTTTCCCAGAGGTTGTGATGTGGTATGTTAGCTTTACTGGAAGACCTTAGTATACAGGCAGTTTGCCTTCTTGTTATCTACTGGAGGGTGGAAAGAACATGTTGGCTCTTCCCTTCACATGCCTCAGGATGTTTATTTAAAGGAAAACAGTTCTCTTGGTCAAGAAAATCCCCCCTTTTCACTCGCTTCCTTGAATTTTGTGATAAGACCTGCTTACATTCTCCAAAAGAGCAAAGCGAACACCCACTGCATCATATCTGTGTGGTACCATCTTAGGGAGGAAGCTGAGGAGTCCCCCACGATCTGCTAGAAAAAGAGACCTTATGTTGCACGTTTGTGTCTTTCTCCATAAATGGCAGTGTCGTTATTCAAGACTTTGGCAAATGTCTGAATCAAACATTCTGTAGAGAAAGAAGACAGCAAACAATGCCCTGTTCAGATCTGTGATTTTCCTTGAGGAAAACCAAAGTGTGAGTGGTACCTGGGCACCCATGCAGAACTGATGCCCATCCACAGACATCTGAAAGCAACACCACATTGTCACTAGCACTGAGGAGATGATCCACAGAAAAGGAATGTCCCTTACACATTGAAAGTACACGTTCATTTCATTATATGAGGTATCCATTTGGTTTGAGCGAAGTGATCATTATGTAACATTGGTTTCTCTCATCTGGGCAGATGCATTCCTATACCAGCTGCCCGCAAGTCCTTCCACAGCCATCCAGCATCTTGGCATCCGCTTCGGCTTCCTCTGAGGGTTCCTCCCCGCATCTCCAGCCAGGCCTGAGGGACAGGATTTCAGACCCCTTGCCTCTGACTTTTAGTCACCTGCAGCCCTTGATTCTGCCTCTTGCCCTTCAGATGTCTCTTGCCCTTCAGGTTCCACCCACCTCCTTTCCAGCTGTAACTCAACATTTGTCACCTCAACCAGATATTAAGCTATTTAAAAGGTATTTTCCTACAACAGCCTTATGGAGCTATAATTCACATACCGTAGATTTCACCCATTTAAGTGTACAGTTCAGTAGTTTTAGTGTATTCACAGAATTGTACAACTGTCACCACAATCTTAATTTTAGAACTATTCTTCATCACAACAAGAAATCTCACACCCATTAGTATTTATTCCTTATTTGTCCCTATCCCCCTAGCCTTAGGCAACCTATAATCTCTTTTTTTGTCTCTGTAGATTTGCCTATTCTAGACATTTCCTGTAAAGGGAATCATGGAATATATGATTTGTTGTGAACGGGGTTCTTCACAAGGTTCATTTATGTTGCAGCATGTATCAATAGTTAATATCTTTATTGTTATAGAATATTCCATTTATAGATTTACAATGTATTATTTACCCATTCGTCAGTTGGTAGACATTTGGATTGCTTTCATTTTTTGGCTTTAATGAATGATACTGCTATGAACATTTGTGTACAAGTTTTTGTGTGCACATATGTTTTCATTTCTCTTAGGTATATACCTAGGAGTGGAATACACCTAGGAGTGCTGGGTTATGTGATAACTCTTATATTTGTCTTTTTGAGGAACTGCCTGACTATTCACCACAAAGGCTGCTCAATTTTATATTCCTTTCTGCATTGTGTAAGAGTTCCAATTTCTCTGCATCATCACCAACACTTTTTATTATCTTTTTGATGATAGCCATCTTAGTGAGTGTGAAGTGGTATCTCACTGTGGTTTCTAAGCCCCCTTTTTAAGTCCAAAGTGTGGGAAGAATACCCCATAACTGCTTTCTTAGGTCATGGAGATGAGGCACTCACAGCAAAGCTCTCTCCAAAGAAAATGTATGTGAAGATCATTCTCTAACTTCTAGCCTATGGAACCTTCCATCTCTGAGACGGCAAGGAATTTAGGACGCATTACCCTTGGTTTCCCCCACTTCCTTTCCTGCAAGTTATGGATGGTGGGGTCTGCCCTTTCACTTTGACATACCTGGCCTAGAGTCTTCAGGCTTCAGCTGAAATGTCCATTTAACATCATGTTACAAATGAACTATCTTTAAAAACACAGATCTTCCATGTATAATATATCCACTGCTTCCCCATTCAGGCACAGACCTCTTCAGATTTCATTTGAAGTGTTTTCCTCTTTAAAATTAACTACATTTGATGCAACTGGCTCCTTTGAAGGAAAAAAAACACAGAATGTTGCACATAGTCATGAATCACAAATGAGGGTGTTTATATATTCAATGAGAAATTATTTTTGCTGGCAAATGGTGTTTTTTTCCAGTCCCCTTAAATCCTTACCTTTTTTAAAAAGTGGATTTGAGCTGGCTAACCAAAATATGTGTGATACAACAGAATAAAACCAATAGAGAAGAAATCAGGCAAAGGGAAAGAAAGGATAGAAAAATGAAAACACAACTAAGGAAGAAGTAACATTTGCAAATGCTAGACATAGGCATAGTTGTCAGAGGTGGTCACAAATGTATCTGAATTCCCTAATTGTTCAAACAAAGAGAAGAACACAATCAATTTCACAATTTTACATATCTATATGACATAAAGAATGTAGTTGCTTAGGACAATCATACATTTTCCTAAGAGAAATAATGTCTCTTGTGTGTTCTTACAGTAAGCATATTGTGGACTGAAACACAATATACCCAAATAAATAACACTTAGCCTGATGCTCTTTCTTTGAATATTTCTCAATGCAAACAGGTGGCACAAGGCTAAAGGTGATTTTATTAAAATTCGTTATAGAAAATTCATTATAGAAAATCTTTATATAGATAGAAATATGTTAATTGGTAATCTTGCTTTAGACTGTCTAGTCTTGTGTATTTTATGACATTGTACTTATGACATTGCGTATTTTCACAGTAGTCTTCAGAGTCACATAGACACACTTTAAGTTTGTTGATAAATATTTCTAATTTTAGTAACAGTTCTACCTGATATTAAACAAGAGATTACTTCCGTTGGTGACTTACCCATTGGATACATGTGAGTGTTTGTGTATATTCTTGCAACTTCCCTTCTAAGATAGTTCACATATGAATTTTTAAGTTAAAAAAATGGATTTTTTTTTACCAAAAGTTGTGGATTGATGGTCAAGGTAAAATTATATACATGAGAGCCATTCTTTGACCTCGTCTACATCTTATAGGAGATTGAAAGATTCCTCCTTGCTTTTTGTTTTTCTTCTTTTCCCTAAAAATGCTGCTCTTGGGTATAAAAAAAAGAGTTAAAGATTACAAATCTTTAAACCACATCTGGTTTGTTTGTTCTCAGAGGCCACTTGCTGGAGAAGCAAGGCGTGAGGCATAAAAGGAAGGAAAATATCATATAGTACAGTTAACCAGTTTTATAAGGAAAATGAAACTATTCTTAGGACTTATAACACCACTTAAAAATGTAGAAAGAGATACAGGAAAAGAACAACTTTTTTTTCCTCCGAAGAAACTAGCAGCCCATAGAATTAGCTCACAAATAGAAATCAGACCACTTGAATGGACAGGAATGCCATGGTCAGGCCAGGAGACAGTTATACCATGTCCCTGGCCTCGGGATGGTTACCATTAGATTGGAATAAAAATCAGAAGTAATGGTTTTACTGAGGCGAAATGAGCTATGTGTTGGTGCAAATTCAGTGTCAGGGAAGAAGAGGAATAAATTGTTAAATGTGCATATGTGTTACTGAGGTCTATTTCTGCTTAATGGACAGTTTTGGCTGTTTTTAGAGATGTTTTTATCCAAACTACTTAATAAGGGGAGATTTATATATAAATACTCCCTCGTGAGAAATACAAATAGTTTGGTCTTTAATAAATCAAAATCTGAAAAGCACTTCCTAAGTCCTCCCTCTGTGTAGTGGGGAGAAATAATATATCTTGATTTTGAAGCAGTTCAGACATTTTAAAATATAGAGTCTGGGGAAGGAGCAAACACATCTCTAACAAGGAGGATGCAAAAGCTCCTTAAGCCAATTAATTAGGGAATTTGGCTGATGAAATAGTTTCACTGCTTTCAGAAACAGGTGTTTGGAAAGGCAGCTGAAGAGCGAGTCTTATGTCCACTTTGCTGATGCTATATCATTCCCTCTCTACCCCCTAGAACAGTGTAGGCACATGGTAGGCATTCAGTAAACCTGTAAAAGGAATGAGTGAGCAAGGCTAAAGATGCTGTCTAGAATTGCTGTAGGTGACCTATGCTGATGAGCAGCTAGGACTACACTGTAATTTGCATTGAACATATTTGTTGGTTAATGGCTTCTTCCCTGGTATTTGAGAGTTGGCTTTCCTAAACATTTTAAAGCATTTCCTTTCAATCTTATATATGCTGTTATATTGAGTTTTCCACAAAGTTTTGTATTCGTCCATTCCCACACTGCTAATAAAGGCATACTTAAGACTGAGTAATTTATAAAGGAAAGAGGTTTAATTGACTCACAGTTTAGCATGGCTGGAGTGGCCTCAGGAAACTTACAATCATGGCAAAAGGGAAAGCAAACACATCCTTCTTCACGTGGCGGCAGCAAGGAGAAGTGCAGAGTGAAGCGAGGGAAAAACCCCTTACAAAACCATCAGATCTCATGAGAGCACACTAACATGGAACACCATGGAAGTAATCGCCCCCATGATTCAGTTACCTCCCACTGGGTCCCTCTCATGACATGTGGGGATTATGGGAGCTACAATTCAAGATGAGATTTGGGTGAAGACACAGCCAAACCATATCATCCCACTCCTGGCCCCTCCCAAAACTCATGTCATCACACTTCAAGACACAATTATGCCTTCCCAACAGTCCCCCAAAGTCTTAACTCATTCCAGTATTAACTCAAAAGTCCAAGTCCAAAGTCCCATCTGAGACAAGGAAAGTATCTTCTGCCCATGAACCGTAAAATCAAAAGCAAGTTAGACTTCCTGATACAATGGGGGTGCAGGCATTGGGTAAATACACCTGTTCCAAATGAGAGAAATTGGCTAAAACAAAGGGGCTACAGGCCCCATGCATGTCTGAAATCCATATTGGTCAGTAAAAATGTTAAAGCTCCAAAATAATCTCCTTTGACTCCATGTCTCATATCCAGGGTGTGCTGATGCAAGAGGTGGCTCCCACCATCTTGCACAGCTCTGCCCCTGCATCGTTGCAGGGTACAGCACCCCCTCCCAGCTGCTTTCAGAGCTTTCACAGCTGGCATTGAGTGTCTGCAACTTTTGCAGGAGCACAGTGCAAGCTGTTGGTGGATCTGCCATTCTGGAGTCTGGAGGATGGTGACCCTCTTCTCATACTTCCATTAAGCAGTGCCCCAGTGGGCACACATTCCAATCCCACATTTCCCTTCTGCACTGCCCCAGCAGCAGTTTTCCGTGAGGGCCCCACCCCTGCAGCAGACTTCCACCTGGACATCAGGTGTTTTCATACATCCTCTGAAATCTAGGCAGACGTTCCCAGACTTCAGTTCTTGACTTCTGTGGACCCACAGTCCCAGCACCATGTGTAATCCACCAAGGCTTGGGGCTTTCAGCCTCTGAAGCAATGGCCTGAGCTGTACGTTGGCTTCTTTTAGCCATGGCTGAAGTTGAAGCAGCTGGGACATAAGGCACCAAGTCCCAAGGCTGCACACAGCAGGGGTCTCTGGACCCAACCCAAGAAACCATTTTTGCCTCCTAGACCTCCAGGCCTGTGAAGGGAGGGGCTACTGTGAAGACCTCTGACATGTCCTGGAGACATTTTCCCATTGTCTTGGTGATTAACATTTGGCTCCTTGTTACTCATGCAAATTTCTGAAGCCAGCTTAAATTTCTCCCTAGAAAATGTTTTTATTTTCTATCACATCATCAGGCTGCAAATTTTCCAAACTTCTGTGCTCTGCTTCTTCTTGAACACTTTGCCACTTAGAAATTTCTTCTGCCAGATACCCTAAATCATCTATCTCAGGTTCAAAGTTCCACAGATCTCTGGGGCGGGGCAAAATGCCGCCAGTCTCTTTGCATAGCAAGAGTGAACTTTACTCCAGTTCCCAACAAGTTTCCCATCTCCATCTGAGACCACCTCAGGCTGGACTTCATTGTCCGTATTACTATCAGCATTTTGTTCAAGACCATTCAACAAGTCTCTAGGAAGTTCCAAACTTCCTCACACTTTCCTGTCTTCTTCTGAGCCCTCCAAATGGTTCTAAGCTCTGCCTGTTGCCAAGTTCCAAAGTCGCTTCCACGTTTTTGGGTATCTTTATAGCAGCACCCCACTCTCTGTTGTAGCAATTTACTGTATTAATCCATTCTCACACTACTAATAAAGACAAACCCAAGACTGGGTGCTTTACAAAGAAAAGTTTAATTGACTCACAGTTCTGCATGGCTGGGGAGGCCTCAGGAAACTTACAATCGTGTCAGAAAGGGATGCAAACATGCCCTTCTTCACGTGTCAGCAGAAAGGAGAAGTGCTAAGCAAAAAGGGGGAAGCCCCTCATAAAACCATGAGGTCTCCTGAGAACTCACTCACTATCACGAGAACAGCATGAGGGTAACCACCCCCATGATTCAATTACCTCCCACCAGGTCTCTCTCAGGACTCATTGGGATTATGGAAACTACAATTCAGGATGAGATTTTGGTAGGGACACAGCCAAACTATATCAAGTTTGCTGAAAAAAACCTCAAATGATTATCACAAAATAAGAATCAGATGAGTTTTGAATTAATGCATTTCTCCATAGTAAATTTTCAATTTAAACATTTAGTTATAAATAAATATTTATTTGGAAACTGTGGCTATGAAAGTGTATTATTTCTCAATAAAAAACTTGAATAAAACAAATGAATGGTGATAACCCTAGGTAGCAAAATCCTAGTGTTAGCTAATGCACTATTTTTACTCTCTTTGTATTCATGAACATGCTTGAAATAAAATTTAAGCACTTGCTTTGGATCTCTTCTCTGTTAGGCATTCTCTAGATGTGAGAAAATCAGATAACAAGTTAAAATTCATGCTCTCATGGTCTTTATATTTTAGGGAGAGGAGAGAGGCAATAAACAAATTTTTAAATAATGAAATTATATTATGATGTTAATTAGTTAACAGTGGACTGAAGTGAAAGGAAGTAGAATTATTAAGGAGGTAACTCAGGGTAGCAGTGCTGCATGAAAAAGGTTCTCAGAGAAACAAGGGAGTAAACCCTGCATATGTCTAGGAAAAAAACATTTCAGGCAGAGGGAAGCAAAATTCAAAAGTGCCTAATACAGGAGTGTGTGCTTAGGGTGTTTACAAAACAAGAAGAGGACCCTGCATTTGGAGCAGCATGAGCCAGTAAGGCTGAGCACAGTGGGGTCAGGATGATGGGGGAAGTTATGTAGGGTCTAACAGTAGCAGTCCATCTCTGCACTGTGTTCTGTATGGTGGAATCCATTGGAGAGTTTAAAGCATAGAGAACTTGATCAGGTTTCTACTTTTAAAAAAACCCAAATGTGGCTGCTGTGGAAGAGAGACTCTCATGGTCAAGCTTAGCAGCAGGGAGAAATAGCAGAAGGCCCTTTCCTCTTTCCAAATGAGAGAGGATGGATGGTGGTTTGAACAGGAATTTTGGTGATCAGGGGGTGAGAAGTGGTTCGGTCTGTGATCTCCATTAGAGCCAGAGCCTTCAGAAATTACTGCTGGATTGGGTGTAGAGTGTGGTAGAATGATACTAGTCAAGAGTGAATCCTAAGTGTTTAGCCTGAAAAGTTGGGTGAATACTATTTAATGACTCAAGGAAGATTAGAGAGGAGGAAGATTCAGGAGCATAAAAGTAACACTACTTCTAGACATGTTACCTGTTACCCTTGAGATGCTTTTAAGACATCCAAGGGGAGAGGTAGAGTCGGCAGTTAGATATTTGAGTCTAGAACGCAGAGGGGATGTTGAAGCTGGTGATACAAAGTTGGATGCTGGCTATATATAGATGATGTTTGATGACAGAATATCATAGACTGGATGGCTTATACACTATGGAAATGTATTTCTCACAGTTCTGGAGGCTGAGAAGTCCAAGATCAAGGCCCTGGCAGATTTAGTGTATGGTGAGGGCCCAGTTCCTCAAAGACAGCTTTGTTCTCATTGTGTCCTCACATGGCAGGAGTGAGGGATTTCTCTGTGGTGGCTAATCTCATTCATGAGGCTCCACACTCATGACCTAATCACCTCCCAAGGGTCCCACTGCCTAAAGCCATTGCATTGGAGATCAGGTCTCAACATATGAATTTGCAGGGAACATAAACATTCGGTTTCTGGCAGTATTTAAAGCTATGGACTAGATGAGACCATCTAAGACAGTGCTTTTCAAAATATATCTGGTGAATGGCCTTTGTTTTTTCTAATTTGCCGTAGACGGATGCTTTTAAATACAATAAAAATAAATCTAAGGGAAAACAAAATTTAAGGAAAATTGAAATAAATACATACTAAATACAAGTGCCACTTTTTTTGCTAATAGAGTTAATAGATATAAAATTATTCTGTCAAATTGCTGTAAAACTTTTTTTTTTTTTTGAGAAAGAGTCTTGCTTAGTGGACCAGGCTGGAGTGCAGTGGTGCAATCTCGGCTCACTGCAACCTCCACCTCCCAGGTTCAAGCAATTCTCCTGCATCAGCCTCCTGAGTAGCTGGGATTACAGGTGTCCACCACCACACCCTGCTGTCATGTACATGTTTTTGTTTGGACACATGTTTTTATTTCTCTTGGTTAAATATCTGGAAGTAGAATTTCAGCCTCCTGAGTAACTGAGACTACAGGTGCACGCCACCACGCCCAGCTAATTTTTGTATTTTTAGTAGAGACAGGGTTTCACCATGTCGGCCAGGATGGTCTCAATCTCTTGACCTCGTGATCCACCTGCCTCGGCCTCCCAAAGTGCTGGGATTATAGGCGTGAGCCACTGTGCCCAGCCTGTAAAAGTTTCTTAACACTCACTCTGGCTTCCTGTACTTATCTTGCTATGGACTGAGAACAAACAATTCACAGAGAGTGCTTATTCATGGATCATGCTGTTAGTCACGCCAACCTGGGAATGAGTGTGGAGGGAAAAGGGACCCTGAGCCACAACTTTGCCCTCAGAAAGAAGAGTAGGGAGGTGGGAATTCAGCAGACTGTGGTTCCTAGAATCCAGATGAAGATGTTTCAAGAAAAACGAGGCAATTACATAGTATATGCAAAATAGATCCCCAGGCATTAACTGTAATAATGAAATACCAGAGTGAATGGAAAGATGTTATTTTGCTTTTACTCCTTCCTTCCCCAAGCTTTCATGGCGGTGTGGTTCTACCAGTCTTAAGCTTTGTTTGTGCATGGCCTAGTCTAAGATCATTTGGGGACAAACCTGAATGAGGAAGTCTACCAAAAGAGCAACAGGATTGCCAAAGTAAAAGTTGCATCAGGGTCCAACCTAAAAGTACAAGCCAAGTGTTTCAACTCTTAGGTTGGATGCCGTAGGGGGTCAACCTGGCCATTAAAGTCATTACCACACCAAGCATTTCTGTGTATTAGGGTTATCCTTCTTTGTTTTCAGCAGTAGCTATTATTTCAGCCAACACCTATCCAAACCATGCCAACAATATAGGAATACACTTGATTCTCAGCAACAACAGTGATTTCTTCAGACAAAGGAGAAAATATCTTTGCACAATGGTTAGTTGGTTCAAATGCACACATATGGACCCAACATAAGATGACTACCTGATGTAGAGCCATAAGGGAATCGTGGCATACAGGTTTTCCATCTGTAACTCATCCTCCCACTTATAAATATTACCCCATCTTTCTTTCTTAGGCTGCTGCTTGTCTCTGCTCATCCCTCCACCTCTGTTCCCCACCTGGGGGCAGCTGAACTTGGACTATTGCCCAGCTAGATGTTAGGATGAAGGCCCATTCTAGTACTTTGCTGGTAATTCTTTTTAATTATCCACAAATGTCTAAACATTTTCTGGCCCTTACCCAGTCCCAATCTGGCAGCTTTACCTATTCCAGTGGTTCTCAATCAGGAGTGATGCTGCTCCCCAGGCAACACCTGGAAAAGTCTAGAGGCATTTTGATATAACTGGGAGGGGGTGAGGTACTACTGGCATCTTGTGGGTAGAGAGTAGGGATGCTGTTTAACATCCTGCAGTGCACAGGACAGCCCCTGACAACAAACAGTTATCTGGCCCCAGATGCCAACAGTGCCAGAGTTAAAGAACCTTGCCTTGTACTTCATTATTGTGTCCTCCATGCTAATGTTTCTCACCACTTAAATATTGTAGATGTTTTCAGGTTGATTGTGTCCCCACCCAAATCTCACCTTGAATTACAATAATCCTCACATGTCAAGGGTGGGGCCAGGTGGAGATAATTGAATCATGGAGGTTTCCCCCATACTGTTCTCCTGGTAGTGAATAAGTCTTACAAGATCTGATGGTTTTGTAAATGGGAGTTCCCTCACATAAGCCCTCTTGCCGGACACCATGCCTTTGCTTCTCTTTTGCCTTCTGTCATGATTGTGAGGCCTCCCCAGCCATGTGGAACTATGAGTCCCTTAAACATCTTTCCTTTATAAATTACCCAGTCTCAAGTATGTCTTTATTAGCAGCATGAGAACAGACTAATACAAAGGCTGATGTTTTTTTGTTTGTTGGTTTGTTTGTTTTGATAGGGTCTCGCTCTGTCACCCAGGCTAGAGTGCAGTGATGCAATCATAGGTCACTGCAGCCTCAAACTTGGAGACTCAAGTGATATTCCTACTTCAGCCTCCCAAGAAGCTGGGACTATAAGCATGTACCACTATACTTGGCTAATTTTTTTCCCAAACTCCTGGGCTCAAGGAATTGTCCTTCCTTGGCCTCCTAAAGTGTTGCCATGGCTAACATGTCTTTAAGATTTCAACAGTCGGCCTCGCACGGTGGCTTATGCCTGTAATCCCAGCACTTTAGGAGGCCAAGTCGGGCAGATTACCTGAGGTCAGGAGTTCGAGACCAGCCTGGCCAACATGGTGAAACCCTGTCTCTACTAAAAATATAAAAATTAGCCGGGCGTGGTGGCACATGCCTGTGGTCCCAGCTACTTGGGAGGCTGAGGCAGGAGAATTGCTTGAGCCCAGGAGACAGAGGTTGCAGTGAGCGGAGATCATGCCACTACACTCCAGCCTGGCCAACAGAGTGAGATTCTGTCTCAAAAAAAAAAATTCAAGAGTCCAAATTCAACTTGTGAGTTACACTGAGAAGGATTTATTGACAAACTTGTTAAAAGTGTTTATCCTTGGCTGGACGCGGTGGCTCACGCCTGTAATCCCAGCACTTTGTGAAGCCAACATGGGTGGATCATGAGGTCAGGAGATCGAGACAATTCTGGCTAACACGGTGAAACCCCATCTCTATTAAAAATTACAAAAAATTAGCCGGGCGTGGTTGTGGGCGCCCATAGTCCCAGCTACCCGGGAGGCTGAGGCAGGAGAATGGCATGAACCCAGGAGGCGGAGCTTGCAGTGAGCCGAGATTGTGCCACTGCACTCCAGCCTGGGGGACAGAGCGAGACTCTGTCTCAAAAAAAAAAAGAGAAAGTGTGTATCCTCAGTCACTGCACAGCAGTATTGATGCAGGAAGGCATCAGTAATGAAAATAGCCGATGGGATGTCTGAATTGTAGAATGGTTTCCATGTAAGGCATTGGATTATATCTGAGTACCCTGTGGCTTGACCTACCCAGCTCACCAAAATACCCTCCTGGGGAAACTTGCCTTGACAGAGCCCAGAGCCCTGGGCCTTGAAGAGCCCAGGAGACTCTGCCTACAAAAAAAACTTCCTCATTAGGCAGATGTCACCTTTTTCTGAGCTGTGTACTTGCAGGTAAGGGACAGGTTTTGGTGGGGACACTGGCTGGATTCCAGCCTTACGCTGCCCTCTGGGCCAGGCATTTTTGTTTGAAGCACAACCTGCACAGACGTATGCTTCAGCCTGGCTTGAGTAATATCTTTGAGATGAGGATTCTGTTTAGTTTTTATTTACTGAAGAAACATATTATAAGAGCCTTCTTTGTGTCTATTTTAGGTGCTTGAGTACACCAAGGAATAAAATAAGTAAAGATCCCATCCCTCAAAGAATTTATACAGTGGTGCTTATAATCTAGTGGAGCTTGCATTTTTAAAGTTGATGATGTAAAGCTAATAATAACTATACATTGTAAGAGAAAAGTAATAAATTGCTCAAGATTTCTTCCTTAGGTACAGATAGTAGTGACCTGGTTGAAATAGTACCAGTGCCTTGGACTAGGCTTTCTTCCTCTTGCAGAATGCTCCAGCTGACCTCACGCTGGGGAGGAGGGCCTGTGCCTTCTTGTACTACTCGCTGTCACAGTATCCTCTGACCTTGAGTCTTTGCTAGTAGCTTGGTTTAGTGTAAAGGGAAGCATGTTACCCCCTATATGACTAGCACTTCCTGCAGCCCCACCTGCAGTTTCTAACAAGTCTCTGATTGAACATTTAATCTAAAAGCTCCATTCTGAATTTACGAGCTGTTTGCTGCTTCTTTTTGTTTTATTTTGCTTTTCTTGCCTTGGGGTACCTAAAGCCTGTGTCTTCGGCCATGTCAGTCAAAAGGTTGCTTGTGCATTTTTTTTTCCATGTTTTGGGGGTTTTGGATCACTATTGGCCTAACGTCATGAGCAGCTGCCTTACTCCAATTTCTGTATACCACCATCACTATCCCTAATGGTAATTCTGGAGCAAAGCATACAAGAGCACAGAAAACCAAAAATAAAGTTTCTAAAACAGATAGCAGTGAGAAGCTCGTGTAGGTGGACTGCAGATCTGAAGTTCATTGGCAGAAGTGGGACTCACACTCAGTGAGTGTGGAAAGACACAATGCACAAACCTACATGACATAAATTATTGAATCCAGTCATTCGTATTCTAGGACTGTGACAGCTTTATACCTGTTCCATTAAAAAAGAATGATGAATTTTTTTTTTCAAAAAGACATAATGCATCAAACACGTTTCTGTTTCTGTGTTGCGGTTCCAAGGTGCTATGATTTCTGACCATTGTGTGCTTTCAGAGATATTTCCATGATCAGTGAAGCTAGACTTCCGTATAATTGGGCTATCATAATTGTTACACTATTGAACACTTGCCTTTTGTTCCCATAAGGCTCTAGCCCAGTGGTAAAAATTTTTCTTCTCACTTTTTCTTTGATCAGTGGTCAGATGGTAACTGGAATTTGGGTTGCATGAAATGGACCATTAGGGGACTGAGGGATATGACATGGTGGATAAAGTTTGAAAGGAAGGATTCTATAAACATGGAGGTTTAGATGAGAACTTAGTTGATTTGAAGACCAGGCCAGATTTTGGGCTGCTCAAGGGAGTCATTTATAGACTGACATCTATAAATGGTTTTGATTCAGAAAACCCTTGGCTATGTTTGTTTGAAATCTAAGGATTTTGATATCTTCTCACTGAGTTTTGACTCATTTATAAGAATAGTGAATATTAGAGACCATACAACTTACACACAGATAGAAGGGAATCACATTCTTCTGTCATTTTGGAGAGGGAACATTACCATAGTCAAAGCAGGTGAAACTTATGATTCATTGTCGATTTTTAATAATATATGTCAAAGGGAGGAGCGCAAGGGGCAAGATCTGAAACAATGGCTCACCTTAAAAATGCATTTGTATTTGATGTTTGGAGGATTTGCTCTCATTACTTTTATAGCAGGTTAACATTTGAAGTCATGTTTGTTTTTCTCAGACTAGTATTAAACTGGGTGCATAATAATTACTCAGCAGCAGGAATTTGGTAACAGATTAAGAATGGAGAATCCATAGAGTCAGTATGAATAAGGGAGACCCAGTATTTCTCTGGAAATATCACAGAACGAAGTAATAGAAAAATCATTTTACCTCACTAGGAATTATAAGTTTCATGGCTCCTTTTGCAAAAGTTTGAAGACCTTGAGTTTATTTCTCATCGATCTTCTGAATTTTAATTTCTAGTGCACTGAATTTACACATTGCTTCACATGAAATTGTATGTGCTGGTGAAAACACAAAATAGAATGTTTAATAAAATTGCAGGGGGCTAGGGGAGGGATAACATTAGGAGAAATAACTAATGTAGGTGACATATACCTATGTAACAAAACTGCACGCTCTGTACATGTAACCTGGAACTTAAAGTATAATAATAAAAATAAGATAAAATTGCAGGGAAGGGGTTAGAGGCTTTTGAATTAAAATCTTGGGGGAAAAATGGAAGGAGACATATGCTTAAGATGATCTCTATTTTCAGTGGACAGAGCTAAGTTGGTGAGAAAGGCTGAGGGTCTGTGCCTTGTCAGGTAGTTTTCATGGGGAGAAAATGTCGGGTAAAAGAAACCCAGATTGAGAAATAGTCAACAGACCTCAGTTTCTCAATGCATTTTATTTATTTTATTTTATTTTATTTTATTTTTATCTCAAGCCATTGGATTTCTCTGACCCACAAGGACCAAGGCAAGTAACAGGAGGTGAGAATATAGGATTTCAAAAGCATTAAGAGTTGTAATTTTTTTTTGAAGTCCAGAAACAATATGCATCTTGATATGCAATAAAGGACTTTGCAGACTTCTCATTGAATCAGCAGTGCATTGTTTACTGTACTTTTTTATTACTTCATTTTAGTAAATGTATGAATACTTATATAGACTTGTATAAATTCACCCCTAACTTCAGTTCCTCAAGGCTTCTTTTACAGTCACATCTTAAATTTATCAACCACAAGTTATCCTTCTAGAAGGTTCTTGGGGAACTGTAAACGACTTCAGGGACCACTGTACTTTCACTATCATTGTTCGTTTTTATTTCAGTGGTGTGTCCAGGGATTTGTCCTTGGTTTAATTAATCTTTGTTTTCAGCAAAATGTTGACGTTAGGGCAAAGTTGTTTTTGTGGCTGTTGTGATAAGACCTTGAACATTTTCGCCACTGCAATTCAAGAAGCACTTGGCTACTCTGTGGCAGGCAGGCTCTGAGCATTATAACTCCTCTTGCAGGGAGGGCTGGAACCTCCCTAGGGAGCAGGCGGGGGCTGGACAGTCTGCCAGACACACGCTCTCTAGGACACACTCTCTCTTTTTTTCCCCCTATAGTGCTTGTGACTGATGAATTCAATGAGCACTTCAATTCTCCTACTTTGTTCTTTCAGCAGACCATTTGTGTCTTTGAGAGCTTATTTTGGCAAATGAATAATCAGCTATCCGAATTGGCTCAAGGATGATCAAGGGGAATATTTGACCTCTACTTTAGTAGATCTACATTTTTAATGTTACTATTTGTGACTTAGCAGAGCGGTTGATCGTAACTGGCCTTCTTTCTTCCTTGTCTGTGAGCGTACATCAAAGGCTCCAAAATATGCACACAAAACAAGTTTAAAAGCCCTCATCATTGTGAAAATTTCTTGTGATTTTTATTTTAATTGGGAGAGAAGGAGGTGTGGACAGGAGATGCTCATGGCTGTTTTTTCTACAGATCAAGTCCATAGATCTACATTGTATTGTTTTTCTCCTTTCAGAACTTTAGTATAAATTCGTTACTTATCTTATTATTGAACTATATTATTCAGACATAGTGAGGTACTTTGATGTAGTTCTAGTGGCTATATTTGTGTCTTAGAAGACTTAGCTGTCTGCAGGGGAAGTAAAAATAATGGAATTAAGCAGTGGGATCATCCCCCTTCAAAAGTCTTACATTTATTAGCATACATTTATTTTTTTTAAGACAGAAGTCCGTAAACTATGGCATAATAAACAATAATGCTATTCTGGAACATGGGAAGTCCTGGACTGGTCATCAGATATAGGCTCTAGCCTTGACTTCACCAGCAACTAGGTGTGAGGCCATGGATAACTCATTTAACTTTCATGACTCTCAGCATTCTCATCTACAAAAAGGGTTGGATTAATTCAATCAGTGGTTCTCAAGTTTGAATGTGCAACAGAATCACTGGGCCTCATTACCATATTCAGTAAAGCTTGGGTGGAGATCTGCAAATTTGCCTAACATGGTCCCAGGTGATAATGATGCTGGTGTGGGGAGCACACTTTGAGAATCACTGGATTGGATGATTTCTCTGACTACTTCTGGTATTAACATTGGGTGACTTTTATGCTCTGTGGCTAGAATGATCTGTTTAGAGCTTCTGAATGCATTGGCTGTGATGGGTCCAATGGAGAAGTGCTACGAGTAGAACTGAATAAGAGCAGAAATTTGAATCAATAGAGTCATATGGTTTTAGGATGGCCCAAATATTAACAGTATCTTTGAGTGGTCAAAGCCCCCCAACTAAGAGTTGGTGTATTGGAGTCCAGCAGCAGGGGCATCACATGGTGGGAGCTAGAGCAAGTTGGGCATTTGGTTGGACTGATGAGTTCAGTGTAAATGATGTGACACATTTCAACAGGCTTATGTACATATTGGATACAGGAAAAAGAAGATTTTGATTGATTTCACAAGTTAGACACCGGGCAACCAATAAATGCCACTTGTATTGCTACCATTCATGTAGCTTTTGATACCAATGAGAAAACTGTGCTATTCTAAAAGTAAAATGAAATTAAATAGGCTCTAGTTGTATCTGTATCTCTACTGTCCTTCGGGAATAGTGAAGTAACTATACAAGCACAAGCACGTACAGTATTAACTAAGAATAGTGGTGGCATTTTTCTTTGTTATCTAGACTCTACTAGGCTCTTCTAGTGATTCTGGAAGTCATTAAATCCTTGTTTTTTTTCAAACCTCACCCACAAGGTTTTCAAGTACATTTCAGTTCCTGCTCAACACAGGACAACACTTGCTCACTACAATGACCAAAGTACCTGACTTCTAGATGCAGGCTTGGAAATGAGAGAGAGACTGATTGAAACTATTTTTAGTTGTGATGTTTTTCTTGCATGCTCTCTGATGGGAAAATAAAGGGGAATGGCTTGAGTTTATTTCTTCATATTTAGGAAATCCCTTCTGCCTCTGTTGTTCAACTTCCAAATTATTGAAACACTTTCCAAAACCTCATGCCTCTCAAAATTGTATACTAGACTATTGCCTGAAAACAAGTTTGTCAATATATACTCTGTAAGTCTTAAGAAAGGCTCAGCTCAGGAGAAATTAAATTGTATTTTGTATTTTAGTGGATAATATGGTACTGTGGGCATTAACAAAAATATGTAATTAGGGAGAATCAATATATTCCATCCAAGAACTTCTCTTATCAAAAGAGAGGGTAGAAGAATTGAAAACAGGGAATGAATAGGCCTGAAAGATGGATTTCCAAAGACCAGCTAGCTTTGCTCTGTGTGTGTGCGTGTGTGTATGTGTGTGTGATTTTCTCTCTCTCTCTTTCTCTCTGTGTGTCTCATATACACATATAAATTGTGTTGTCCCATCTATCTAATGGGTAGGTTAGATTAGATCAGTGGTTCTTTAAAAAGGCAGTTTCTGAACACCAACAATTATAACGCAGTCTGCAAATAGCTATATTTTGCTTGGGCAACAAAGCCGAGGAAGCCTCAGTTTGTAATTTAACCAAAAACGGTTTTCAAAAAGCACATCCAGTAGAAATATCCTTGGCCCCTTCCCTTCTTTCTCCATCAAGGTGAACTTTTCATTACATCTAGAAATAGCCAGTAAAAAAATCACTGGCCAGTACAAATTCTTAAGCAATAGGAACTAACCAGATGTTTTATCAGCCAATCAGAATGCTGTAAAATAACCTGAGAAAGGCTGGCCCTGAAGACGTTTGTGGCAATCCAGTGCCTAGCACAGAAAATACTTGTGTGTATTGCATCAACTGCTCCCAGTTCTCCATAGCAGTGGAGGAGAAGTCAGAGAGAGAAGAGAGAGACCAGCTTCTAGACTTCCCTACTGCCCTAATGGCTGGTTGCATTAACAGCATCTGTTTAATGAGAGTTTGGCAAATTTACTTATTATTACTAAATAACATGTAAATTGGTATTTCCAGCTATACTAAGAATTTTCACAGTTCTAGGATTAGCCTGAAAGCAGTTCAATCTAGTTACTGATTTATGTGTTTCTGAAATCTAAAAAATTTTCCCAAGACCCTGCTCAGACTTTTTTTTTCCACTAAGTCTAGATGGTGTTTTCAAATATTTTACATAAATATATCTTACTGTAAAAATGTAAACTTTATACATGATATTTAACAATTCCTTAAGAGGAAGCAAAAAAGCAGCTAAGAAAAATGTTTTTACTCTCCATTATTTCTTTCTACCTTCATGTAAACGGGAATACTTTAGTTAGTTTTATGATCACAGACCTGTTTTAAAAATCTTACTTACCTCATCCTTATAAGCATTTCAGTGTTAGCTGAAAGTAAATCTCTTTCCTTTCTCCATTTTCATAATCTATTGCCACCATTTGGAAATATCTGTTCTCATTAGTAATTATGGCACTTGCAGCCTAAATGGTCATGAAGTCACTATCCGGACCATTTTTAGGATGTCTCCATTGGATGCAAGTAGTTTAAAGCCATATGATTCGTTTTTACTAGCTGTGCTGTTCTTAACCAGGAATAATAAAGGCTTTGCAAGTCAAGTCTGCATGGCAAAAAAAGGTGTCCACAAGTGTGAATGGCTCATTTTTAATGACTTGCCAACAGCCACTTGTAGAAAGTGTAATTGAAATTGTTAAGAGATTAGGTTCCAGTCTGCTTTTTCCTCCTTCTCAAAAGTTTTCATGGATCCAGGCTATTCTTAAGCATTGTTTAATACTAGAAATAGCCTTTATTGACTAATAATAAGAAAGAAAAAGGCAAATTTTAAAAGATTTTCCAAATTCAAAGAAAATAAGTTTGCCAGCCTGACTTTTGATTATCTGTAAAAATCAGGGCCAATAGTTTGAGCGGAAGAGTAAATATGAAGGTTTTCTAAACAGTTTTTTCTGGAGGAGAGGGTTGGAGGTGGGACGTTATCCTTTATTCAGCAGCAGTGCCTACAAAAAAAAATAAATGGTGTTTCTGTGAACCTCAAAAAGTAAATCAGTGGGTGGATGTAGGAATTGGGGTAAATGAGCAATAGCTGCCTTGTCATTTCAAGTTCTGTGTCTTACTCCTATTTCACAATCTTTTCATAGGAGAGAGAGAGAGAGAGAGAGAGAGTTTTATTTAAAGGCAAGGTTTGTGGGTAAGAAAAATTATTAAAATAATGCAGGAATAACTCAAAACCAGAGAAGCCTTTGACTCAGTTCAAAGAGGCTATTCGGAGGAAATTGACTAAAGCTGTACAGACTCTAAGACCTGGGCACTTACATTCCTTTGCATTTCTTGAAGAATGCTTTGAATTCTTGTTCTACTCCTAGGAGGCTCTCGGACTTCAGATACTAATCTCAAAGAGAGTTCTGGAGTCCGGAAGACATCAATTCCCTGTGACAAACAGAAAACTAATTTACATTCCTGCTGAAACTATGTACATTTTATTTTCTCAAAAAAGAAAAAAAAAAGATTTGTTTCCAGGTGCTTTCAAGTTGTTGTGATAGAGCTAGAGGTAATGCACAAAAGAATCTCAGGTTTTCTCTGCCTTCCAGCTCTCTCACCCAGTAGCTGCAGGATGGCTGTGAAATACTGAACTGCTGTTCTGTCATTTGTAAACTGAAAATGACTAGAATTTCCATGACGGTTCTTTTGAGGATAGAAGTTGGTTACATATGTGGAAACGTTTTGTGCACTTAAGGTACTCCAGAAATCTCAAAGGGCTGAAGGATGCAGCTAAGTGGGAAGAAGGCATAATTCATGCCAACATCAAGCAGGCTCAGTCAGCCTCTCTGTATGGCATATCCATTTCCTGCCCACAGCTAGATGATTCCTATTTTCCAGTTTACAGATGAGCCCAAATGGTTCCCTTCTCTTCCTGTTTTCTCCTGTTACATTCTCTTTGTCTTGGCACGCGTTCACGGTGAAATTACGATAAAGATGAGGGAGATAACAGGTAGCACCATGGAATCAAACAGCCAAGTAGAGTTGGCAGGCAGGAAACATAATGACCACCAAGGCCAGGGTGTCCCATTTTTCCAAAGATTGGGGCCTCTCTCTTTGCCATCAGAATATTTTTAAAATCACCTCATATGTTACTAAAAAAGAAATAAGTATCAAATGCTTAAAATACTCAAATTTCTAAAAAAAGTACCTTAAGGAGATATGATTTAATCTTTATATAATCTTAAGGCGAGAAAGGACTTTATAAACAAGGGCTTTTTTAAAAATTTTAGAATCAGCAGGTACATGTGCAGGTTTGGTATATGGGTATATTGCCTGATGCTGAAATTTGGGCTTCTAATGACCCTGTGACTCAAGTAGTGACCATAATACCAGATAGGAAGGTTTTTTATCCAGCCCAAAATATCAATAGTATTAAGATCAAAATACCCTGTTGTAAATGAATGTTTTCTAAAGTGCCAAATATACAAAAACAAAGGGCTGGATAGACATACTATGGTGCTTATACATAATGGACCATTTTGCAACAATTAACATGTTAAAGAAATTCATCGATTTATATATAGAAAGCTTTTCACAACATATTTGTTTTAAAAAGCTACTTACAAAGCTTGTGATTTCATTTTTGTTTAACACGGACTTAATAAAATGTACCCAGAGCAAGGTGTTTAAGGAATTGTCTCTGTCCTGTTGTGTGTGATTGTAGGTATTATTTTTATTTACTTTTATTGTGCAATTAACTCGAATTGCTTCTCTATTAAGAAAAATAATAATAAAACTAATTACAGTAAGTTTTTGAAAAGTCATGCTATGGATTTACACTTCAGAGTAGTTACAATTTTAGTGTCCATTGATTAAGAAAACATATGACAAGCAGCTATTATCATTTTATTAAATCTTTAAAATACATGTCTTTAGAATACCAACTACACACATTTGAAATATGCTAGCATATGTATCTGCCAAGAGGTTATTATACTTTCTTGGATTTGTTAAAATAATCGTGGCCACACATAAGCCTGAGGCACATACTATGAGCCATTGATTAACCAGTAAGGTGTCTGCAAATGTGAGGCTATATTTTATTTAGTAGCAGTTCATTCCTTTGGCTTTTCCTACTCTTGAAATTGCAATAGGATTGTGTCAGAATGCTGTGTTAATATAATTCTATCAATGGCAAGCCACATTTTTAAAGACTCTTTAAAATGAAAAAGTGTAAATAGTATGGAATCCACAATTAACATGGAATCCAGCCCTATTAAATAATTTCATTTTTACTTTCCTCACTTTTTTTTATTACAACTGAACTGTAAACTTGAAAGAGGATTATGATAATGAAATCATTTTTCATTTTTTTAGATGTAATTTTCCCAGAATTCCCATTGACTGCCTTTGAAATAACTTAGTCCATGATGTTGACAAAGCTTTTAAATTTGAAGAAACATCCTTACTTGTACGTATTAACAAAATACTCACTGAAATTATGCTTTGTAAAATATGTATTTTTAAATTTCTGGACTCGGTCGTGTATATTCAGGAAATGTAAATTATCTGTTAAGACCAACAATCATTTATGAGGTGTTTATATTGTTCTCTGATAGGTATAGATGACATTAATTTCAATAGATGTTCATTCATGCATTCATTCATTTATTTTTTGTTCAGAAAATGTTTATATATCACTATGTACTAGACACTGAGAAACTGACAGTGAACAAAATAGACAACGTCTCTGCCCCCATGGAGATTAAATTCCATTGCATGCTGGTCTCTGGTCATAGGAGCTGAATGTCTAGTTAGAAAGGAGGCAGATATGACCAGAATTATTTCAGAACAATATAATACCTCCTACAACTTTCACCTGGAAAATTAAATATAAGTAAAACAAGGTATTTAACATTTTACTAGGTGGAATCAATGAATGAACCAATGACTGCCATAGAACCATTCCATTTCAAAGCCAGAAGGCATCTTTGAGATTATTTCATTTTTTTTTCAATTATTTGCTTTAGTCCTTGGTTTTTTGTTAGAATGAAAAAATGAAGGTCCAGAAAGTCACAAAGCAGGTTTGAGGCATTGCTGGGAGAAGCCTCCAGCCCCCTATTGGGGTAAGAGTCAGCTGTTCTCTCTAAATTGTCTAGAGAGTTTTATACCCATTATACGCACCTACAAAGCATGCACAAACCATAGCTGATCATTCTGCAGTTATTCATATCATAGGAAAATGATTAGCTGTGGTATACCTTTATATGAGGTAGTGAAAATATATTTTACCTTACAATACATTAATTATATATTCACTTCAGGCACTCATCTACCATATATAACACAAAGTTCACTTGAATTATTTGCATTTTGGAAAAGCAAAAAAAAAAAAAAAAAGTTGAGAGAGTCCTAGATGAAAGTATTCAGGCCTGTCATGTTTCAGCTGTATACCTGCTGAGGTTTTTCACAGGCTCATCATTGCCTAACACATTGAGCTTTACCTAGGAAATAAACTCTTTTTGACTTCTTGTTTGGATTTCAAATAATGAAGGTGAGATGTGAAAACTAAGGGATGAAGCCCTCTGGACCCAGGAACATCTTTGCAGTACAAAGATGCCATCCCCTGAAGTCATGGATTAAGTCTGGAAGGTAGAGAGCAAAGCATTATCCAGGAGTTCACTGCAAAAGTTGTCTCTGTTGAGATAAACTGGTGGAGGGAATAGGATGGCAGAAGTAGTAGTAATGAGGACAAACTTAACTCTTAAGTCATTGATTGTTTGGATCAATAAGTATATTGAACACAATAATTAACTCCCACTTAGCAAAATGTCAAATGGGAAATATTGCAGAAACCTGAAATAGGCTAACAACAATTAAAGAATGAGACAGAAAAAAAAAAAAGCAGTCCCATATTTCAGAGTGATCATGGAAGTTAGACAATTACACGAATATTGCATGAATGGGAAAATGAAAGAGTAAGAAATAGGGCAGCCATGACAGTCATTTATTTTTTTTTCTGGACAACCACCTTTTTATCCTGTCGTCTTGGGCAGGTACAACATATGTGCCTGTGGACAGAGGAGTGTTTAAAAGGAAGCATTGAGTTGACATGAGAGGCAGTCTGTTCTTTCCATTTCCTTTCCATTACTTCAGCATTGCTTTCTAAGTAATCTACCGCATTAATTTTTTGAGTAGGTAATTTCCTTTTTCCTCTCTTTAAAAATTATTGTTTTTGGCTGTCTTAGTGCCAAAAATATGACAATCCCATGTTCAGGAAGGAGATTGCCATGAACAGGGACTCTGGACTCCCAAAGATGTTCTCCTGCCCTGTGTCTGGGCTTCCCAGTTCTTTACAACCTTGAACTTGGAGAAGGTAGGAAACAAAAGATTTACTAGTTTCAGCCCATTGAACCTCTTTACTTCCAGAACTACACCTTTATTTATTTGCCTTTTTTCCTAAAAATATTTAAAAGTCAATCTTAGTTGTAAATTATTATTTATTTATTATTTTGAGACAGGGTCTTACTCTGGTTGTCCAGGTTAGAGTGCAATAGCATGATCTCTGCTCACTGCAGCCTCCATCTCCTGGGCTCAGGTGATTCTCCCACCTCAGCCTCCCAAGTAGCTGGGACTGTAGGTGTGCACCACCACACCCAGCTAATTTTTTGTATTTTTAGTAGAGATGGGGTTTTGCTATGTCACCCAGGCTGGGTCTTGAACTCCTGGACTCAAGTGATCTGCCCACTTTGGCCTCTCAGAGTGTTGGGATTACAGGTGTGAGCCACCATGTCAGGCCAAAAATTGTTTTAAAAGATGTTTGAATTGCTTTTTTGAATAAAAGTGCTTCATCTTCTTTTGAAATGGTGGGTTCTCAATACGAAAATGTGACTATATCAAGTTATCAGTTGCTGTGTAACAAATAACCCGAAAAAACTTAGCAGCATAATGCAACACACGTTCATTATCTCACAGTTTCTGTGGGTCAGGAATCCAGGTAAGGCTGAGTTGGGTCCTTGGCTTCAGGGTCTTAAGGTGTGGACTAGGGCTGTGGACACCCAAGGTTTGACTGGGAGGGGATCTGCTTCTAAACTCACAGAGCTGATGGCAGGATTCAGTTTTTCACAGGTTGTGGGGATGAAAGCTGAAGTTCTTCTCTGTTGGCCGGAGACCATCCTCAATTCCTTGTCATGGTACCTCTCCAACATGGCAGCTTGCTTTGTCAAAGCCAGAAAGAGAGAGTGTCTGCTAGCAAGACGGCAGTTACAGCCTTTTATAACCTAACCACAGAAGTAACACCTCTTCACCTTTGCCAGATTCTGCTGGTTAGAAGCACCCTTGTAGGGTGGGGGAGTGCCTGGGAGCAGGATGAAGGGATCACTAAGATCCGTGTTGGAATTCCACATAGCACAGCCATTTTCTTAATGAGCAGTTCCAGTCTAGGTTTTTAATTTATTCAGAGTAGATTTAAGGTTCTGTATTCATATCCCAGCTGGGCTACTTAATATTATTAGCTCTGTGACCTCGGGTGTATTATTTAACCTCCCCTAAGCCTCGCTTTCTTCATTTGTAAACATAAATCTGTAAAATGAGGATAAAAGCAATGCTCTCTTAGAGTTGTTTTGAAAGTTAATTAAATTAATTCTTGCGAAACAATTAGCGTACTGCTGAGAAAACGAAATATTTTCAATTGTCTAAGTTTTTCAGAATGCCGAAAGGCTTATAAACTTATTTCTAAGTAATTTTTAATTTAACATTTTGAAACATATCTGAAATGCATTACATAGTGTCTTCCTAAACAGTTTATACTAATTGAATTGAGCCTTGATAATTTCTGACCCTCGTGTAAAATCTATTGCTTTATGCTGATGTACAGTAATGTACAGTGGCTTTTGAGATGTTTGAAGTTATTTCCCTTCTTAAATGGCCCCAAATTGCTCTGACTTTTGAGTCCTTGTTTTTAATTTGTTTTTTCTCTCTTGCTCTAACACTGCTGTCAAGTACATTTCGTTTTTATCACTGGGCTACATCTAGTGACCCTTCCATCTCCCCAAATTTTGGTTTCTAATCTCTTGTGGACCTAAAGTGGAGAGGCAATATGTATAGTGCTTAAGAGCATAAGATAATCCTAGGTGTAAATCCCAGCCCTTCCTACTTGCCACCTGTGGATACTACTTAACTAAGTGCTTAACTAAAAGCTTGTAATCCCCCTGTGCCTTAGTGTATATCATCTATGAAATAGGATGCTGTTTTTATTTACAGTAGGTTAGATCCTGCTTATATAACGTGTAGTATATGGTAGACATGTGATACAGTCAGCTATTGTTACTTAATTTACATAAGTAAGTGTGTTAGAATTTTTGAAATATAAGAAGATACAGGCTGCAAATTTGGCCCTCTTTTTGGACCAAAGTACGTTGGCATCTGTAAAATTTTTGGCAAGTTCTAGGTTATTGGTCTTTTGTTGAGAGACTACATCGAATATAATTTGTGGTAAGTCTCAAAGGAATTCCTTTGATGAAAGGAAATCCATAATAGCAATCTCATAACACTACATAGGTTACATAGAATGATTTTCTTTCTCTACATCAGAGCATTATTTTTTATCTTGGTTTTATAGGTTTCTATTCTGAGGAAGGTATTTGAACTCACTTTTGAGTTGAAAACAAAATGCATGATGTTCAATTTGATCCTCATTAATAACAATTATAAACTGTATTGGGCAGAGTTATCCAGAGAGAAAGAACCAATAAAAAACATATAGATAGAGCTATCTGAGAAGGGATTTATTATGGGAATAGGCTCCTGCAATTATGGTGGCTAGTCCCACAATATGCTGTCTGCAAGCTTCGGAGCCAGGAGCACTGGCGATGTTATTTGGTCTGAGTCAAAGGCCTGAGAACCAGGGGAGCAGATGGCATAACTTTTAGTCTAAGGCTGAATGGAGGCCTGAGAACTTAGAGGACTGCTGGTGTAAGCCCCAGAGCCTGAAGGCTCTACAGTTTGGAGTTCTAATATCCAAGGGCAGGAGAAGAGGTGTCCCAGCTCCAGAAGAGAAATAAAGCAAATTCACCTTTCGTCTGCCTTTCTGTTGTATTTGGGCCCTCAGTGGATTGGAGGGTACCCATTCGCATTGGGAAAGGGTGGATCTTCCTTACTCATTTCATTGATTAAAATGCACATCTCTTCAAGAAGCACTCTCACAGACAGACTCAGAAATGCTTTACCGGCTATCTGGGTATCTCCTAGTCCAGTTAAGTTGACACCTAAAATTACCTATCACATAAACCAAACAGTGAGTATCAATATGTTGTTGGAAAGTGTTTCATAAAATGGAGACTGACCTCATATTTCCAGTTCCGTAGATCAGAAGCAGGACAACATGATGTGAATGGAGAACATTTCCTGTATTTTGACCACAAGATACTATTGCTATTTGAATACATATCAGTTAGATTAAATGAAAATATAAGTATAGAGAGATGTGTTTTCTCATCATTTTCTCAAACTGAGATGAGCGTCACCTTTTGGCTAAGAGATGAGCATTGTAGAAGTGAACATTATAAGCAGACAGGTGTAAAGAAGTAAGAAGGGAAAAGGAAATGAGGAAAAGTACAGAGGCCTCTAGGATCCATAAAGGTTAGAGTGTGTGCCTGTGATGCAGAGGGATAGGAGTTAGTACCTCAGAAACTCCGACGGGGGCTTAAGTACAGGAGCATCAGCCGTGAAGTCAGACCAGTTAATTTCAAATCCCAGCTTTTTCACTTATTAAATGCATGGGCTCGGGCAAGTAATTGACCATCCCTGCATTTTAGTTTCCTCAACTGTGATGAAGGCCACTATAGCATTCACCCCACAGGGTACTGGGAGCACTGAAATAGAAACTGGGAAAATTACTCTTAGCAGCATGCTGGGCATATTGTAAATCATCTGTGTATTTTGCTGCCTTACCATAATCTAGAGAAGAAGTTTACAAGCTTTTCCTCTAAAGGGCCAGATGTAAATATTTCAGTCTTTGGAAGCCAAGAGGCAAATTGCAAATATTATCTATCTCCTTACATAATAAGAGATAAGACAAATTTCTGCAAAATCTTTATTGATGAAATTCAAAATATAATAATGTAATTGAATAAAATTATTGCATTATAGATCCACTAATGAGAAGAATGGAATTCTTTTGAGGAGGAGATGACATTTCCCTTAAATGGGATTCAAAGTTACTGTTCTCTAACACCAATTTTTCAAAAAATGTTCATCTGTAAAAGCACTTCTTGGTGCACAGGTGAGCTGTGTAAGAACAGGCAGTGGCAGCCAGATTTGACCTGAGAGCTATGATTTGCTGTCTCCAGAACAGTGATTCTCAATTTTTCCTTTATGATCTTGGTACTGAGACATACGTCAGTGAACATGGATGACTTTCACAAATGTTATGCACTCCCGAGGCCGTACCAGGATTTACCCAATCCCCAGTACAGTAGCTGCAACCACACACTTTTGTCTGACAGAAAAGAACAAGCATATCAAGCAGAGACTTTAGTGTTATAATTAATATAGTAACAAATGCCCAAGTTGTGCATCACAACTGATCATACGTAGCCAGTGTGTTATGACACCAGGTTCTCTGAATATTTCTACTCTTCAGAACAAGTCCTCCCATTCACAACCTAAAGTGACAATTCATATCTGCAAGAAACTTACTCTCCAAACAAGGAGGTTGTATTGTAGCGCAAGCAAAGGGAGATTCTTTTTACTCTTTCATGTGCGGGGAATGATAAAATAGAGAGCTGAGTCTAGGGTAAGTGGCACCGTGCTTCCTCCCACCAACAATGATGCCCAGTTATGTACCAGTTAATGGCTCCTTCCTGAGTTCCAGGAGTGTGAATCCATCCATCTGCTGGGAATCTCTGCCTGGATCACCTTCAGTTATCTCAAACTCACACTGTAGTACTGAACTCATCATCAAGCCCCACCCCCAATAGATCTTATATCTGTACCTTGCTCTCCAACCCTACTCTCATTTCGTCATCCAGCCTCTCTCACATGACCATGCTTACAGTGTACAGTGGCTTCCAGGTTTCAGATAAATCAAGGTTCGTTCCCATGGTCTTTGCGACCTGAACCAACACTCCAGCTTCATCTATGTCTGTCTGTCTGTCTGTCTGTCTGTCTGTCTGTCTGTCTATCTGTCTATCTGTCTGTCTGTCTGTCTGTCTGTCTGTCTGTCTGTCTGTCTATCTGTCTATCTACCTACCTACCTCCCTACCTACCTACCTACCTACCTACCTACCTAACAGCATCATAGAATTGCCTGGTATTCTCTGCAAACACCATATTGTTTCTTAGCTTCTTCTTTGCTCCTGCTATCCCCTTTGCAGATAATCCTCCCAGTCTCCAAATACGGAATGCCTTACATCTGCCTCCCAGCCTTCCATGAAACTTCTTTTCCCTCATCCCAAAGGCAGAGTTGGGGTCTACCCCTCTGTATTCCCTGTATGTCTTAAGCATGAGTTATACTCACTATATTGAATGTAGTAGTGCTTTGGTATCTCTGTCTTCCCACCTGCACACTGAGAAACTTGAGAATTAGGAGTATGTCTTCATAAGACAGGGATTCTTATATAAAGAAAGCACCTAGTCAAGGTTTACTGATTTAATTAGCTCTACAGAACTGGCTTGCAGCCACTGTGTTTATCTGAGCTTTATCACCACAAGGCAGAGGGAGTGAATATAAGTGAGTAGCCAGGAGCCAGATCTAATATTTAAAAGGCTGCTTTGGAGATTTCATTTCCATTGTCATGTACAAGTTCATGATTGTTTTGAAATAAAACTTGTTAGGATTTTAAACTTGACTTTCATTATCTCTGGTATATTCTTCTTTAAAACATATTTGCTCTTCCCAAATAGAAAGAGTAATTCATGACTTTCCTGTCTACTTATTTTGTCTCAGATTTGATTTTGGTTTTTCTCTGTCTTCACAAAACCAAAGAAATAATAGGGAGAATAATTGAAGCTTTCTAATCGTTAGACTCTAATAAAGAAACTCGATACACCGTAAACCCACCACTACATTCTACCGTGACGAGCAGAACAACCTGAGAAGAACATAGTTTTTTACTCTAAGCAGCCTTGGTTTTCCTTGTCACACCACTAGTAAACAACTCTGTTTTAAAAATCTATAATTTTCTTTTCTTTCCGTTTCTTTTTCTTCAACTTTTATTTTAAGTTCCGGGGTACCTGTGCAGGATGTGTAGGTTTGTTATATAGGCAAACATGTGCCATGGTGATTTGCTGCACAGATCAACCGTTAAGCTAGTTATTCAGCCCAGCAGCCATTAGCTATTCTTCCTGATGCTCTCTCTTCTCCTGCACTGCTCCTGACAGCCCCCAATGTGTATTTTCACACCCCCATGTGTCCATGCATTCTCATTGTTCAGCTGTCACTTGTAAGTGAGAATATGTAATAAAAAAATCTATAATTTTCATTCAAAAGACTGCCTTAAGCATCTATGAAACAATTTAAGACAATTTTACCTTAAGGTTCATATCCACAGCACATCACAGAATCAAAATTAAGACTGGGCTCAGATTTGCTAATCTGGAGATTGTGCCTGTCTCCAGGAGGCATAGTCTTTCCGGTGTGAGGAAGGCTACAGGCTCAGTGGAACTGCCTCCCCAAGACCCAGAACCACCATGGGTACTTAGTGTGTACATCTTGATTGTAAATGCCCAGGGCTACTCCAGAGGTAAGAAATAGTGGAGACAATAAAACCAGCAAACATACATGGAAAGACAAGATGAAACATTTAGAGGTTCATTATAGCAAAAGAAAAATATAAACAATTTCCTGGAGAACTTCTGTTTTCATTCCTTATTTCACGCCTTTGCTAACTAATTTGCTATTATTTTTTAAAATCTTTTATTAGTAATATGTATAATAATTATACTCCAATGTCATGAAGCTGGGAAGATAAATATTTGATGACAAAAACAAATGCCCTTGGCAAAGCATACACACAGATTATATTTAAATAAACTTCACGATTGTTCATAAAATGTCTTTAGAACCTAAAACAGGAATGGATGTGCAATATGGTAAGAAATTTCTTAATAATCATACATTTTTAATGCTTTTTGTTATGTTTGCTTCAAGAAAAATTTACTACTTTTGTCATGTAGTAAATTTGTCACGATTTTATCTCTTTAACTTCATAATAATAGTATTTGAAATATACAATAGATCTCACTGCTTTGGTTAACAAGTCCACAGTTTAGTGTCAGCAGTAGGAATGGTTGTTGTTTGTTTTTACACTGATGTAGAGGGAAACGAATACGTTTAAGTGATGTTGTTTTTTTCCCATGTGTTTGGATACCCTACTACTTTACAGGTAGAGTGAATTCTAAAGGCAGGTAGATACCTATCATTTGCCTAAAGAGTAACATTGCCGGCTGGGCACAGTGACTCACACCTGTAATCCCAGCACTTTGGGAGGCCAAGGCAGGCGGATCATGAGGTCAGGAGATCGAGACCATCCTGGCTAACACAGTGAAACCCCGTCCCTACTGAAAATACAAAAAATTAGCCTAGCGTGGTGGCAGGCGCTTGTAGTCCCAGCTACTTGGGAGGCTGAGGCAGGAGAATCGCTTGAACCTGGAAGGCGGAGGTCTCAGTGAGCCGAGATCACGCCACCACACTCCAGCCTGGGCGACAGAGCGAGACTCTGTCTCAAAAAAAAAAGAGTAACATTGCCACTGATTTACAAACAGCCTTTAAAATAGAAATTTACTACAGAACCACCAGTGGAAAGAAAAGAAGGTTATTGAGAAGTTTGAGTGCGGGTGAACTGCCTTCTTCTGAGATGGGGCTGGTCATGATGGTACACACAGAGTGTGGTCCACTCGTGGTGTGGTGTGTTTCTCCACTAGTGCTGGTCCAGCCGGGGCTCCACTCAGCCCTGCCTCTCTGTGCACAGTGGCCACAGTGCTGTGCAGGCAACAGCTGGGGGATTTGCTATAGACTACGTAGTAGAGATGGAGATATACATCAAAGTCTAGAAATGTGGACATTTTGATTCATTTGACTTCCCTTTCAGGGCAGTCAGGGCTCAATTTATCAAAACAACAAACAGTAATTGAGTCAATAAGACATATCCTGTAGGGAAATGTTCCCAGGTATTGATCCAAAATATTGGCATAATATTTACATCTGTTTGCCAAAGTTATACATCATCCTAATTCCATGAACAGACAGGCAGCAGGGCATAGAGGCACGGAGGCTGCTTGGAGATCCCTCAATGCATTGTCCGCCGTCTTCCCACATGGCCTTTGGCACAGGGCTCCCCCTGCCACCAGCTGCCTCCTTCTGGGGGAGTGCGGGAAGACTGCAGTTCCAGCAACTGCCCAGTATTCTGCATTGGAATCCTCTAATAAGTAATGCCGTATCAATGTAGCTAATTATCATTATTTGAGCATACGACTTGAGTGCGTCCATCTGGAATGTTCAAAATTGACCCTCTATGATATGATGAATGTGTGTATTGTGGGCAGGAAAATCCTCTGTAGGAGAAATTTAGCATTACCCAGGATGAGATGCAGAAATCCTTCACTAATCCATGCTCTACTCATCTGAAGCTTTATTTTTCTAGAATTTCTCTTCTGAAATGTACATTTAGTCTCCATGCAAATGACTGTTAAAGCAAATCAGCAAGAGCAGATCAACAATATAATCCTCCTGCCACCACATAGTAATGTAATTTTTCAATTCAAAATGCACACGCAAAATAAGTAAATGGCTCTGTGGTAACTATATCAAAATAAGAAAAATGTTTAGCTTTAAAAATATGCCATATCTAGATTGAAGGAGGTGAAGGAGATATGACAAATTCAGTAGGATCCTGGGTGGGTTTCTGGACACGAAAAAAAATTAGTGAGCAGTTGGTTAAATTTGAATAAAGATTTATAGATTTATTAATAATACCATATCAGTGTTATTTTCCCAGTTTTGAGAATCTTACTATCATCATATAATATTTTAACATTTAGGTAAACAGGCTGAAGGGTATGCGAGACCCGATTGTGCTACCTTTGAAACTTTTTTTGTAAATCTGGAGTTATCTCTAAGTAGAGATAAGAATATTTCATGAATCACATTTTTTACTGCCTTATTTATCTTCTGGTAGGTCAGTTTAGAGAATTTTTACTATAGTATTGACTTTTGATTATAATTTAATGATCCATACGGAATCACAGACTATTACAGCCAGATGGATTTGCTCTGTTGATTGACGGAGGGAGGAAGAAGAAAGGAATATTTAGTGATTAAGTCACTAGGTGCCAGGCTGCAGCCAACTCTGTCAGTTGTGTCCTGATATCCACTTGCCTCTTGTTTCTTGCCATGCAAACCCTGATTTTCTGTAGGACCCCATTTTGCCCAGCCTGGGTGATGGATCATCCTGGTCTCTGATTTTCCACTCGCCCTTGCAGCTGGGGAGGGCCATGTCAGCCAGTTCTTGCCAACAAGATAAAATGAGAGGATGCAAAAAATATTTCTAGAAAAACTTTGCATTCCTGATAAAAGGAACAAATGCATCTGATGCCTCCCTATCCACCCATTTTTACCCACCTTGAATACAGCTATGGTGAGTGGAATTCTGGCAGCCAACTTACGACCATGAGGCAGAGCCCAAGAAAGCTGCAGAGATGCCAGTGGCAAGGCAATAAACGAACCAGGAGCTACTACCTCCAGACTTTTTCATATGAGATGAATTTAAACTCTTACTAGTTTAAGTATATGTTATGTCTTTTGTTACTTGAAGCCAAAAAACATTTCCCGTTGTTTATCCAAGAATTTTACATGAACCATTTCATATTATTCTTACAGGTATAATTATCATTGTCCTATTATACAGATTGGGAGGTTGAGGCTTAAGGAGATTAATTCGCTTCCCCACCGTCATACAGGAATGAGTGGGTCTGGTGTTGGAATCTAAGCATGCCTGGCTCTAATCCCTTTCCTTTCTCGCTACACCACACAGCCTCTGTTGATTATTTGTACCCATGATGAGGCAGGCACGATGTTAGAATAGGAAACTTGTGCAGTTACCAAGCTTGGGGTTATATCAAGACAAGACTCCAGTCTTATTTTTATATAGCTCAGCAAGTTAAGCCTTTTAATGGAATTTCCACATCTCCAATGCACTTTGTCCATCCCATCCTCCTGTTAGAGTTAGAACTAGCTTTCTTCCCTGTTTTGCAGTTAAGCCTTCTCTGTGACAAAAGTTGTGTGACCAGCCTAAGGTCACAGAGTCGGTCATTGGTGGACCTGAGAAGGGAAGTCAGCTTTTCATTACCTTTCAAGTCCCTTCTAATGCATGGCATTTGCTTCTACCTTTTCATCCCTGTTAGCTTTTCCCTCACCATACATCTGATTGACACTTTCACTCTTCACTTCTCTGATAAATGTAGCCTTGCCTGCCTTGAAATGGAAATCAAATGGCTCAAAACAGTGGAAGAACACAGTTCTGAATATTTTGGGTGGGACTCTAGTTTTCATTGTCTTTTTGGTTAGAAAAATATTATCCAGCACACCTTCATGTGTGATATCACTTTATTCAGTACAAACTTATTGAGTCCATGGTGCCATAAGTATATGTATAGGAAATCTGAGATGTAATCATCAGTACCTTGGAGTTTATGTTGAAGCTTGGGAAAGGGAGAGATAACAGAATGTTGTAAATGGGATAACCTCTGGCTGGGAATCAGGAGATCTGAATTCCTGGCCAGCTCTGCTTGTAAAAAAGCTGGGTGCTACTCACTGTAGGTCATTACTGAAGAACAGTCTGACATAGTACTATTCAAAAATGTTTGCTACTCCTTTGAACCAGACCTTCCCTGGTTCCAAAACCACAGCTATCTGGACTAATAGAAGGTCAAAGGATTAACAGATTTTTTTTTTTTTTTTTTTTTTTTTTTTTGAGACGGAGTTTCGCTCTTACTGCCCAGGCTGGGGTTCAATCTTGGCTCACTGAAACTTCTACCTGCTGGGTTCAAGTAATTCTGCCTTAGCCTCTCAAGTAGCTGGGATTACAGGTGTGTGCCACCACGCCTGGCTAATTTTTGTATTTTTTTTTAGCAGAGATGAGGTTTCACCATGTTAATCAGGCTTGTCTGGAACTCCTGACCTCAAGCGATCCACCTGCCTGGGCCTCCCAAAGTGCTGGGATTGCAGGCATGAGCCACCGTGCCCAGAAGGATTAACTGACTTTTAATAAAGAAACTATAAGTGTTCTAAAAGCCTCAAATAATTGATCAACTGTGCACCAAAACAACAGGAATATTATAAGTACACGTGCTCTAAACAGCTAAACACCTATCTTTCCAGCAACATCCACTTCCTCCTCTGCTCCACTTAATGGTGCAGGGTAGTTCAACCTAAGGGAGATGTCAGGCAGTTTACAGGTGCTCGCATCCCTCATGTTTCTGGAAACTCAACTGTGGAATACTTGATGTGTCAGCAAGAAAGGGGAAGGCAGCTTATAAGATTTCTGAACCATTGTCCAAATTCAATAAAAATCCTCCTCCCTTGGCTAGAGAGCAGACAAAACCCTCTCTTTCCATGGCATAGAAGACAAATAGTTAAAAGGCTTTATGTACTCTCATCACTGAAAGGCATGATTGAAATAGCAAGGCTTTGGAGTCAGATGTTTTACAGTCAGACTCCCTGGTGCAGCCACAGAAGTTATGTCAACTTGGGCTAGTTACTTAGATCTCTAAGTCTATTAAAATGGAAATAATAATACCCTCTTCATGGTGTGATTGCAAGAATTAAAAAAAAAATGGCATAGATTATATAGCACACTGCCTGGCCAGGCTCAATAAATGATTGGAATTAGTGGAGGGAAGAGCTAATTTTCACTAATCTTCTGCTGACTCTCCTCAAATATCCTCTATCATACCCCCTTTTATTTCCATGTTGTTTGTTTCTATCTGTAGCTTGACATACAGTCTTTTAGCTCTTCTTAAGTTCTCTGAAGACCTTAATAGTGACTCAGAGCTATGAAAATTGTGAGACTTTTTTTTTTTTTTTTTTTTTTTGAGACAGAGTCTCGCTGTGTCACCCAGGCTGGAGTGCAGTAGTGAGATTGTGGCTCGCTTCAGCTTCAACCTCCTGGGCTCAAGCGATCCTCCCTCCTGAGCCTCCTGAGCAGCTACAACCACAGGTGCACACCACACCTGGCTAATTTTTTAAAAAGTTTTTGTGGAGGCAAGGTCTTGCTGTGTTGCCCAGGCTGGTTGTTTTAAACTCTGAGGCTCAACTGATCCTCCTGCCTTGGCCTCCCCAAATCCTGGGATCACTGGCCTGAGCAAACAAGCCTGGCTGTGACCCTTCTTTTCAAGGTCTATTGTGCCTGACATATAAATAGAAAGGAAAGGCCCAGTTAATGTTTTTTAAGTTAATTTACTTGCATTACATTCATTCAATTCCAAGCAATCTTACTGAGCTGGGCCTCACTTTAAATAATTTATTTTAAAAACATTTTCCTGGCCAGGTGTGGTGGCTCATGCCTGTAATCCCAGCACTTTGGGAGGCCGAGGCAGGAGGATTGCTTTAGCCTAGGAGTTCAAGACCAGCCTGGGCAACATAGCAAAACCCCATCTCTACCAATTTTTTTTTTTAATATCTAGGCATGGTGTTGTGTGCATATGGTCCCAGCTACTCGAGGGAGCCTGAGATGGGAGGATCGCTTGAGCCCAGAAGTTTGAGGCTACAGTGATTCGTGACTATGCCACTGCACTCCAGCCTGGGTGACAGACCTTGTCTCAAAAAAAATTTTTTTCCAAAACTTAGAGAATTTTTTAATAATGAAAGAAATTATCAGTGGCCTAGAGTGCAATCTACACAATTCCATACTGGATTGCTGCTGTTTATAATATCGTAGGGAGGGGGCGTATAGATGAAGTGTGTGGTTGATATGGTTCTATGTAAACTACTCTACTTGGAACAGGGGGATGAATGAAAGGAGAATATATTCACTGGATGCCCCGGTAAACTTAAGCAAATGAATAGAAGAAAGGAAAGATCTGGAGAGCATAAATGTTCACTGTGGTTCCGTGTTCCTAGATTCCCTTTCCTTCTTTTGCACATGGATCCTATTTGCATATATTTTATTACATTTTTTGTTACTGCTGTTGCAAATTACCACAAATTTAATGACACAAAAAAACCCCACAAGCCTCTTTTTTTTACAGATCTGGAGGTCAGAAGTCTAAATCAAGGTGTTGGCAGTACTGTTCTCCTCTTGAGGCTTTGAGAGCAGAATCTGTTTCTTTGATTTTTTTTTTTTTTCAGCTTCAAGAGGCTACCTGTATTCCTTTCCTATGATCCTCTTCTCACCTTGTCATTCGAACTTCTACTACTGACTGACCCTCTTCTTCCCCTCTAACAAAGACTTTTGTGATTACATTGGGTCTACCGGGATAATCCAAGATAACTTTCTCCTCTCAATACTCTTTTTTATTTAAGTTTTAGGGTACATGTGCACAACATGCAGGTTTGTTACATATATATATACATGTGCCATGTTGGTGTGCGGCACCCATTAACTCGTCATTTGACATTAGGTATATCTCCTAATGCTATCCCTCCCCCCTTCCCCCACCCCACAACAGGCCCCCTGGTGTGTGATGTTCCCCTTCCTGTGTCCGTGTGTTCTCATTGTTCAGTTCCCACCTATGAATGTGAAAATGTGGCACATATACGCCATGGAATACTATGCAGCCCTAAAAAATGATGAGTTCATGTCTTCTGTGGGGACATGGATGAAGCTGGAAACCATCATTCTCAATACTCTTAACTTGAACTACACATTCCATTTTACCAGGGAAAGAAGCATATTCCCAAGTTTCAGGAATTCAGACATAGACATCTTTGGTGGGGGGCAGGAGGGCTACCATATATATTGATGTAAATATGGTTTTATATTTTAGATTGTACTGCCTCCCTATGAGTTTCTGTTTTCCTGGCTATGGCCTTGGTCCTCAGAATCTGTTCCCACCTTTGAGAATCCCACCTTTGAGCTTGGCATATTCCCACCATAATATGGACTCCAGATTTCTGTCCTGTCCTGATAAATTGGCCAATCCATTGTTTTGCTAAGGATATGCCACTTTAATGAAACCATATTAACCTGATTGAAGAAGAATCTTGATATCAGCTTAAAATTAAAACAATAATAATAGTTTAATAATGGCACAAACTAATTTCAAAGTAGTTAGAGTGACAGTTTTTCCTTGCCTTTTCTGATTCTCACTCTTGAATTTGAAGGTGAAAGTGGGTGCATCTTTGGTTGTTGTCCGTGGTCCTGAACTACCCCAGATACTAAGGTTGTTACTCTTGACCCCTGAGACACCAGGAACTGCTGTTCAGTTTCTCTGTCTTGTTTAGAAATTCCAAAGTAGGTGAGAAAACTAGATAAGTCTGTGAACAGAGCTTAGTGCCTGAGCATTAAATGGATACAGACTGTTGGAAAGGCATAGCCCTTGACAGATCACAAGGTAGAAAAGAGAAAACATTTCTGACATGATTTTTAAATAATTGAAACTGTAAAAATATTTCACAGTTTACCATGTTGTAAACATCAAATAACTAAGCAGCATAGGAAATGTGTGCATCAAACAATGCAAAGGATGTGCAACCAAAACACAAGCATTGAGCAAGAAAGATAGGGAAGATGTAGTAATAAAAGGATCATTATTAGTTGAATAGCAGAAAAACATTTAGAGTTGGGTTTTTTGTTATTTGCTGGAAAATACTACCTTATGTAATTTATTACTGTATTTTTATGTCATACATTTTTGACAGTTCTGTCATGTTTTTGGAAGTTAGTGTCACTGTCTACTCCTATCCCACCATACACACATACACATGCACACACACACACACACACACACACAAATACCATCACCACACATCATGGGAAGCTGGTGGGGAATGTGCCATTTCATTAATTTCTCCCCAAGCTTCATCCCACCCCATGAAACACAGACCATATTTTTGATACCTGCCCTTATCTTTAGTTATTTATTATGCATTAGCGCTTCATTTTCTAAGGGATGGAATGGGAATTAGGAATGCATTTGGGGTATCAGATGTCAGTGATTTACATAATCGTGTAGGAAAAACTACAGATTTCACCAAAAGCAGTGATTACACATTTTTGTTTCAGCTAATTCAGAATTTCAATGAGGCATGAGAATGGAATATGGGCCAGGAATGTCTGCTGCACATATTTTTGATAATTAAAAACAAAGATAGCAGTCTTTTTACATGTTGATAAGGTTAATCAAGGCAACCTCATTGCAGTTGTCAAATAATCCTGATTATTCTCCTGCACTCCATTCATTGTGAATCTTTGCTTTGAACACAGGGGAGATTCTGGACCTACAGGTACAACTATAATCTGATTATGTGTTTTTCTACTTGAAAAGACTAGGTTTTTGACTAGTAAGGCTTAAGACAGATTTCAGTTTTTATTCTCAAGATTAAGAACAGATAGCAGCAACATGTCCTGAGTTTCATTAATGCAAAATGGGAACCAAAGTTTTGTTCTTATTTTTAAAAATAATAGTGATAATATAACTGGGCAGTAAATAAATAAAAAGTCTGAATCCAGAGCACTTTGTTAAGTAAAACATTACAGAAAGAAATCAGGGTAGATGCCAGCCAACATTCGGATTAATAGATTGTGAGCGTACCACTCTTGCATGCAGAATTAGCAAGAATTAGCAATCATATAGATGAGTATAGTAAGTTTTAACCTATTTGCTGTTACCCTCCCAAATCCTATTTTGCTCAGGGCACACCTCCATTTTATAACTAGTTAATAAAGAATACTGTAATTTAAAGTCCATGTTTCTATGGTAACAACCAATTATAAGTGCAATCTGAAGAAATGGAAGGAAGCTGCCAAAACTCTTAAGGAAAAAAAACATGATCTGGGTTGGCAACCCACAAGAAATGTTGCTTGCTAAGGGCTTTTGCCAGCTTCCCCTAGCAATGGCCTGCAAGTTTATATCTGAACAAACATCTTGCACCCATTTTCTAAGCATTGCATCTGTAATACATTCTAAAAGGATAATTGTGTCTGGGGCTCAACATATGTGATGGTGAGGCAGGAAAAAATTCTCACTTTTTTTGGTATAATTTCTCGCATATGTTTCTTATAACTTCATGGCACCAACATCAACACTAGAGAGAGAAAAGAACCTTAAGTGGGCTAGCTTTTTTCAGAAGCATATTCGTAAGTTTTACCTTAAATATTCTTATGTTCATTGTTTATACATAACAATGGATAATGGTAACATTTATGGAGATAATAATTATAGAACTTAAATAAAATGTTAGCCATCAATTGGGAGTTTTAATGTTTAACATATGTATACCTGATTACGTATATATCTTAATATCTTCTTCTTAATCCCTCTGTATATTATTGTGCTTTGTTTTCAGGAAGCTCAATATGCACACATAAGGCATTTCCAAAATAGATGAATTAAATTGAAGATAATTCATGTTAAAATATATTTCACATTCATTATTCCACGCATCTTATTAACAATCTAGGGAGAGAGGATGTTTTCATTTCCATTTTACATATAAAGAAACTGAGAAATGGGAAAGTTAAGGACTTACTGAAAGTCACACTTTGTTAGTGGTAGAACTAGGGGCAAACCCCCACCTTGGATCTCTAGATCCAGGATTGTTTTCACCCTACAGTATGACTCCTCCACTAGCTCAAAATTAAATACACCTGGATATCAGCTTTATTCTATCAAATAACTTAGCATTTGAATCTTAACTCCAAAAAGTGTTTATGCTTGAAACTAATCAATTGGTAATATATGGATAACGTATTCCCTTATCATCTACCTGTGTCTTTCTCTTATTTGTAGTTAAGTGACTGGGAGGCAAAAGAGTGAAATTGGCAATGATGGAAATCACATTTAATTAGCATGAAATGGTAAACAGCTGCTATGTTCAAATCTTCCTGTTATGAGATTGTCAGACTTATAAAATATTATCCACATGGCGCAGTTTTGAACAGTGAAAGAGAAGTTGAATCAAAATTTAAAAGCTCAGTTCATAGAACTTTTGGGTCCTAGGAGACACACAAGAATTTGCCTTTTAAGGAAATTGGCTACGTATAATTTGCAAACGCCTATTCTGGTGGAAAAAAAAAAAAAGTAAATTCCAGTTCCAAGGTTGAATAACTTTTTTCTTAGATTGGAATGGTACTCATTTGAGCAGAAAGCACTACTATTACATGTAATCTAGGACAATACTAATTTATCTTCTCTATGGCCATGTTGAGGAAAGTGGAAAACAAATCACACAGTCCCACTCTCCACATGAACACCAGCAAGCAACTAAACATAATAAACCTGCAAGAGAATATTTTTATATTATCAAATTTATTTCCCAAAATATGTATTTTGGAAAAAGGTATGTATTTTCGTTACCTATGTTCAAAATTAGTCAGAATTCATAAGAGCTATCCACAAATAACTTAAGCACATTTCCTCTATTTTATTTTATTTTATTTTTTTTGAGACAGAGTCTTGCTCTGTCGCCCAGGCTCAAGTGCAGTGGCGCGATCTTGGCTCACTGCAACCTCCGCCTCCCGGGTTCATGCCATTCTCCTGCCTCAGCCTCCCGAGTAGCTGGGACTACAGGCGTCCGCCACTACCACGCCCAGCTAATTTTTTATATTTTTAGTAGAGACAGGGTTTCACCCTGTTAGCCAGGATGGTCTCGATCTCCTGACCTCGTGATCCACCTGCCTCGGCCTCCCAAAGTGCTGGGATTACAGGCGTGAGCCACCGTGCCCGGCCTCATTTCCTCTATTTTATACCTCATTATGGGGAAGACATCATGGTATAAAATAAATTCATGGACATCTAAGATGCTCAGAAAATGTATACTTTCTCTATAATAAGGTATCATCAAAGGCTGTTTCTAGTTAAAGTCCTGTTGCATTTTGAACTCCCTCTTTCAAATATTTATCACTTTCTTTAAATCTCCAACTTTGTTCCTATCTAAAGATATGACTCCATCTCTTATTTTACTGAGAGAATGGACTTCATCCTTTCTATCTCAAATTTCCTGCTTCTCAACATCTCTGGCTTGGGGCCTTTGTTCTCTTCATTTGTGGTACCATAGTTCTCAACTCTGGGTGCACAATTAAATAAAAACCTGGAGAGCTTTGAAAACAAATACTGTTGCCTAGACACCCTCTAGACTGATTAGTTAAGAATATGGTTTGAGGACCACTGACCTGATCTTTTCCCCTAAAAGAAATGTCCCTTCTACCTGTCAAATCCAGTTATTCACCTGTGGTCAAGGTCCTAAATGAGAAGGCATTGATTCACCACTCTTTCTCATCTCCATCATTTTTCTTTTCCACTTTTTCTCATGCTACCAAGCAGCTCATTTCATCACATCCTCAAAAATTAGTCCAAGAAGAATCTTTAAAGGGAGAGAGAATCCCCCTTCATAGAACATAGGTAGTTGCCGACGCTCCCGCTAGCTTTCCTATCCAGTTGTAATGGCTTAACAAAGCCATACTTCTAGAAGCCAAATAAAACCAAAGATGCATTAGCTGGAAATAAAAAATGATCATGAAATTGATCATGAAAGGATAATCTTGCTAGGGATAATGTGTTTAATAGCAGAGCACCTTCTCTCAAGATGAAAAACACATAGTTTCTTACTACATTTATGTAATAGGAGATTCACTGTAAGAAATTATCTTTAGTCAACTTTGTTGCTTTTCTCTTAGCTAGTGAATAAAAACCTTATTCACTGATAGTTGTCATTACAGTAGATGACATATACGCTTAGGATGGGTATTTCATCTTGAGCGGAGTAGACAAGCCATGCCATTAATCATGTAAAAGAGTGGCTTTAAAAAAAGTGGATCTCATGGAGGTGGAGAGCTTTAGAGTGGTGGTTACCAGAGGCTGGGAAGGGAGGTGAGGAAGGAGGGATGAAGATACGTTAGTTAAGGAGCACAAAAATAGTTAGATAGAAGGAAAAAGTTCTAGTACTTAATAGTACAGTAGAAAATTTATAGTTAAATATAATTTATATTTCAAGGTAGCTAGAACAAGAATTGTAATGTTCCCAAGATAAAGAAAATGTTTGAAGTAATGACTATTCCAGTTACCCTAATTTGATCATTACATATTGTATACATGTATTGAAATATCACATGTACCCCAAAATATGTACAACTGGTGTACATAAATAAAATTTTTTTAAAAGCTATCAAAAAAAGAAATGGAAAAGAGTGGCTTAGCAGCAGTTATTATCTTATCTCAAGGAGTGCCTTTTCACAGTTGTGGTTCGGTTCGCAGTCGTTGGTTTCCATGTCGTTCTGAGTTCTAAGGAAAATCAGCCGTGGCCCATTAAAAAACCCTTCATATCACCTTGATAAAATTTCATATGGATTAAAATAATTTTGAGCATATTTTTGGGCAGTTTAAAGTCTTTTAGATACAGTGAGCAAATTAATGGCAATATAGTAAGTTTTTGATTTATAGCTTTGGCCTAAAAGTCATCATGGAAAATCTATTTATTCTGTGGCAGAACTCAATGAGTATTTTATTTCAAAAAGCAATTTCATTTTGAAGATAGACCCACTTACTCTTGGAATATTTGTTTTTCAGCAAAGATTTCTGAAATTTCTGTTTATCACTCTGCTCTCTCCAAACCTAATCACCTTTACCTCATTCCAGATGTCCGACTTGTGTTCGTCAAAAATGGGTTTGAAAACTAATTGCCACATCATGTGGGTATTGAATATGTTAAGTGATTTCTCTTTGGCGAGTCCTCCTTTGAAACATGAAGGGGCAAAGGAAGTCTGAGTCTACAAAGGGAGCTGAAGGGGAAGGGCAGTAACTGGACCACGGTTTGCACAACTGTGTCTATATATTTTTTTCACTAAGAAAAGAGCAAGATTAGTGGTAAATATCCAGTATATAATCACTCATTTGAAGTAAAAGGCTAAAAGTTGCCTATGGCAGCTTGTTTACATGTACTGAACTGAAGGAAACCATATTTGTGTTACTGGAAGGAACCTCAGGTAGCATCCAGAAAAAAAGAAAAACCAAAAAACCCCACTATACATATATATTTTTTTACTTTACAAGCTGATCAAACTCCACCAAATCAGAATATGTCATAATTTGAATTGGAATTGCCCAAAGATTACTGACTGTATTTTGGGGGGTGGGAAAAAAACAGAAAACAATTTGTTAGGTAAATTTGACCCATAAACCAATTTCAAGGCTATTAAGAATTAGGAATGGATTTTAGAGGCTTGACACAGCCATATTGTTTAGTCAATAGGCACTTCTAAGATAGGAGCTCAGGGAGTCCTGTGTGCTTATCAAAGCAAGTGGAGTAAAGGTTCTGGGAACCTCTGGGAATGGTTGGAACTCTCTACAGAAAATCAAGTGATGTTTAAATTCAGCCTTTTCAAAAACTTTACCCTTTACTTAACCTAAATTAATACAGTTTTACTATTCTGAAGAATTAAGTATAGAAATGTGTGACCTGAGAGTTAGCATACAAATGAGCAAACTAGAGCAGGCATTGCGTCAGATATCTGGCCACCACCGAAAGCTGGGTTTGCCTTTGCTGTGCCATGCCACCCAGCCAGGAAAATTCTGTTCTTTCTGGTGCAGAAGGCTGTAAAGAGGTGGAGGACTCTGATTCCATTTATCTTGAGATTCTGATTGTAAAGTTTGTGATCTCATTATCACTGCCTTAAACTTCTTGGCCAGGCTCTATGTCTAAGATATGCTGTGGGTGCAGTTGTGACAGTGATTCCCAAGGCCCTCTGCTATCATCTCTCTCCCCGGTACCACGATGGTCCAGTTTGAGGAAGAAGACAGAGGACACGAGGATGGATTTGTCCAATAGAAATTGGAACTTAGAGTTTACCTGTCATGCTTGAATATATTAAGAGAGGTTCTACTGCTCTAAAGGAGACTGAATTTGTGATAAATAGAAAAATAATCAGAAAATTGAAGCAAGTGATAGAGAGAAATGTTTTAAATGTTCAAAAAGTAAAAAGCAGCCATGGTACACCACAGTTTTATTTGTGAATAAAACTTGCATGCCATTGGATGTTAGTTTAACCATCCCCACCCCCAAGAAAAAAAAGATCTAAGTACATTGGGAGGATAGGGAAAGGAGAAATACATGTGTGTGTGTGTTTGTGTGTGTGTGTTGAGGGGTGTGTAGTATAAGAGTAAAATAGTATATTCAATAGTAAGAAGCCCGTGTCAGTGCCTGATATTGAGAAATAGAGAAGTACTTTCTGAGCGTGTTCTTTAGAGGTGAATCAGGAGATTTCTTTAGAAGAGTTTCAAGTGGCTGCCTCTGGGGAGAAAAGGGAGCATTCAAGTTTTTAAAGTATTTGTACCATACTTTGATTTTTTTAATAAAAAATACTTATGTAAATGAGAAACCAGGAAGTGGAAGCAATAGGCATAGCTAGACCTCTCTTGACAAGTATTGCTATAAAGGAGAGTGTAATGGGGCAGATGCTGAAGAGGGCAGAGGAGTTCAGAGAAGACCTTTTCAACTTTTTAAAAAATATATACTTTAAGTTCTGGGATACATGTGCAGAACGTGCAGGTTTTTTACATAGATATACATGTGCCATGGTGGTTTGCTGCACCTATCAACCCATCATCTACATTAGGTATTTCTCCTAATGCTATTCCTCCCCTTGCCACCCACCCATTGACAGGCCCCTGGTGTATGACGTTCCCCTCCCTGTGCCCATATGTTCTCATTGTTAAACTCCCACTTATTAGTGAAGACATGCAGTGTTTGGTTTTCTGCTCCTTTGTTAGTTTGCTGAGAATGAGGGTTTCCAGCTTCATCCATGTCCCTGCAAAGGACATGAACTTATTTTTTATGGCTGCATAGTATTCCATGGTGTATATGTGCCACATTTTCTTTATCCAGCCTAACATTGATAGGCATTTGGGTTTTTTCCAAGTCTTTGCTGTTGTGAATAGTGCCGCAATAAACATATGTGTGCATGTATCTTTAGAGTAGAATGATTTATAATCCTTTGGGTATATACCCAGTAATGAGATTGCTGGGCCAAATGGTGTTTCTAGTTCCAGATCCTTGAGGAATTGCCACACTGTCTTCCACAATGGTTGAATTAATTTACACTCCCACCAACAGTGTAAAAGCATTCCTATTTCTCCACATCCTCTCTAGCATCTCTTGTTTCCTGACTTTTTAATGATTGCCATTCTAACTGGCATGAGATGGTATCTCACTGTGGTTTTGATTTGCATTTCTCTAATGACCAGTGATGATGAGCCTTTTTTCATATGTTTGTTGTTTTCTTAAGTGAAGAGCTTAGAGACGGTGTTTCTTGGTGACAGGAAGGAGGAGTAGAAGTGGAGCTATTGATAACGCAGTAGTGACAGAGAAAGATCCAAGGAGCAACCTTTTTGAGACAGTAAGGAGGGATGAAATCCACAGCCCAAGTGAAGGCATTTTCTCGTGAAAAATTGAGGAATATTTTCTCCATTTTAATAGCAGAGGTTGGGATTGTGGGAGTGGCCAAAGGGTGGGAGATGTTTGAGGAGAAAGGGCACAAATAGTGGAAAAGTAAATCTAGGAAATGAATTTTCCTAAATTTATTTAGTAGAATGGCCAGGCCATTTGAGACTTTATTTGACAGTTGCAATAATAAATATAAAGTGACACCAAACAGCTGTGTGATTTTCTCCAGCAACACCAACTGGCCAGTGTGCAAGCAGAGAGCAGGTAGGAAGTTGGAGCTATGAAATTTGGGGGTTTGACAGGTGAACCCACAGCAGAAGAGAGAAGCAAGGAAGTTGAAGATTTTTGCATGAGAATGACTGTGATGGTGGACATAGAAGGTAGGTTGGAAAAAGAGGAACTGAAAACAGGTGGTGGAGAAATAGTGAGAAAGTGTCAGGGTGAAGACCGGAGAGTGTCAGCAGCAATGAAGAATGGGAACCATGGCACTGTCATCATTTCTGGCCAGTGCACTGGACAGCTAGGAGGGGAGGTAGGGACCTGCATGGTGCAGTTCCTGGAAATGAGGAGGTCCTGCGTGTGACACTGAGAGGAGATGCCTAAGGCAGAGTGGAAGAAAGGGCTGTTGAAGGTGACATTGAGGTCAGGATATTGACATGTTGGAGAATGATCATTGTAAGCCACCCATGAATGAGATAACCAACATGACAGCAATGAGGAGGAGAGAGGGTGATACAAATGGTGCATCAGAGCCTCAAAGGAGTAAGACACTGCAAAAACAAAGGGAACAGGAGGTCAGAAGGAGTGGCAAGAAAACCAAAGAGAGTACCTATCAAACCCCAAGCCCTGAGGTTCAGGGGATACCGAAGAAAATACATTGCTCCTGGAGAGGGCTGTAGAGGAATGAGTGTGCTCAGAGGACAGGTCTCAGTTAAGGCATAGAGGTGAAGGGAGCATTCAGAGAAATAGTTAGGGAAGTAAGGATGGGTGCTGGATTATTGATATTATTGATTGAGAGCACCAGAAAGCATAATGGGAAGGCTTAGAGAGGAAGAGAATAATGGAGTTTTGGGTCAGGATGTACATGTATGGGAACGGGAATGAGGGCTCTCACAGATCTCACAGGAAACTTGCACTTTTGGCAATGGCCCAGGTAAACATGTATGTGGGGCATGATGAATGACTTCTGAGAGTTTCTTATCAGCAGCTGAGCACCCAGGTCTAGCATGGTGGCCCCAATGAGTGAGCTTGGTGATGTGGCACTGACTGTTTCCCTGGCAGCCTACGTTGCAGTAGTTCTGGGTGGCCACATTCTCTGTCTCTCACAGTAGTTATTACCGTTGCTTTGGTCAAGATTACGTTAAAGAGTATAGCAGTCTAGTGCTTCGTGAACATGAAAGGAAGGGCTATCACGACTCTTGTTGGTCACCTGGGGCAAGTCAGGCAACTCTGTATCAGATTCCCCATTAGAGAAAAAAAAATTAGCCCTGTAGGTCCTCTTCAGGTTTGAATTTTTGTTATTATGACATTAAATATATGCTGTTAGGTTTGTAGCATTTTTAAGTGAGGGATTTGGTCCCATATTACATGGAGATGTTTAAGGAGATTGGATTTATAAAGAAGCACATTTGCTGGACTTCCATTTTTGACAGATGTATTATGTTGAAATTAATAATTTAGAGAATATGTATGAATATTGATATGGTTTGGATATTTGTCCTGCCCAAATCTCACGTTGAAATGTAATCCCCAGTGTTGGAGATGGGGCCTGGTGGGAGGTGGGTCGGAGGGGCAGATCCCTCATGGCTTGATGCTGTCACTTCATGAGATAGGGGTTGAGTTCTCAAGAGATCCAGTTGCTTAAAAGGGTGTGGCACCTCCCCAGCCCCCTGCTCCTGTTCTCACCATGTAACATGCCAGATCCTGCTTCACCTTCTGCCATGTGTGAAAGCTCCCTGAGGCCTCCTAGAAGCCGAGCAGATGCTGGCACCATGCTTGTACAGCCTGCAGAACCATGAGCCAATTAAACCTCTTCTTTATAAATGACCCAGTCTCAGATATTTATTTATAGCAGTGTAATAACAACCTAGCACACACACACACAAACACACACACACAATTAGCTTCTATTTCACTGGCACAAGATTCTATATGTGTGTGTATGTGTTTATATGTCACTGCCATCATTTTTAAAGATACTCCTTTTCTTTTGTGTCTCCATTCATCTGAGGGTTAGGTGTAGCTATTTTCATGAATCAGGTCTATACTGCAGCCTAGGGCATGATGAGCCAAACTTCTGTCTAACTAGCACAAGACTCTGTGCAGTTATCAGAATTTCAGAAAAACAGCTTATGATTACAAGGTTAAAAGGAATCACTGCTTGGCCTTCATAACTTCCCATTCCCGCATGTATACAGACGTTGCGTGCTCTGCATCGCTCTGACCAAACGGCTGTCAAGGCAACACAGGAAGCGAGTGAAGCTGGGAGTGATCTCCTGCAGCAGGTCTTCAGAAGACCTATTTTCTCTTGTAGGTTTCAGGGCCACTTGGTTAATGTGACCATGATACACATTCACGTGTGCATACCTACACACAGACACACACACACCCCACTGTGGACATCTCACAATATAGGACAGGCTTTCAGCAACAACTGCGTCACCTTTGCATCCAGTTGGTGGTTATAAACTCAGACAAGATACTTTGAAGTGTTTTATACACAGAAGAAGAGAGCAATGGCGGGAGAATGGTGCCTTCGACCTTTCTGTGCTTTCAAGCATGTAAGCCAATCACCTCACTCCTCCATCCCCAATTAAAGGAAAAAAAACAGCCCCATACATGGATGCTTGAATTCTCCTAATATTAAAAGTCACATGTGTGATGTAAATAAGATGAAAAGCAATGTGGATTACCCCATTAGAAATGGAGATGAACTAGCAGCTGGTTGCATGAACGTATCAAAGAACCTACTGTCCCAGTGATAATTCCTGGACAAAGCAGAGTTAGGACATTTTCCATCAAATCCTTTTAAGCCACCTCGCAGTTCAGTTGCTTCTGGCACACATTGTGCCTGTTGTCTGCTATAACTTTGCAACACAGTGAAATCCCCAGCTTTGACTGCAGCAGCACGTGGCTCTGAGTGGCATCTGTAAAGCAATGGCACTTCTTAATTTTCATAATCAGAAAATACTTTATGAAAACAGTATTCATATTGGAATGGCTCCATTTATCTGACTAATTGGGCTAGACTGTCATCATAAAGTGAGTCCTTGAGCAGAAAAAAGCAACACACAAAAATGGCTTCTGCTGGTGACCTAATTTTCTAAATCATTTCTTCTGCTAGTGCAAGTGCTACTAAATACATTGGGTCATCACAAGTTCCACACTCCAGGATAGGCGTCTCTACCGGTGGGTGAATTCTCAATAATCATTGTACTGTTTTGAAATTAAAATTAGATGGCATTAGAGAGCATTAATGAGGGCAGAGTGTTTCCTCCCTCCCTCCCTCCCTCCCTCCCTTCTTTCATTCCTCCACAGAACAAAATAAAAGTGAAATATTATAGAACTTGCCATGATTGGGAAACCAGTAGGTAGAACTGGAATTCAGCCTAGGTCTACCACTGCCTGGATTTCACTTAAGAAATTTTAGAGTATCCTTGTTCATTATATTTTTTGATGTTTTCTATTTCTTTCATTGCCTGTTTCCTGGCAGAAATGCCCTGAGAGTATTCAAAACCCTGTCAGTCCTTGATATACTTGCAGTCCCAACTGCCTGTTCTTTTCTGGGAGGCTCATTCAATGTAGAATAAAGTCAATTGGCAGAAATGTAATAATACACCAGGGAGGGATTGTGGTTTAACATGAGTTTGATATGGTCAGTAAAAAGTGAATTAGAATAGTTTGTAGATACTTTTAAACCTGTGCTCAAAGGTATTATTTGATTAAATTTAATAAAAAAATTAATTAGTATATATAATACGTAAGGGACTTACAGGTACGGGTGGATGCAAAGATGGGTGTAATGAGTGAACAATGCCTCTTCCTTCCAAAGTTATGTCCATAGTCTCATCACCAGAACCCATGACTATGACCTGATTTGCAAAAAGGTCATTTACAGATGAAATTAAATCAAGGGTCTCAAAATGAGATCGTCTTGGATTATCCAAGTGGGCCCTAAATCCAGTGATATGTGTCCTTGTGAGACCCACACAGAGGAGAAACACACGGAAGAGAAGTCCATGTGAAGACAGAGGCAGAGATCAGAGTGCTGCAGCCACAAATCAAGGAACAGCTGGGGCCACCAGCAGCTGAAAGAGGCCAGGATGGATTCTTCCCTAGAGCCTTCCCAGGGAGTGCCGCCCCACCTTGACTCCAGACTTCCGGCCCCCGGAAACTGTGAGAGAGTACATTTCTGTTGTTTTTAAGGCACCAAGCTCGATATAATTTGTTATGGCAGCCCTAGAAAATTAACAAAGTAAGTAAAAATCAGTCGGCATTGAAGAGCTTGTAATATATAATATGTGACAAACGGTGCACGTGCTGAAGTGAAAGTATTAAAAATATAGACGTGAAGGGGAATTAATTTCAAACAGAGCTGGCTGGAAAGGTCTTTTAAGGAGGTATGCCTTGATCAGGGCTTTAAAGAAGATGAACGCAAGCTGTGCAGAGATGGGCCAGGAGGAGATTTCAGGGAGGTCAGCAGAGCCACAACAGAGGAGGATTCAGGGATACTATTGGAGTGAATCTAGTCCTGAGAAAGGAGAAGGTATGATCAAAACAGTCTAATATCACGGGAAGTTTGATTGTGGTCAGAAATGCAGAGAGCCTGAATTCAGTCAAATAGAAAGGTACTCTGTTTTTAGCTTTAAATTATGGAGAAACCTACTCTTTCCATCTTCCTCCATCTAAAATTACATTTAAGAGATAGATTCCTGAAGAATTACTGCAAGGAAGGAAATTAAATTTAGAGAGGAAAGAAATAATTTCAGGGATGTTCTGAAAACTCTATAATGCCTTGAACATGCCCTGGTTTATAGTATTTAACATGCAGTCATTTCTATTTGTGTGACTGTCTTCATTCCTAGTGGCCTACCTGGGCAGGAAATGCATCCTGTCTTAATTTCCTAGGGCTGCCACAACATATTACCAGCAACTGGGTGACTTACCGTGATAGAAATGTATTTCTCAGAGTTCTGGAGGCTGGAGGTCTGAACTGAAAATGTCAACAGGGCTGTGCTCCCTTTGAATGCTCTAGAGGAGATCTCTGCTGCTTCCTGGCTTCTGGTGGCTCCTGGCAATTCATGGCATTCCTTGACTTGCAGACTCTTTACTCCAATCTCTGTGTCTGCACATGGCCTTCTTCCTGGTGTGTCTCTGTGTCCTCTCCTCTTCTTCTTCGAACACCTGTTATTGGATGGAGGGCCCAACGCAGTGGAGTATGTCCTTATTTCAAGCTAACTAATTATATCTGCAAAGACTCTGTTTCCAAAGAAGGTCACATCCTGAGGCTCTGGGTGGACATGAATTTTGGGGGAGCACTATTCAACCCACCACTTAGCCGGTTTATGTTTTAACCCATAGAGCCTAGGCTGGAATTTGACATAAAATTGTAACCTCTCAGTTTTTGCTGAATATAGAAGCGGATCTGCAGTGCCCAAGAATGACATGGCATTGCTAAAAAATAAAACATGGGAGAGAAAACAACAGAAGAAAAGGGAATTGGGAAAGAGAAAAGCGTCTCAAATTTTGCTGGGAGATAAAAATTCCAAAGTTTGTGGCAGGGCCTATAAGGGCTTATTAGATTTGGTCTCAGCCTGCCTCCACCTCCTTGAACCTTAACCTTCTTCCAGCTTCTGTAGGTCCTATGCCCTTTGCTGGAAACATCATTCTCTCCATTCTCTACCTCACTCACTCCAACATTCTTCAGCTCCTGGCTTCAGTGGCACCTCTTTTTTTTTTTGACGGAATCTCGCTCTGGTGACAGAGTTCAGTGATGCAATCTTGGCTCACTGCAAACTCTGCCTCCTGGGTTCCAATACTTCTCCTGCCTCAGCCTCCCAAGTAGCTGGGACTACAGGCATGCACCACCACACCCAGCTAATTTTTTTTTTTTTTTTTTTGACGGAGTCTCGCTCTGTCGCCCAGCTGGAGTGCAGTGGCGTGATCTTGGCTCACTGCAAGCTCCGCCTCCCAGGTTCACACCATTCTCCTGCCTCAGCCTCCCGAGTAGCTAGGACTACAGGTGCCCGCCACCACACCCGGCTAATTTTTTGTATTTTTAATAGAGACAGGCTTTCACCATGTTGGCCAGGATGGTCTCTATCTCCTGACCTCATGAACTGCCCGCCTCGGCCTCCCAAAGCGCTAGGATTACAGGAATGAGCCACTACGCCCAGCCAATGGCACCTCTTTAAAAAGGTGACATCTCTGTCAATGCTCTACAAGATTTCGTACCTTTTTTTTCCCTTAGCAGCCATCAGAGTTTGGAATAATGTTTTTAATAATATTATTATTGCGACCACCATTTATTATTAAAGCCACCCATGCCAGCGTTTTTCTCATTTTTATGTCTCACCCTCTGCCAGACCAGCAGTTACATGGAGACATGCTCACTGCAGTCTCTCCAGCCAGGGTGTTTGATAGGTCCTTCCGAATAACAGACTTTCAGATAGTTTAAGACTATTACCATGTCTAACCTCAGGCTTTTTCCACCTGCACAGCCCACCTGCCCTTTAAGGCAACCCCATCCTCTTCTCCACCCCATGTCTGCTGAGCATAAGGCGAAGCACAGACACAGGGCAGCGTTCAAGGCAGTCACCCACGACCACACGGGCTGGTGTTCAGGCTGTTTGTGCTCTGATTCCATCATTTGTGAACTCCTGACTCTGCCTTGAGATCACAGCTTTGCACCGTCCTGTAGACTTGCACTTTCCCCATCCTGCAAGGCTCTCCAGTTCTCTTTGACCCCAGTGTAACCCACTCTTTTGGTTGCAACCTTCTTCCCATCACTTCAGTTTAGAGCCAGTTCCCTGGCTCTGTTCCTGTGGCTGTGGCCAGCTCTGGGGCAGATAGTGTGGTAGGCAGAGTGGACCAGGGTGCTGTAGGAAGATCATCACACCAGGCTATGAATTGCTTCCCTGGGCTGATGGCTCACCTCTCAACAAAGGCCTTCTAAAGCATGGTGCTTACAATAAAATGCATGTGACCTTCCTGGGTGAATTAGTGAGGGGCAGATTCTGGACCTTGAACTTGCCCTGATGCTGCATAGGCCCCTGTGGCCAGATCTTCCAACACTGCTTGTTCCTATTTAGTTTACCTTCCACTAAAACCTCCAAATCATTTCCACACTGATGCTAAATTATAATTCTCCCCAAACTCATGAAGCTAGGTATTTTTAAGTATATGACCTGATTTTAAAATTTAACCCTACTAAATTTTATGTTGTTACAGTCAATCTATCCTTGCAGTAAGCTGAGATTGCTGTACATGATTTTTAAAGAAAATACTAGAGTCTATCTAGTTATAAGGATGCTGGTGTCTCTTAGGTAGCTGGAAGCTTTCCTCTGAGCACAGAATCTGGAGTCTGACCACCTGGAGCTCAGTGATGCTTCCTCCGCTTTACTTGTCTGATGTTGGTCCCTTGTTCAACCTCTTTGCGACTCAGTTTTGCAACTGTAAAATTAGAGAGTAGAGTTGTCATCGAGGTAACCCAGGTAAAGAGCTTAGTGAAGTGCCTGGCGAATTCTTCCTGCTAGGTAAATGTGAGCCATTATTGCGACCACCATTTAATATTAAAGCCACCCATGCCAGCATTTTTCTCAGCAAATCATTTTGTCAGAGGACTGCGAACCTAGTCATTGGCCAAATATTAGGTGCTAAAGAAAACTTCCTGTTATGAAGATTCCTCTTTCCCTTTCCTTATCTTTATCAAATTCTAGCATGCTTTGAAAATCTTACAAATATGGTACATCCTTTTAAAAACAATGTAGTGGTTGAGAATCTGCAATGCACCTGATGTTTAGAGCAGCTTCCCTGACATTTATTCACTGACCCCAGGCGGAATGGTGGGCATCAGTCTTGTCTCTATGAGACAAAAGTCAGGAAACCGGGACACAGAAGGGAAACACTGCATTTTCCAAATGTGAGTCATGGACTCAAGATGTTAACGAGCTTTCTATGAGAATGGTTCTCTGAAGACATCTGTCTGGAAGATAAGATTAAATAAAATTAAACAGACTTGCAGTCAAGCTTCTTAAAGTCCCTTTGGTCATGGGAAGTCCATGAGTACCAGTGCCCTTCTGAATGGGATGGCCTGGTAGGGTAGACAGAGTATGAGCTGTGTAGCCAGGTACACCTGTTCTAGCCTCCTTGCTAGGTCAGTGAGGTGTGTAAGAGGGGGTGGGTTATTGCATGTATCTAAGCCTTATTGTCCTCCACCCTAAATTGGGTATAATACCCGCTTTGCAAGATTCTCCTGTGGATTACAGATGACTTATATTAAACCTGAGCACAGTGTCAAGCTCTCACTTAGTAGGTGTTCTATATATGGTAGGTAAACTTAGTATTCTAAACTGCAATCAGGATCTCGAATAAACCTATGATTGAACCTAACAAGTTTAATTCTGTGGTTCTTTGTTTCAAATTTTCTGTTGTCTTAATGCATTATCTTCTGTCCCTGAAGAACTTGGTTTTGATAACTCAAATAAAAACTGTTTCATGTCCACTGTACGGCAGCTACATGGGGTGTATGTATAATCATGTATCCAAGAAGGAAATCCTAGATATTTCATGCTTCGGGTGCCACCTAGGGTCCAGAAATGATGCGCATGTATAGAACATTTAAACAGGGTAATTGGGAAGAGTTTACTAGGGACTTTTACAAAGTTGAAGACGGAGTTAAGAAGTACCCTAAAAGAGATGGGAAGTTCCCTGGTTGGTAGCTCCTGGGCCTGACAGGACAAAAGGAGAGATACTCCTGGGACACTAGCCAGAACTGGGAGAGGGTGGTCACTGTGTCTAGGGAGAAGACTTTGTGTGGCAGAGGAATGGCTGACCTGGGAGATGCTGGATAGTAAATACCCTGACTTCTCTCTTCTCCCTCCCAGCCTGTTTCTGCTGGGCTGCCCGTTACTCAGTTCCAAATAGGAGCCAGAGAGCAAAGGAGCCTTAGTTGTATATATTAATGTAGCCCTTAGAGATCTGGCTTCTGGGCTCCAAACAGGGTACATAAGGTTCCAAAGTGGATCTGCTGGAACAATCGCAGAAGCTGATTCCAAAGAGTGTCCTGTGAAAAACATCCATTTAATACCCACTTTGCAAGCACAACAAGTATTTTTGTTTAATCCTTAAGGAGTGAATCACTGTGTCATCTTGGAGCTTTACCAATAGCAAACCACTGTGATATTATGATAATGACCAGAGCCCACTCAATTTTATATATTCCTAAAGGCAAGAAAAATAACAGGGAAATGGTATTGTAATGCACATGATGTCGTAGCTGTCAAGCATTACGTGTTAAAGCAAACTCTTCTGGACCTCGTGATTAAATGATGCCATGGAGTATCTTCCCAGGGGTTTAAAAGGAAGCAGAAACGAGGGCATTTCACATTACTTGTCCTTTCTGTTTGATTCACCATGGATTCATTGTGAACCAAGTTAGTCATGTGCTGGTGGATAACCCAGCAAGATGTATTCCTCCTCATTCCAGCCCATCCTTTCAAAGGTAAGACTGTGCCATTTACATCCATAATGCATCCCAGAAAATGTTTGAAAGCTCAATGTCTGAATGTCAAGCAATTGATTTTGTATTAATTCATGTGGGGTGAGGGAAGGCAGTATTTTCATTCCCAGGGATTTAAACAGTGTGATGAAATTCCTAAAAGCAGTGATGTTGGAGTTACCTTTCAGGAAGGTAGAGACTTTGACAGGGTTCCAATGAGACCTGGACAGAAGGCCTCCAGCTTTCTCCAGGGGTCTGGAAAACTGACTCAGGGACCCTGCTTTGTTCATGGTCTACAGCACCACCTCCCTATCCTCAGCTCAGCTACAGGAACCCAGCTGGATGGATCCATGGGACTGTGTCCTTGGTGCATGCAGAGAAGCAGTGGAGGGATGAGGGACCCCTCTCCTGCCACAGTAGCATAGACCGAGTGTCCCTTAGCTGACAGTACCCTGATGCTCACACCAGGGGGGTTCCCAACCCTATAGTCCATCTTCTGCAGCACCTGTAGTCTAGCTGGATGACAAAAGGGAAGAATGGAGGAGAGGGGGAGTCAGACCAGGAACTGTGGTGGGGGAAGGGGAAGATTAGGTAGGAGAAAGTCTACTTCCAAGCCAGCCAACCTTCAACCCTCCTGTGTGTGCAAGCTGCACGCCTCTGGGGACAGGGAAGGGAGGGGGGCTGCAGTGCCTTCTGCAGCTGGCAGATGGAGGAGCCTTCCCCTGGTGCAGTGTGGTGCCACCATGTTGTAGCTGGAAGTCCTGGATCCCCAAGTGAGGAAGTGTCTTCCTCTCCTAGGGCCGCTGTACCAAATTACTGCAAATGTGGTGGCTTAAAACAACAGAAGTTTATCCTTTCATGGTCTGGAAGCCGGAAGTCTGAAATCAGGTGTCAGCAGGGCTGTACTCCCTTGGAAGGCTCTGGGGAGACTCCCTCGTATCTCCCAGATTCTGGGGACTGCGGGAGTTCCTGGCTGGAAACTTCAAGGCTCCTATCATTGCCTTGTCCTCGATCACTTTCTCCTCCGTGTCTGTCCTCTGGTGTCTCTTATAAGGACGCTTATTATTGGATTTGGGGCCCATTTGGATAATCTAGATGATCGTATTCCAAGATCATCATTTTAATTATATCTGCAAAAAACATTTTCCGAATAAGGTGACACTGCTAGGTTCAAGAGGTTAGAACATGAACGTATCTTTAGGGAGGCAACCCACTGTGGGTAGGAACACAAAAAACCTGGGTGTGAAGGTGTTTTAGGAGTTCAGTGCTCTGTATAGTAACTTTTAAGTTCAGACCTGCCTAGACTGATTTCTTATAATAATTTGTTCATTTATTCAACAAATACTTGAGTGCCTCTAAAGCCAGATTCTAACAGACACTGGGTATAGAACAGGGAAGAAGATGAATTTGATATCTGCCCTGATTGTGGCAGAGTTAGAGTTTCTGCAGTCTGTTGTCTTACATAAAAACACAGCAACAACACAACTACAGCATGAAACTTTAACGACTTTAAATCCCTAGCCATGTGCGCCTCTTCCCATTTTATCCTGCCCACACTATACACACACTTCATCCTGTTTTCACTTCAGTGGCAACGCATTTTTGGAAACAAAGTTCTCTCATGCCTGTGACTGCCAAAACCTGTTCTCATCCAGATAAATCAGTCACTAGGTTTATGATGCCATCTCATTTAAGCATATTTGCATCTTAGCAAGGAGCCACAGCAAGGGGATAAGCATTCTCTTCTCCTATGGAGTGTAACACAAATGTTATCTCTGTTGGCTAAAAGCGGAATAGATAGACAGTCTACTTGTACTCCAGAACGCCTTTCTGTACATTTGCACCAGTTCCATAGAAAGTTTTTAACACTCAGACTGTTTCCATAGTATTTTACATTGTTAATCATTTAATCAACTGCAGTGACATCTCCTGGCTGAGATGAGAGATTACTGGTAGACATTTTGTAAGGGGATAGAAAATTACAACAATGTTGAAGAAATAAAATTGTTTGCCAAATGTTTTTGTTTTAAGGCCATCAGCATTTTATAGGCTCCTATTCTAAGTACCCCTAAGTTCAGAACAACGGATGACTGAAATTTTAAAATGTTAGAATTAATAGTATCTCCCTGGACTTAAGATGAGTAAATAAAACAGGAAGAAGTGTTTTAAAATTGGCAAACCCTTGTGGGAAATACTGCCAGAGCCTTATAAATGGGGTAGTGAAGGTTTTTTGCTCACAGATTCTGAGGCTTTCTCTTATCTTTGAGTGTGAGTGGGGTGAGCAGCTTTGTGAACATATCACTCATTTTATCTTAACAACTTTGGGATACAAGGCTAACCAGTGATCACACAATTGTATGCTGACGTTAGTCTCCTCTGTTCCTGCCTTACAACAAAAAAGCTATTGTTTGCAACCTAATAATAATGTAAGAGGGGAGAGGCGAAAAAACAACACAAAAGGTTTTTCCTCTGTAGTTAGAAATTTGGTTTCAATACAGGCCAGACAGCAAGCAGCGTGCATTTCCTGTGGGAAATACTTTTCAACTGTTTTGTTTTGTTTTAGCTTTATTGCTTAGTGTGATGCCTTAGCATGAATTGCTTATGAAACTTTTAAAGATATGTTAAGATTCAGGCAGGTGGACAACAAGCTCAGCCAGAGGAAGCCTTCTGTGTGATTCTGCATCTCCTCTTTGCTGGCTACACCCTATGCCCAGTCTAGTTTCTGTTTGTATGTTTTGTTTTTCTATAGCCTTCTCTTCCTCCAGACATCCCTCAAAAGCAATTCAGGGGGAGAGAATTCATGGCTCTTACTTGAGAGAATAGAAGACCTCTGAGAAATGATGGGGGTTAGGGCTGGGAGAGGAAGAAATAGGTATTTACACTCACAGAACTAGCAAGATGTTTTCTGTACATCATCATTTGACTGGATTTTTTCTAAATATTTGATTGTTTGCAGTTCAGAATGATGTAGCTAAAAGCAGATTCATTTGTTCACACCAGCATTTTAAATGTGCATCAATTTTGGAAGCCTAAAGTAATTATCAGAAGCTGATGAAGTTTCTAGGTAGGAATTCTAAAGAAGGTATGCCTACCGGCCCAATATTGCAGTTGTCATCCATGTACCTCTTTAATGATGTAAACTTGCAAATTTATGTCTTACAGCATGACTAATTTGAAAGAAAAAAGCCTTCTTTAAGGACTCAGTCACAGAGTTATCTGCCAACTAATGAAGTGTCTGATCATTACAATCAGCTTGTGGATTTGGTTCATGGGTTTTTCAGGAAGCAAGTATGGATGCCACATTGTTCTTTAGATGGGGAGGTGGGATAAAATAGGGGAGAAGGTAATATGTTTATTTCAATCTGGAAGGAAGTAAGCACACACCTGACATATGTTTGCCTATTCAGAGATCCACATATACCTGAGCATCTCATTGATCTCAGAGGCACACTCATCCAATTGCCACTATAAATATAACAGATCAAGAGAAAAGGAAGCTACATCTTAAAACTGGGAATAATAGTGGTCCAAGAACTGTCAAATTGCTTATTCTTAAATATTTTCCTAATAATCCATAATCTATTTTGTGCTATATATTTCAGTGCTATATGTTCTTCCTTGAGTTGATTGCCTGCAGAGTAAATTGTTAAATTGTGAATAAATCTTGAGATGTAATAGGATTCTCAGAATCAACTTTGAAAATTTCAGAATAGTTTTCTGCCAGAGAAACCAACAATGCCTGGTTCGCTAAGGAAAAATAAACCAGATATTTTTCTAAGAATTATAACGATGATAAGAGCACAATTTCCGATAAATAGCCAACAGGAAAGACCCATTGGACTCATCCCAAAGGGCAGGTGAGTCCTCTAACATTAGAGGTTGGAAAACTCAGCCCTTGGGCCAAATCTGTCCTTTCCCTACTTTTATAAATAAAATGTTATTGGAACATAGCCATGCCATTTGTTTCTACATCATCTATGGCTGCTTCTGCACTATAATGGCAGAGTTGAATAGTTGCAACAGAGACCATTTGGCCTGCAAAGCCTAAAATATTTACCACCCATCTTGTTACAGAAAAAAAAAATGGCCAAGCCTTGTTCAACAATTTTATCTCTGTTTAGAATTGGCATCAGTTCCTGATCCAAACTTCCAAAATGAAAGTAAAATCCTGGGTACAGACACAGGTAATTGCAGGAGAGAAAAACGTCAAAGCAGTCAGGTTTTATACCCTGCCGTGACGTCCATTTCTCATATGCTTTACAAGTGAGAGAAGCACCCAGAGCTTACAGCACCTCAGCAGGGAGTATTTTCCCTCTCTTTGGCACCATCCAGGACTCACCAGGATCCATTGTGTGAGGCCAATAAGGATTACAGAATTCCTTCCACAACCTGAGGTATTGATTAGGTTGGCCAAGTCAATGCTAAAATTAGGCACAGACTAGGAGACACGGGATGGATTTTAGAATGTGCGTGATGAGATCCAGAGCTACTCATTGGGAGATTCAGAGAAGCACTGCAGAATGGTTGCTTTACTGTAACTGAGTTTTATTTTTACATACATACAAGTGGTAGTTGAAGGGACAGCACATTTATCATAATTCTCATAAACCAATATATATTTTTGCTGGCTTTAAAAAATACCAATTATTTGTAGATAGTCTGAATGACAAAGTAAGTTTCAAAAAAATGTGACACAGCTGAGTGACCATCTTGGCTCTTGCCATGTGTGTAGCTTTGAAAGTGATTCAGTTTTGCCTTGTTGGTTAATCTCCTTGCTAAAAAAACAGAGGTTGGGCACAGCATACAAGAGTAGGGTGACCAATAAAATAGGTCATCAAGTCCCAACATGCTTAACTATGAAAGTACCACTAGAACTAATTAAACCAGATCAACAGCTGTAATGTAGGACCCTCCCAGAGGAACGTGATGTGTGGTCTCTCTATATAAACATGTGACACCTGTTTCTGCCTGTGGTTTGAAAGTGCTTGGCTTCAGAACTGGGCTAGAACATACAGAACCTTTGTGAGAATAGGAAGAAGGTACTGCTTTCTGAAACCAGTTAGCAATAGGATCTCCCGTCTTCTGGGCTGGTGCTTTCCTGTTGCGTAGGACATAGCACACAGAGTGGTAGAATGAATCTCAATTCCCCAGTTGGGCCCCCTGGCCAAATGTCTGGCAGGGCACAACCATATGTGGCTGTTCGGCTTGGCACCACACAGTGGTAATGGTATTGAAAATAGGTTTGTGGGAATGTACGTTGCTCAAAATATGCAGCATTTTAACCTTGATCTAAAATCAGTATTCGTTGAATGGTTACATGTTGGATAGTTGGAAATGACTAGATTTTAATAAAAACAAATTAAGACAGATTTCAGTAATAGCCTACAATTTAGACGAGAAATTTGTGACGTCTTTGTTTTCAAAAATGTACGTTTATGCTCCTGAAAGAAATTATATGTTCTGAAAACTTGAAGTCATCTCAATCATAGGAAATGCTGGCTTTTAGATTTGCCCAGACTGTTCAGGGAAAAGTAATTTGGATTTTTTTCCACTTAATTTTCCAGATAATTGCTGTGGTTCCTCCCTATTTCTCCATTAATATAGCCCAGATGACAGAAGAGAGGTAGCAAAGAAAAATGTGAACATGGAGAGGGAGGAATAACACAAAATAGCCATCATATTAAGAGCATTGGTGCCATTTCACGTAGTTCTTCTGACCACAGCTGTAGCAAACCACTCAGTCTGCTATTGTTCTTCATGTTCCTGGCAGACTCTACACTTTCTGTTTGGAAAGACTGATCAGCAAACATACCTGTCTTGAAGCACACAGACACCCACAGGCTTGCCAAGCCCCTCCACCGCTCTGCTGACCTGAGACTCTCCTCTTCCCTTTGCTCAAGGATGTTGGGAAAGCAAATAAAAGCCACTTATGCACTCTACTCTATGCATTTCTTTTCCTCCAGTTTCCCCTTTTCTTTGGATTAATTTAACTTCTGCTTATGAATCTGATAGTTCTTCCACATTGCTCTGAATTTCCTTCAGCACTGAAGAATTAACATTTTTAAAATTAAGTAACATTTTCCCAAAAAAGGGAGCAGAAATAATTTATGTTTATATTTGTGCATGTAAAAAAAAAAGTCTGTAGGATGCACAAAACTAATAAGTGAACTTGGAAGGTGTTTGCTGATCAGACAAGAGATGGAATTGGAAGAAGACTTCTCACTGTGTATCTTGTTTTTTCATTTATGATCTATATGAATATGTTACCTATTCAAGAAAATTAAGTTAAAACTTTTTAAAAATCCAAACACAGGCAAAAAGACAACAGTGACCTGAACAAATGCTTCATCAGCCTTCTGTCCCATAGTAGAACCTTGAAGGTCCAGCAGATATCCACCTTTCTGAGAGAATGTGGTCGTCGTTATATCCGCAGTTCTAGGTTCATTTTTTTTTCTAACTTTGGTCAGCCTTGAGGAAGATGAAATTCCCTGTTTGTAAACGAGGATTCTGACTTAGACTAAAAATTCAGTGCAATGATATCCAGGCAGTTGCGGTACCACATGGTGCATTTATACAGCCCCCTTTGCAGGAGTTGATTGCAAATAATCACACATTTTTCTATGTACTGACAACCAAGAAATAAGTTGTAAATGGGTGGCAGGTGCTCAGGACTGACCAGGCAATTGAATACAAGAGTGAACAAGAGTTTTACTCTGCTGAGTGGAGCTCTCAGGGTAATTGAGGAGACAGTAATCTAAATGCACAATGTCCATGCACTGTCACAAGTAAAATGCATGTTGCAATACAAGACAGCTGACTCTAGAGTTCTGTGGATAGACAGGAGTGACTGACCTGCTTTGAGACAGACAGAGGAAGAATGCATGTCTGCATCTCATTCCCATTGGAACGGCTGTAAAAGATCTTTTAGGTGCCTGCCCTAAACCCCTCCCTTTTTTTTTTTTTTTTTTTTTTTTTTTTGAGACAGAGTTTCACATTTGTTCCCCAGGCTGGAGTGCAATGGCGCGATCTCAGCTCACCGCAACCTCCACCTCCTGGGTTCAAGTGATTCTCCTACCTCAGCCTCCCAAGTAGCTGGGATTATAGGCATGCACCACCACGCGCAGCTAATTTTGTATTTTTAGTAGAGACGGGGTTGCTCCAGGTTGGTCAGGCTGGTCTCGAACTCCCAACCTCAGGTGATCTGCCAGCCTTGGCCTCCCAAAGTGCTCGGATTACAGGCGTGAGCCACTGCGCCCTGCCAAACCTCTTTCTAAAGAGGAAAAAAGGTCACAATGCTGAGAGTGTCTTAATTCAAAAGCTTGAGGAAAATTGTTCAGTACATCATCACAGAGCACTACACGGATTAGCAGCAAGTCCTCAGCAAGTCTGTTCCATCATCTGGCAAAATGTACTCTCTTGGGGTTTCATTGGTAGGTCATGAGAAAGTTGACCAGTTCCAACTAGGTCACAGTGTTTCTTCCCAACTGTCACTCTTGGCAGTTGAAAATGTGTACTGTCATAAAGTGTTTTGGTTTTTTTTTAATTTTGTTGTTTTAATTACTGAAATCACAGTCCAGCAATCTTGCACAAGCTTCTTTTTGAAGCGGTCAGGAAACAATGATTTTGGGAAGGGTTTTCTGCCTTGAAGTGAGCAAAAGAGGAAACATTTTAATAACAATATCTTATCCATTTTTGTAGATTCCTTGAAATACAGGGAGGAACACACAAAACAGACTATATCAGTTGTGATGTAGGCATTATCATGCTGAATACTGAGAGTGGAAGTAGATTGATTTTGTCTGCTGCAGAATGATAGATATGAAAGCAGGTGTCTGGTGGGTAGCAGGAACTCATACCTCATCTCAGTAGGCTTCACGTCTGAAGGCTCATCTTGCTTCTCAGTTACACGATGAAGGGAGACACCATCCAAGCAGTAAAGATAGGAGCACAGCACTGATGAATGCAAGGCTACTCCTGTTGCATGTTCTGTCTTCATAAATGAAGAACAGAAGAACAGAAAATAATAAATTTCTATGGAATGACAGGCCGAGACTTAGGGAATTCATGAAAGAAACAAACCAACTCTTCCCAAAATTGAGTGGGAGCAAAATGGTCACTAACGTTGATTGAACTCCTGCAAGCCAGGCACTTGATGTAAATTATTTCATTTAATCTTCACAACAACCTAAAGAGGCAGGTATTTTATCTTTATTTTGTACGTGAGAAAATGACAACTCAATAAGGTGAAACATATCACCATTGCCAGTTAGCAGTAAATGCTGAAAGTGGATGCGGGAGACCATATCTCAGCATATCGAGGTGTGCATATAGACCACTGTGCTTGATGGAGCCATGTCTGGGGTGTTATCACAGAACTCTCGGGAGACCATAAGGCCAGTTACCTCGGAAGTTCCTGCATCCAAACCTGAAGGTCAGACAGACCTTACTAGAAGGCGCACATGAACACAACTGTTTTGGGGGATGTGTCAGTCAGGATTCTCCAGAGAAACAGCAACAATACAGTTCTGTTTGTAGTATACACATAACCAATAGGGTTCATATGGAAGTTGTCAAGTCTAAAATCCATAGGGCAGGATAGCAGTTTGCAAAGTCAGGCAGGACCTGATGTTATGGTCTAAAGGCAGAATTTACTTTTCTCTGGGAAGCCTTAGCTTTTGCTCTTAGGACTTTCAACTGATTTCATTAGGCCTGCCTGTGTGATCAAGGGTAATCTCCTTTACAAAAGTCAACTGATTGTGTTTGTTAACCACATCTACAAAATACGTTTGCAGTAATACCTGGGTCAGTGTTTGATTAAATAACTGGATACTATAGGCTGGCCAAGCTGACACATAAGACTAATCATTACAAGGGATTCATTGGGGCATTGCCACTTAGTAGGATAAAGGACAATGGTAACTTACAGGTTAAGTCCATAGGGCTACTATATTTAAAAGGATTACAAAGGGAGCCACATATATGGAGAACTTTTAATGGAAAGCTAATTGTAAATGATGTGTAATAAAAAAAATCACTGGGTCAAAAGCGTAGCTTTCATTTTGACAAGAAAAGCCAAGACATGGCTTGTCTAGAAAAGTGTTAAAATATTTCTGCAGTGTAGGCTTTTATCAACTGATGCAAAATCCTTCATCTTGGTATCTGGTGAAATAAGAAAGCCAGAGTTTTGAAATATTCTCTTATGGCCTTATAGATACTCATTGAAGGAGGAGTCAGTGTGTGTGTGTGTGTGTGTGTGTGTGTGTGTGTGTGTGTGTGGTGCACATCAACGTGGGACAGGTTGGCCCTCTTACCTTTGGCTGTCTTCTCTGAAAGTGTCTTTCATTGTATCTGCTTAACACTGCTAAAGATTCTAACCCCAAATAGTCCACAATAATAATTTCATTCCATATTTTGGGGGGCCGGGTTTGTTTGTCAGCACGATTACCAGTACTCTACTGCGTTTGAGGAACTTTTTGAGAGATGTGTATTTATCTCCATTTCATCGATGAAATTCAAGAGATGTTAGGGACTTCAAGTTAACAGGGCATACTTAGTCTGATGGAGTATTGTTCACCTCAGTAGAACAAAGAAAGCCTTCAACATGAGAGAAGGCCCTACACTTCTGGTTAAGCATCCCCAATTCTCATCTTTTCCTCACACCTCCCAACCAGTTCATCAACAAGCCCACTTGGCTCTACCTCCAAAATCTATCTTGGATCTTAGTACTTCTCACCATCTCCTCTGTGACAACCACGCTGAGAGACCATCATCCCTTCCCTCCTTTGGATCTTCCTCCCTCTATTTCTCCCCTAAACAATCCACTTTCCACCCAGTAGCCAGTGTGACCTTTGAGAAGCATGACCCAGATCGTGTCAGGTCCCTCCTTAAAATTCAGTCAAATTAAGGTAAAGTCCATGTTTCTCTGCATGGCCAAGTAGGGTCTGTAGGACCCCCCCATCCCTCTGATTCCAGATGTCTACCCTTGTGTCTGTCATGTTTGTTCACCGCTAAACAGTGTCTAGCCATGTATCTCTCTCCTTTGACCATGCTAGCTTAGCCCCACCTCAGGACAGTGGCACTGGCTCTTTTTTCTTGAACACTTTTTCTCCAGACTTGGCTGTCTCCTTTCCATCTCAGCTTAAATGTCATCTCCTTAAAGTGACTTCCTCCACCCTCCCTGATAAACTAGCACTGCTCTCTCTCAGCACCACTACACCATCCTTTTTTTTTTTTTTTTTTTAAGACAGAGTCTTACTGTGTTGTCCAGGCTGGAGTACAGTGTCATGATCTTGGCTCACTGCAACCTCCGCCTCCCAGGTTCCAGTGATTCTCCTGGCTGAGCCTCCCAAGTAGCTGGGATTACAGGCGCGCACCACCACGCCTGGCTGTTTTTGTATTTTTAGTAGAGACAGGGTTTCACCATGTTGGCCAGGCTGGTTTCAAACTCCCAACCTCAGACGATCTGCCTGCCTCAGCCTCCTGAAGTGCTGGGATTACAGGCATGAGCCACCGCACCTGGCCCCACCATGTCATTCTTCACCAATTACCCTCTGTTGTTTCCTTTATCTGTTGACAAATTTCATGTCTATTTATCATTCCTCTGGAGAAAATGAGACCCATGAGGACAGGCACCATCTAGTTATTTCCCATACCTTCAATGCTTTGATCTGTACATAACCCATAGTGACAGTTGCTGAATATCTGTGGACCAGCTGATTTGGAAATCAGCCACAAAAAATATAAGTATTTCACCAACGTTTTGTTCCTAAATATAACATAAATATAACCTTGACCTCCTAATCTTATAATACTTACCTATGGAACAATGAGTTTGAGTCATTGTTTGGTATCACCCATAATCAACCTTAGTTTACCCACATCACTTTGTCTTCTTCTTCAATATAACATTGTCTTCTACATGCATTTAAAAATCAAAAAGAAGAGTTTAGAAATGAGTAATTGAAGGGAGGTCACAGTTAATTTGCATGAATCCAAGCATAGATTATCTTGCTATAAATTTCATATTGGATTTGGAGATTGAAATTACATATTATGCCAAATTAAATATTCTTTGTTACTCATATTTTCCCCTGTCTTTCTTTCTCCCTCCCTCCTTCCTTCCTCTCATCTCCCTCTTTCATTCTCCCTCCCTTCTTCTTTTCTTCCCTCTCTCTCTTTCTCTCTGCACTCCTTCTAATGTTTTATAATGTGTCACATTTCATGCAACCCCAGATGTAGAAATTTATTAGATGACCTACCTAGCCCTTTCCCCAGAGGCTTATTTTCTTTGGAAAAAAATAGGGATGATAAATTTTGATAGCATCTTTTCCCCCCTCCTCCTGTATTTGTTTGATATCTGCATTCACAAACTTGTCCCTTTACCAGGACAAGGACTCTGTGCAAGTGAGGAAATCAGGCACTCCAGTAGACGTGTAGGGGGTCACATACCTGAGAACCACCATGTTTGAGGGACAGGCCCTGGCATTCCATGGCCGGCCATCAGAACACTCCATACAGGTCCTTTGTGTCATTCAAAGAAGAACCAGTCAACTACGTCCATACAAGTGCTATTGCTCTTCTGCCTGAGCCCGACATCACGGGATTCTTACAACCACATACTGTTATTTATGACTGTCTCTTCTGACCCAAATATTAAAGTAATTAATCTTACACCTTAATAGTATTTGTTAATTCCAGGATATTTTACATTTTGCAATATATTTTTACTGCAGCATTCTTACTCCACTTCTCCACATTTAAAATAAGCCAAGCACAATGGCTCACGTATATAATCCCAACAGTTTGGGAGGCCCAGGAGGGTGGATCTCTTGAGGCCAGGAGTTTGAGACCAGGCTGGACCACATAGAGGGACCCCATCTTTACAAAAAAATTTTAAAACTAGCCAGGCATGGTGGCATACAACTATAGTCCCAGCTACTCCAGAGGCCAAGGTAGGAGTATCCCTTGAGCCCAGAAGTCAGAGGCTGCAGTGAGCTCTGATCATGCCACTGCAGTACAGTCTGGGCAACAAAATGAGACCCTGTCTCTAAAATAAATAAATAATAAATAAATAAAATTTTTACAGTTGACCATTATATTATTAATAGTTTTGAGATTGCCCTAACAAAGTACTCCACACTAGGTAGCTTAAATCAGGGGTCCCCAACCCCCAGGCTGCAGACCACTACCCATCTATGACCTGTTAGGAGCCAAGCTGCACAGTAGGTGAGCACTGGTGAGGGAGCATTACAGCCTGAGCTCTGCCTCCTGTCAGATCAGCGGCAGCATTAGATTCTCACAGGAGTGAGAACCCAATTGTGAACTGCACATGTGAGGGATCTAGGTTGCATATTTCTTATGAAAATCTAATGCCTGATGATCTGAGGTGGAACTGTTTCATCCCCAAACCATCCCCCTGCACCCTTCCGCCAAACCGTGGAAAAACTGCCTTCCATGAAACCAGCCCCTGGTGCCAAAAAGATTGGGGACCATTGGCTTAAATAACAGAAATATATTTTCTCACAGTTCTGGGTGCCAGAGGGTCAAGATCAAGATGTCAGCAGGACTGGCTTATTCTGAGAACTCTCTCTTTGGCTTGTAGATAGCCATCTTCTCCCTGTGTCTTCACCTTGCCTGCTCTCTGTATGTGTCTGTCGTAATCGCCTTTTCTTATAAGGACACCAGTCACATTAGATCAGGGTCCATGCTAATGACTGCCTTAGAGATCATAACCTTACTTACCTCTTTCAAGACCCTGTCTCCAATTACAGTCACATTTTGAGGTACTGGAAGTTGGGACTGCAGTGTATGAATTTTCTGGGAGCACAGTTCTGCCCACAACAGCTTTATAGAGACAGAATAGAGAAGGGCATTGTGCTGGATTCCACAATATGACTTGCTCTCTGTAGGCCAGTGAGGAGGGATGTTACCTCTTTTATGTCCTCAAATTTCACTCTTCCCTAATAGATATCCACACTCTTTAAATTGGGTTAACTGTGAATTTGGAGTTTATCTTAAAATATCATATTGAAACCTAACTTTCTAATTTTGTGGAGTTTTAATTTTTTTTATGGATTTAACCTGAGATCTACCTAAGGGCCAGGTCAACACTGTGGACGCATATAATGATATCTAATTACAAAGTTCTTTGAAAAAAACTATTTAGAAGTCTATAAAAACTTCCTTCTTATAACTAGTCCACACAGGGACCCAAAGGCCCTATTCAACCCCTAAGGTCACTGAATATCAAGCCTAATAAGTTCCAGGAGAGAAGTAATCTATTCAGAAAAAAAGGGTATATTTAATCACCAGATTTTAAAAAGAAAGGTAAGTTCTTTATGATAACTTAAGTAGTTAATGGGATTTATTTAAGAATCTGTTTACAATAATAACTCAACTTCTGTGGATATAAAATAGATTTCTTCAATTTTACTAATTTATTTTAACTTGCAGAATTCTTTGGACATTGAAGTAGCTGAGAGGCTTATCTTCTTTTCTCAGGCTATGAATAAAGAGGAAGAAAAAAGTGAAGATTGATTTTTATTGTATAGTCCTTTACATTTCTCAAATTTTAACCTACTTAAAAACCTCATAATCACAGAATAAAATTTTACAAGTGACAGGGCTCTTTAAGATCATCTAATCCAACCCTATAATTTATAAAAGTAGTAAATAAGACTGAAGAAGGACAAAATGACTTAAACTACACATGGAACAATTTAACAGAAATATTTAAAACTTAACTCTTTTGTGACACTACTTCAGTATGCTTGTTTAGAGGTTATACAAGCCAGTTGTTTTTATTCTCTCAAGTAATTTAAAGACTGTCACTTGAGACTCGTTTTTTTTTTAGTCAAAGTAGAAAAGTTAACTCCCCAAACGCTAGCACTTAGTGCATTAATTTGTGGATGATTCATCTCAAAATTACCTTCCCATGTATCTGCTGCAATTAACTTTGACAAGTGAAAAAACAAAAAAACAAAATAAATCTCTTCTATGGCCTGAAAAAAAAAATAGTATCAATAACCTAAAAATAAATTATTGTTTTAAAATTGTTTGCAAAAGTAAGAGTCAGAAGTGTATGGGAAGGCATTTAAAAGATTTTGAGTGGGGAGATGACCTTAGGGCAACAGCATGAATTAATCTTCCACACTGGGGCACGGTGTAGAGTGTGGGTTTTCTGATAATTATCAGATTGGGATAACAGGTATAAAACAGGGCTTTTCCTGTTCAACTTGGAGGTCATCCTGTTCTTTATGAAGGTTAACCCAGCAGAGGGCAGTGGGACAGACTGGCCCAATCAGGGAGTGATGAATGCGCCACAGGAGACAGGGGGCCCACGTATAGGTAGCAGTAGCTCTTCCCTCGGGAATGCAGCAGAAGCAGCCCAGAGTGAGGTGGACAGCTGAGCTCCGCCTTCTCTTCTCCCTCTGTGACTCGCTGTGACAGCTGCCCTGTTGTCAAATGCACACTGTCCCTGTGGCTTCTTGCATTTCTGAAATCTGTGGTACAATTGCATTTTTCTTTTCTTTTCTTTTCTTTTCTTTTCTTTTCCCTTTTTTTTTTTGAGACGGAGTTTTGCTCTTGTTGCCCAGGCTGGAGTGCAAATGGCACAATCTCAGCTCACTGCAACCTCTGCCTCCCCGGTTCAAGCAATTCTCCTGCCTCAGCCTCCCAAGTAGCTGAGATTACAGAAGCACGCCACCACACCTGGCTAATATCTGTATTTTCATATTTCATCACGTTGGTCAGGCTGGTCTCGAACTCCGGACTTCAGGTGACCCACCCTCCTTGGCCTCTCAAAGTGCTGGGATTACAGGTGTGAGCCACCATGACTGGCCTGATTGCATTTCTAAACAGTAATATATTTTATAATGAGAAACAGTGACCCTTTCTGCATGGTGAAATACACCACGCTGGTACTTGGAGTTAGGTGACCCTGCCTCTTAGAGATCCTCCACGTGCCTCTTCTGACCCATTGTACTGTGTGCACTGGGAAGGAGATGACCATAGGGAAGGAAGAACTGCATTCTAGAAATCCCAGAGAGCTTGTGGAGAAGCCAGAAGCCATCCCCGCTGGCTGGAGAGATCATCCGGGGACAAAGCCCAGCACATGATGATGATATGTAGGTCAGAGTACTAGAAATGGAGGTTTCTGGCAATACTAAATAGTCAGCACTCTTGATTAGAACTTAATTTCAAACTGTTTCTAATGAAATCCCCCCTAACTACAGGTACTTTTGCCCCAACATTTGTTTGTTTCGGTTGTTTTTCTTTCCTTTTTTTTTTTTTTTTTTTTACATTGCTGAGGAAGTTATCATACATCGAACATCCACATTCTTAAACATCATTTCCAGAAATAGCTCTCGCTTACTTCTTCTAATCACAAATTACACAGATTTCTAGCAGCAGGGCACCCTCAGAAGCAATTCAGTGTTGATATTTTTGCCAGTGGTTACAAGTAACACCTGAGTCTGAACAAATAAACATTGCAACACAATCCACTCTAAATCTACAGGTTGTCCGGAGCCGAAAATCATGCGGCTTCTCCGAGATGGTGAAGTGAAGCTTGAGCTATGAGGCAGACAGGGCTCTGCCTGTCCACTGCCTTCCCCCGTGACCGTAGACCAGGATTTGGCAGTTGAGACAACACTGCCTCTCCAGGTCTGTCAGCAGCAGGGGGCACATCTGTGCGGGAAATTACTCACATGCTCCTGAGGCCTGGCTAATTTATGATTTTTTTTCTTCCAAATAAGCTGAAATATGTACGTGGCAGTGATCTAACCCACTGCCTGCTTCCTGTTGAGACAGCAATGGACATTTTTCAGATTTCCTTCACTGTCTTTCTTAGTGCCTTATCAAATTCCACAGATCTCTTCTAGGTCAAATGTTTTTTTACATTAATTTGCCTTCATATTTAAGTGGAATAAGAAGGGCTCCTGAAAAAAATTCATATATAAAACCATATATTTCCAGTTGTAAATCCTTCCATATCTAGCCATGGACTTGTGATAGCCAATGAGGGTTTTTTCCTAGAACCTCTTCCACACACTCAGCCTGGACTTAGCCCATTCTCATCTGCAGGCGACACCGTGGGCATGACTGTGTATTTCCCACTGTGTATCCTGATAACAAGTTTTTGAGTACCTGGTAGAGTAAAAGACGGTGACCTCTGTCCCTTTCTCTTTCCCTAGCCAGAACCAAACGCATAAAGATCACATTATAGCTTCATAAAGTATAAAGAGATTTATCCCAAGTGGCTAGTTTGCAGTGGTGACCGCCTTCTCTTGAGTTTCCCTTTTAAGTGAAAGCGTGGACTCTGCACACAGGCAGGGGCTTGCACGCTGCTAGACTGCCAGTGTTTGCACAGTTCCTGACACACAGCAGGGACTCGGGGTGTGCAATGTAAATATAGCAGGACTCGTGAGCTCATGTAGGCCTATTCTTTTTTTGTAAATAGCTGTCCTTCAGGCCTCATATGGGTACCTTTTTAAAAGTCTACTTGCACTAAATATATCATTTTGCCCATCCTGAATTTCTGAAGACAACTGGCTATTATTTTTACCCAACAAACCATCCAAACCCCAGTCATTTTCCTTAAGTGGAACTCAGCAGAAGGAACTGCCCTACTTTGATATTAAACCAATGTCATAGATTTAACTCTGCAGGAATATTTTCTTGCTAGTGGTCTCCACCAGTCGTCATCATGGGAAGTTGCTAAACCTAAAAAAAAAAAAAAGGTTGTGCATCAATGTCTGCATATCACAAACATCTATGGACTTGCCTGTTCTCAAGCAGGATGCTGTGTGCCTATTTTTTGGATACCTTACCCAGATGGTTATTTGAACGTTGAACTTTGGGATTGCCTGTGGGAAATCCCCATGCCTTTGAACTTGCAGACTCCTTCAGGGGTTATCGTTCCACTTGCTTAATTAGGAAATGATCACTGTGGTTAAAAGCACAGAACCTGGGATCCAACAGACCTGGATTGAAATCCTAATTGCTTTCCCTCCCTAAAATGTATTTCTTTCTACAAAAAGTAAAAGAGAAGACCAATAATAGAATTAACTTCATGGGGTTGTTAGGTGGAATAAATTTGATAGGGGATACATAAAGATTTTGGCACTGAGCCTAATATAGAGTGGACATTCAATAGCTATTAGCCTTTAAGCATTATCACTAGAGTCTCAAAGAACTAATCATTATTAAAATAATCATTCATGCACATAAATGCTTTATACTCCTAGAAAGCACAAATCAATTTAAAGAAAACAAAATAGCTTTAAACATTTTGATAGACCAGCGATAGTTTACAGCAAAAGAGGGAGTAAGATTATTTAGTTAAACAGTAAACAGAACTGAGGCATTAGGCTAAATGGAAGGACAAAAGATGAGAAAAGACAACTTGAAAATAACTTTGATTTTGCATAAATTAATCCATGTTAACATGCCTGTTTGAAACACAGTATCTGAGAGTTATGATATTTTATCAGCCAAAGCTGCAAATCCTGACATTTTTCCCTAATGTATAAATGGCAAATGTCATTTATATGTGCAACATTCACATGTGAATCCAGAGTCCTAGAATTTCTTTGGAAAACACAAAATATTTTGCTCAGTATTTCAGCAAGTATAACTCTAATCTGTTTTGGTGGGGTATTCATTTCTTTAAACTTTAAATACATATCAGTAATAAAATCAGACAACAATGATCCTTTTTTCAATTTATTTGAAAAATAATAGAGGTTAAAATATTCAAAATTGAAGTCTATTTCTTATTTTTATTTTTTTTCTAGTTCTTTCTCACCACAATATGAAGAAGGTGAATAAACGTGCCATTGAATAATCATCAGCAAACCATATTTAATATTAAAAAGTATATGAGCGGGCACAGTGGCTCATGCCTGTAATCCCAGCACTTTGGGAGGCTGAGGTGGGCAGATCACTTGAAGTCAAGGGTTCAAGACCAGGCTAGCCAACATGGTGAAACCCTATCTCTACTAAAAATACAAAAGCTAGCCGGCCATGGTGGTGCATACCTGTAATCCCAGGTATTTGGGAGGCTGAGGCAGGAGAATCACTTGAACCCAGGAGGCAGAGGTTACAGTGAGCCGAGATCCTGCCATTGCACTCCAGCCTGGGTGACAAGAGCAAAACTCCATCTCAAAAAAAAAAAAGTATAAAACATGAGATACAGATTTGAACCTATTAATATGAATGCCACAATTGCAAATTTTTTATTTGCATCTTTATTTTATCTGCCTTGGATTTGTTCACTGAAAGCTGTTATATTGTTAGTTATAATTCGTCTGCCACCATATTTTTCTTTTATAATACTTATCAAAACTGAAATGAAATAATAAATTGTAATAGTGTTTGTTTAATACATTCCTTCTCTTCCCAACTCTAAAATCCAAGGGACAGATCTCTCTTACTTATTTTGTTTTTTCATTGTTTAGCGTAGTTCTTGGTTCCCAGTAGGCACTTAACACATATCTCTCAAGTAAATAATCAAAGCAAATGTAGACATAGAAACATATCTGCATTTTTACCCTATCTTTCCTAACACAGGCAAACACACAAATTGATGCTCGAGCAAAGTTAAAAGAAACTGCAGAAGGATCTCTAAATTTATAGCTCACAAGCCTATGAGAAATTATCATCTTTGCAGTTACTAACCATCCTACTGATATCAGTAACTACTATGGTCAGATGCAAAAGTAAGATAGGCATGGGCTTGATGTACTCCTCTCCACCCGTTTCTATGATGATGGGAACTTTTGCTGTGAGATCATATTCAGTTCTGATGAATCTTTAAAGTGTGTCTATTAGTCTCTCAGGCTGCCACAACAAAGCACCACAGATTGTGTGTTTAAACAATGGAAATATATTTTCTCACAGCTCTGGAGTCGAAAAGTCCAAGATCAAAGTGTCAGCAGAGTTGGTTTCTTCTGAAATGTCTTTCCTTGGCTTAGAAATGGTCCTCTTCTTCCAGTATTTTAATGTGCTCTTCTCTGTGTGTGTGTGTATACCTGTGTCCTAATCTCTTTTTATAAGAACAGAAGTCATATTGGATTAGGGCCCACCCTAACACCTCATTTTAAGTTACTTACCTTTTTAAAGATGTTAAATCCAAGTACAGTCATATTCTGAGCTCCTAGGGGATAGGACTTTAAAATATGATTTTGGGGAAGCAATACAGTTCAGCCAATAACAGTGTTAAATGCTTAAACAAATTTACAAGAAAAGAAATGACCCCATCAAAAAGTGGGCAAAGGACATGAGCAGACACGTCTCAAAAGAAGACATTTATGTGGCCAAAAAACTTGGGAAAAAAAGCTGATCGCCAGTGATCAGTAGAGAAATGCAAATCAAAACCACAATGAGATGCCATCTCAGACCAGTCAGAATGGCAATTATTAAAAAGTCAGGACACAATAGATGTTGGTGAGTCTGTGGAGAGATAGCGTTTTTACACTGTTGGTGGGAGTGTAAATTAGTTCAACCATTGTGGAAGACAGTGTGGCGATTCCTCAAGGATCTAGAACCAGAAATACCATTTGGCCCAGCAATCCCATTACTGGATATATACCCAAAGGATTATAAATCATTCTACTCTAAAGACACATGCACACATATGTTTATTGCAGTGCTATTCACAATAGCAAAGACTTGGAACCAACCCAAATGCCTATCAATGATAGACTGGATAAAGAAAATGTGGCACATATACACCATGGAATACTATGCAGCCATAAGAAAGGATGAGTTCATGTCCTTTGCAGGGACATGGATGAAGCTGGAAACCATCATTCTCAGCAAACTAACACAGGAACAGAAAACCAAACACCACATGTTCTCACTCATAAGTGGGAGTTGAACAATGAGAACACATGGACACAGGGAAGGGAACATCACACACTAGGGCCTGTTGGGGTCGGGGGGCTAGGGGAGGGATAGCATTAGGAGAAATACCTAATGTAAAATATGGGTTGATGGGTGCAGCAAACCACCATGGCACATGTATACCTATGTAACAAATCTGCACGTTCTGCACATGTATCCCAGAACTTAAAGTATATATATATTTTTTTAAAAACTTGGTTTTTATGACATGGAAATAAAAACAATTTTTGCATTGTAAAAAATTTTTTTTAATGATAGAATTAAAAAAAAAATGTTCCATGATCAGATTGGTTTGAGAAATACTTCGTGATACCAAATTTAATAATTCCTTTAATATGCCACTATGCATTAGGAATCTCCAAGAAAAACTACAGGATTCTGGCTTTGCTGAAAACAAAAACCAAAAAACTTCTTCCCCACCCCCACCTGCTTACACCTTTAACATCCCAGCAGATTTTTCTTGGAACACCAGCCAGGTAGAGCACAGCAGTGGCCTGGCGCTGTGTGAATGGCCCTGCGTTTCACTAGTGGTGTTTGACGGCTGCTGATTGACCTCTCCCTGATCCTAAGCAGCCCGACTGGTGAGCCCCTCTCTGATGAGCAATTATTTCCAACTCCATACCATGTTCAAAATGCACTCTTAATTGAGGCAGGACTTTTCTTTATGTATTTAATAATTCGTTATTAAATTATGACTTTACATTTTTGTGTTCTACCAACCAGTTGGTACCAATTTTTCCAGCAACTTTCTCACTCCAGTTTTGGAGGTACTATTGAAATATTTCTCTTTCTCTGTAACTATTGGCATTTGATAACATTTTTGCAGCTAATTATCTCATTGATTGAAAGGAATGAAGGAAGGGATCCAATGAGATGCTTCTTGGAGGCAAGGAAACACAAATGTACAACTTTGAATAGAGTTTCAACATAAAATAGCTGTCCAACCTCCATGGAAACAGAGTTCTTTATGGACTCATTATGCAGGCAGACTTGCTAAGCTCTTTGGGACATTAGTGCCTTTAATAATGATGTTAGCAACTTTTCCTCAACTATTGCATATGTACAGTAGGTCCTTAGCAGAGTGGAGGTTTGTGAATTAATCCCTATTTAATGAGAAATATTTGAAGGTGATGAGAGTCATCTGCTGCTGATGGGAAAATTCTGCCTTGATAGATTATTTTTGGAACATTAAAGAATCTACTCAATCAAGATACTTGACTATTTAGGACAGGACAATTTTGTGAGAAATTGAAATAAAATACAGGATTTATACTGAATTATTTTCATCACCTATAAAATGTCCTGTATTTGCTTTAAGGGTTTTAAATTTTCACACTTTCTTGCTTTCATCAGACCTCAGTAGCCTGTACTAAATCAAATGGCTAGATGCTGAGTTTTGGCTGAAGGGTGTTTTTAGTAAGTTGATAGCCAATGGCTATATTTGAGAAAATTTATTTTAGATTAATTTGTAGTATGTTTCATTTCAAACTGTCTGGAAAGAGCTATGAAAATGTTTATATGTGAAACGTGCTGCAGCATTCTCACCAACGTGATGCAAAATTTCCACATCTACCTAATGATTTAGATAGAAGTCATAATTAAACTATATTAGGTGTTAGAAAATGTTTGGATGCCCAAAAATTATTATAATATAAATTATTATCATTTCTTTATGCTTGATCTCATCACTGTTAGAAAGTACTCAGAAATTAACTAGTGGAAAAGGAAAAGAAGTTACTATAGGAAAAAGACACCGGCACCTATATGTTTATCACAGCACAATTCACAATTGCAGAGATATGAAATGAACCTAAGTGCCCATCAGCCCACGAGTGGATAGAAAAAAATCTGGTATAGATATGCCATGGAATACTACTCAGCCATAGAAAAGAACAAATAAGTCTTTTGCAGCAACTTGGATGGAGCTGGAAGCCATTATTCGAAGAGAAGTAACTCAGGAATGGAAAACCAAATACCCTAAGTTCTCACTTACAAGTGGGAGCTAAGCTATTGGTATGCAAAAGCATACAGAGTGGTATAATGGACATTGGAGACTCAGAAGTGGGGAGGTGAAATGGGGAAGGATTAAAAACTACATATCGGGTACATGTACATGTAATGTACATGACTCCAGTGACAGGTGCAGTAAAATTTCAGATTTCACCACTATACAGTTCATCCATATAAAAACACTTGTACCCCTAAAGCTATTGAAATAAAAAAAATTAACTGGTGGAAATAAATAATTAAAATATCTTATGTTCCTTTCAATCTGTCTACTACTCTGTTCTGTTCTTTGGAATACAAATAAAAGGTGTTTAACCTCTAAACTTTTTGTAACTAAATTTGAAAAGCTGCTTAACTTTTTATTGTGATGGCAACAGTGTTGATAATCTATACACATTTTCAGAGTAAATTAATCATATTAAGAATTTTGTCAGAAAATAAAATATAATTCCACTTTTGTCAACAAAACAAATCCACTTTTGTGAAAAACAAATTAATCTCTGTTTAAAAGTACAAACACACCTCTCCAAATTTCTATGCCAGTTGTTTTGTTCCTTAGCTCCATTCGAAGTTATGTGGCTGATGGTGAGGGAATGGTAAGTTTGCGGGGCTTAGAGCCCAAAGACCTGGGAGCAGGCCCAGATTCTACTATAAACTTTGGACAAATCATTTACTCTGACTGAACCCCAGTTTTGCTAACCGTATAATGAGAATGACATCCCTTACAACTTTCAAAACATAGTGAGAGGGAATATCTGAGGCTTTGTTGATGACAGATGGACAGGTCCCAAGAAGCAGACAAATAGCCTTTTAAGGACAAACAATGCAATAGAAACCTTCTTTGCTAAATGCATGACTTTTGCTAACTTTTTTTTTTTTTTTAAAAGGCAACCATATTTCACTTATGTCTGAATAACAATCCCTGACTAGCTGATCAAGTTTCCTAGCTTAGTAATAGATAAGGAGAGTTTAGAGTTAGGATATAAGAGTAATGATCAAATAGGTGAGAAATTCTACACTGGAATTTAGAGATTGGATACTGACAGAGTCAATCTGAGAAATAAGGGCTGATATGGTTTGGCTGTGTCCCCATCCAAATGTCACCTTGAATTGTAGTTCCTATTATCCCTATGTGTCATGGAAGGGTCTCAGTGGGAGATAATTGAATCATGGGGTGGTTTTTCCCATGCTACTCTTGTGACAGTGAGTAAGTCTCATGAGATCTGATGGTTTCATAAAGGGCAGTTCCCCTACACATGCCCTCTTGCCTGCCACCACGTAAAACATGCCTTTGCACCTCCTTCACCTTCCGCCATGATTGTGAGGCCTCCCCAGCCATGTGGAGCTGCGAGTCCATTAAACCTCTTTTTCTTTACAGATTACCCAATCTCAGGTATTTCTTCATAGCAGTATGAAAATGAACTAATACAAGGGCAAAGGAAATCATGTGTCTCTGTGATCCAGCCTCAGATGTTTGTGCTTTTCTTAGAGCAGTTCCATACAAGGTAGAGTCACCTAGTGCTTAGGAGGCATGGAGTGGGTCCATGACTTTTAGGAGCTGGGGATATGGCAGGCATTGCTGTCATTCTTCATCTCCAGCACAGGATGCATTTTGACCCATATGTAAAATGTTAGTATCATATTAATCTAGAAAGTTGTGTGTATGCATGTGTGCATATGTGTTTTTGTACGTGTGTGTGTATGTGTGGTGTGTGTCTGTTATTTGTGAGGGAGGTAAAATCCGAGAAGACACTTTCTTTACTAGGAGGGATTCTCAGGCCATCCTCCAAAGAGAAATAAGGACATGTAGACGCTAGATATACAGTGGCTTTTTCCTTCTGTTTTTTAAACGAGTGAGAAAGGATCACTTTAAACTCTGAGACATTAAAACAGAAGAGAAAACATTGTACCATCCCTTCTTATCCATATGTCATCTGGGGAAGCCCATTTCTAAGTTTTTTGGCTAATAGTGATTCAGATTTGTTAGAAATTTTGAGTATTAAGGTAGCCAAATGAATCCTTTCTTTTAAAAAATCTTTAATAACCATTTAAAAAGGTAACTTTTACAAAATTTAAAGTTTTAAGTGATATAGAAAAAATAATCAAATAAGTATTTTTAAATGCGTTTCTTATTTCTTAGCTTCCTGTATCTACATGTCGATTTAACATTGGTAATTAAATAAGCATATTAGTAAAATCTACTACATAATACAATTTTATGGGACTTAAATTTTTATATTGGAGTTAATCTGAATGTCCCATTATTTTGTGTGTGTGTGTGTGTGTGTGTGTTATTTAAAATTCTGATGGGATAAATTACAAAAATAGAAATGAAGAAGAACGTATTAGTTATTCATATACCTTTGCATCTGAAATTAGCCATTTTCCTCACCGAATACATAATGATTGCCGAGATGAAGAGCAGTTAACCCAATGGCCTCCTAAATACTAAACTCCATTAAGCTTGCCTCAGAGCAATGGCCACAGTCATGAGTGTATCCTCTAGAGTTGTTTATCTTTAATGTCCACATAAAGTATACTGATTTACGATAACTTCCAAAAGACAATCATAGGGAAGCCAATTAGCTGAGGAAAGGAGATGACCTACATAAAGGATTGGCCAACTTTTTCTGCAAAGGGCCAAGTAGTAAATAATTTTCTGCATTGCAAACCATGGTATCTCTGTTGCAGCTACTCCATCAGCTCTGCCTTGTAGCATGAAAATAGCCAGAGACTGTAGGTACAGAAATGGCCTGGGTGGGAGTTGGCCTCCAAGCCTTCATTTGCTCTCAGGGGTCCTGTAAGATAGGTGAATAGTTTTAATTTCTAATTATGCTGTTGCAACTGAAAGAGTTGTGGCTCCATAAAGGTCTGTAGCTGTATGAAAACTGAGAAAAAAAAATGTGATCAGTCATCTGGATACTGAGCAAAGGCCAAACATCTGGATGTTTGGAAATGTAAACTAAAATTTAAAAAACACCTATTATGTTATCATTATGATTACTGCTAAGCATTTGTGTACTGCATTCCAAGAGTGATCTCAACATATTTAAAAAACTGGAGACAAAATGAAAGAATACCTTTTTTCTGTTCCCTTTGAATCTGATATTTGAAAACAAAGGGCAAAGAAGGAGGAAAGTGTTTCTAGTAAAAGACAATATATTTTTTAATATCAGATACCCTTTTAAAACCATCACAATGAAAGCCACAAAAGCACGGAGTGCGTTTAATATCAACCAGTTTGCAAATTAAAGATTCTTTGTTAGGACATCTAAGCAGCCCCAAGAGGACACACCTGTGGCCACCAGCCCTGTACTTCACCGCGCAAGCCCTGTCTGAGTTCTAATGCTGGAAAGGAAACCTTCAAAGAGAACAGCTACTTCAGAAGGAGGGATGAGCTGAGTCACGGTATCCCAGCTTGAGTGGTGGTTGTTCATCTTCACTGGTAGAATACGGAAACTATGCCCTGCAACAAAGCTCTTCCGGTGATTTCTCCTCCTTTTCAAAACAATATTGGGAGGCCAGGCTGCCTCCATATTGAATTCTAGAATGAAGACTGACCAGCTCTGTTATTCAGAGTCTAGGGAAAAGAAATATGAGGATTGCAATGCAAAAACACGGAGTCCTTGTTTGTTTGCTGGTGGGATGAACTCCAGCCCCTCACACTTAACATTAGAAGCTCCTTTCCCATGATTTTATGGAAGAAGAAAGCTGTTGACTGCCCAGGCCTCTCGTGGGCACCTGCGCCATTCATTATAGGGCTACATTCACCACACACTCCCACACTCCACCCTTGCCCTGGCTCTGTTCTTGTCTGTGTGTGTCCTCACCTCCTCAGGTACTGTCATTGGGAGGGACCCCTTTTTCCCTGGAGAGTCCTCCCAGCACCTGATCTAGATCCCATCCCATCCTCTCTCCCAAGAGGGCTCCGTTAATTCTCCCCTGTCTTACCCTCCCTTTCACTGGCCTTTCACTTTTCTTATATAATCACTTAAACTTGGTGCAGCCTCCCCCATCTCTCTTTCTCCCCTTCCCCCTAGGTCAAGCCCCATGCAAGACGCCTCCCGGGCTCCTCCTTGTCTCCTGGATGTTTGTGGGTTTCTTCCACAGCATCCAATTTCAGTTTTCCTCTTTCCTTTCAAGTGAATTATCTCCTCTGAGTCTTATTTATGCTTTTCTTTTCGAGGACTTGACCACACCCCAAGATCTAGTGGTAGTTCTGGATTTCTCCCCATCAAAAAAATGACTGGTTAGGAAAGGGAATGCCCGGCTCCACACAGAAGAAAGGATGAATACCATGGTTCTGGACCCTGACTCTAGAATGAATGTTCTCCTCCCTGTGCAGTGCATTCTTGAGAGCTGTCATGTTATAGCAACCTAGGTACATTCACCCCACACCCCCAAACTCCACCCTTGCTCTGGCTCTGTCCTTGTCATCTAAAGAGCTTTTAGAAAATACAGATGCCTGCACACCCCTCCCGCATCCCGCAAATCCCAATGTCATGGTCTGAGGTATTAAGTGCTGTCGTGGAACTGGGCTGCCGTCCTGCTGCAGTACTGGCTTCCTGATGGCAAGGATACCTCTTATTTAACTTTGCTTCCCCATCCCACTGAATAGAGTCAGACACATGCTAGGTCCCCAGTAAATGGTTTGTTAGATAGCTTCATTGTGAGTTTATTTCCAAAGGTAAGAAATCACTGGGAATTTCACAAATTGGAGTCATTTTACTTATACTACCTTTTCATAAAATGTAGTATAGAAATATCTTTTCATAAAATAATTTATCTTTTCATAAAATAATTTTTTTAGAAATATCTTTTTATAAAGTAATTTTTTTAGGTTATTAGCATCAGTCTTCCTGTTGTGAAGATTTCTTTTTAATTACATCATTGCATGTGAGTTACATCTCGTAGAATTCCTGAAAGAGCCCAATCTCAGGTTGCTGTAACATGACTGCTCTCAAAAACCCGTCGCACAGGGAGAAGAACATTCATTCTAGAGGCCGATGGCCCCGGCTTGGAATTCCACCCCTGCTGCTGATTGGCAGTTGGATGTTGGGCGATTTACTTAACCTATCAGAACATCATTTTACTTAGCTGTGAAAATTAATAATTCAGCAACAGCGAATGCCTGTTAAGGACTTGCTTGGTGGTTATCAGTTTATTCTTTCTCTTATCTGAGGCTCACAGCTCTATGAGGAAGTAATATAATTGTCACCATCACCACTATCCATGGTTTACACATTTGGAAATCTGAGATGAAAGACTTTCCAGATTTTAAGCGTAAAGAAATTCCAGAGCCCTCACTCATCCCCACCAAGCCCTACTTCCTCTCAAAGGAGAAAGCAGCAGGACTTTTCTGAGCTGTCGGGAGTATGAGCTGAACATCTCCAAGGTCCTCATTTCCCCCTTATCCTTATGGTGCCTGAATTAGCTAATCTCTAATTTCTCAGTTACAAGGAACTGCCAAGCTCCCAATTAATTTCTGTCTCCGGAGTGGACATGAGAGCCTAACATTTGAGACCAAGTTCTGTTTGCTGCCTCAGTAAAAACCATTTTCTGTAGGGTTTGGTGTGGACTAACCTTCGACCAAATCACGTCCCCTAAAACATGCAAAAGTGCAACCCGGTGCGGTGGCTCATGCCTGTAATCCCAGCACTTTGGGAGGCTGAGTCGGGCGGATCACGAGGTCAAGAGATCGAGACCATCTGGCCAACAAGGTGAAAGCCTGTCTCTACTAAAAATACAAAAAAAAAAAAAAAAAAAAATAGCTGGCCATGGTGGCACGTGCCTGTAGTCCCGGCTACATAGGAGGCTAAGGCAGGAGAATCGCTTGAACCCGGGAGGCAGAGGTTGCAGTGAGCCGAGATCACGCCACTGCACTCCAGCCTGGGTGACAGAGCACGACTCCATCTCAAAAACAAAACAAAACAAACAAAAAAAAGAAACATGCAAAAGTGGAGTGTGCAGACCCAGGCAATGAGGGCAACAGGCTGCTTTCCAGGGCAGCTTGACCAGCCTCTCCTCCCTAGAAATTCTTGTAAGCCCTGGATTAAGAAGTCTGGATATTTCTCCATTCTACGTTCCAGTGGGTCTCATTATTTTAATTATCATACTTAGCACATGGCACTTTTCCCCATTTGTCTATTCCTAAACAGGATGAACATTTGAGCTGGTTGCTCTTTTTTTTTTTTTTTTTTTTTCTTGCAGGATGTTAAGGTTAGTATAGTAATGTTAGCCCACCCTTTCATGTGGCTTAGCAGGTGCCATGCACTGTTCTCATCACTGTAGATGTGCATTAGCTCGTATCTCTTTTTCTTTTTTTTTTTTTAAGACGGAGTCTCGCTGTGTCGCCCAGGCTGGAGTGCAGTGGCACGATCTAGGCTCACTGCAAGCTCCGCCTCCCGGATTCACACCATTCTCCTGCCTCAGCCTCCCGAGTAGCTGGGACTACAGGCGCCCACCACCACGCCCGGCTAATTTTTTGTCTCTTTTAGTAGAGACGGGGTTTCACTGTGGTCTCGATCTCCTGACCTTGTCATCCACCTGCCTCAGCCTCCCAAAGTGCTGAGATTACAGGCGTGAGCCACCACGCCCGGCCTCATATCTCAAAATAACCTGATTTGCCCCCATTTTATGAATGAAGACACTGAGGCACACAGAGATAGAATAGGGGTTCCCAGATGTTAGCGTGCATAGTAAGTCACCTAGAAGGCTTGTTTAAATAGATCACTGGGTCCCACCACCAGGGTTTCTGATTTGGAAGGGCCACAATGGGGCCTGAGAATTTGCATTTCTAGCAAGTGCCCAGGTGATGCTTATGACCATACTACCATTCCAGGGACCACTGAGATAGATTAAGTTGTCCAGGGCCACGCAGTCAATAAAACATAAAGGCTGGATTCAAACCCAAGGAATCAACCTTTAAATGCATTTGCATTACGTCTTGTGAAAACTAGACGAGTCTGATATGCCTTACAAGAAGAATGCCTGTAGCCATATAAGCCGTTTTCTATTTTTCTGCATATAAACGTGTGTGTCTTTGTGGGTGTATGTGCTTATTTGTGAATGAGTAGACACATGTACATTATAACCAGACACTCCACTGAGTCCAATGTGTGTCAACTGGGAATATCTATTAGCAAATCCTTTAATCATTCCCATACTTAATTTAACAAGTATAATCATTAGTTTGTTTCAATAACAGATCTCTGAGCTCATCACAGTCATTATAACCTGTCATTTGGAAATAATGGGTTTATGTTTCAAAGCATGTGTAATCTCACACATATTTCCTAGAAGAAAATCAGACTCTATAATTTGACCTAATGACAAGTGTAATTAATGCTATAGATTTGTAGACTCTTAGTTATCAAATCCAACCTCTCATCAGATTCATAAATTTTGAGATCTGTGAATGTGGTGCTGGTAGCCATTACTTGGAGGCTTCCCAAGTTAATCTGACTCAACTGTGGGCAGCTCTGCCACTCTAGTGGCTTGAAAGCTCTTTAGCTCAGTTAACCCAGACCTGCCCTCCTGTGAGTTTCATCTGCCCTAAACCTGTGCCCTCCAGCAAGCCGTATTGATGTCTCACATGAGACCATCTCAAGTGTACAAAGATGCTACCCCAAGGATTCTAGCCTTCAATCACCCAGCCTCTGTCTTCAGTGACTCCTCAGAGACCCACCCTCTTTCTGGCTCCAGTTCCACCTGCCCTGAGCACACTTCAACCTGGCATTGTCTCCCCTTTCAAATACAGTGTCCCGAAGTGAATGAAATGTTCCAGAAAATATTCAAGAATGAGAATCCTAGCACTTGATCTGGAAATGGATACTGAGATTAAACGTAGACCATTTTAGCCGGGCGCAGTGGCTCACACCTGTAATCCCAGCACTTTGGGAGGCTGAGGCGAGCGGATCACTTGAGGTCAGGAGTTCAAGACGAGCCTGACCAACGTGGTGAAACCTTGTCTCTACTAAAAATATAAAAATTAGCCAGGCGTGGTGGCGGGCGCCTGTAATCCCAGCTACTCCGGAGGCTGAGGCAGGAGAATCGCTTGAACCTGGGAGGAGGAGGTTGCAGTGGGCAGCGATCACACCACTGCATTCCAGCCTGGGCGACAGAGTGAGACTCCGTCTCAAAAAAAAAAAAAAAACACGTAGACCATTTTCACTGGCAGTTTCCCAAATGCATTTTGAAAACGTGTTGTTCCTACCTGACTGTGGCTTATTTTCTCAGATGCACTCCTCGGCACTTCCCGGCCCGCTCTGTGACGCCGAGGTTTTTGTTTGTTTGTTTGTTTTGCTTGTGACCGTGGCGCCCTCTACTGTTCTTCAGAGTTGCTAAAGTGCCTTTCTCAAGAAAGTTCCAGATTGAAAACTTAATTAAAATAGAAAAAAAAAATTAAAAGGTTTTCTGTAGCTGAAATTAGCTATTAAAAAGCTAAGTGCAATTCAAGGGAAAACATACCTTCTGTTTATTTAAAACAATAGCAATTTTCTTTTTCATGGAAGACAAACCTTCTAAGCTTCCTTTATCTGTTTTGCTTGGTTTAAAACAACCCAGTCTCACCCACTGAGTCATGTTGGAAAACACTGGATATTTGGAATTGATCTAGCAGAAGAATTTCAGGGTCCTCTCAGTTTTTGAAAGCTGTTTCCTGAATCATAAACTTTCATAGCTTGAAGACAGTTTTAAAATTGTCGGGCCAATCTTTTCAGTTTTGAAAGCAAGATTCTAAGAAGCTAGGAGAGTTTCCAAAATGCACAAGCAGTGTCAAAGCCAGTCTGTGAGTTTCAGATGTGAACCTAAGTCATTGTGATATGTTTTTATTTTCATAAGTCAAATATATTAATTTTGGAACATGAGATATTATAAACTTTCTGGGTTTTTTATTTTAAGCCAAAGTAAATAATAAACAGTTAGTTAAAATTTCACAGTAATTTAATTATTTTGGCATTTAGTTAATAAAATCCATAAGCTAAGACGGATGCCTTAAAAGTCCAATTTTCAGTGTTTATTTTCTTATGTTTTCTTGTTATGCTTGCTAATATGGCTTCTGACAGAAGTAAATGCATTAATAGAACTGTTGTAGTCACTCTTATTCCTATATGATTACTAAAAACCAAAGAAAGTTTGGAATTTGTCCAGGAATGTTAATATTATCTGAACTTGGTCCAGTAAAACAGTAAAACCATCTTTATTTGGAAGAAAAAAAAAACTTTATATGGTATATAAGGTCTCAATTCATTAAAACCCCATATACATTGTTGTAAAATATCAAATAGATTTTATAACTCATTGGTAGAGCAACTTTGTAATTTGCTTATTTAGAATTGTTAGAGGTTTTCACCAGCTTCTAGCCAACAGAAAGAACTCACCTGTGCATTTGAATAAAGTAGACCTGCCATATTTGTATCAGAAGTACTAATTATTCTCACTTCTGTTGTAATATATAAAGCCATGGAAATTTTATTTTAAGTGTTTCTCAATTTCTGAATTCCTATACATTAGGATGAGTGGAAGGCATTGTCATCTGTTCCCTGGATACTATTCCAGTTCTCATATGGTTTTTCTAAATTGCCAAAGATTTGAAATGCAACCAGGTAGAAGTAATTCCATCTAACAGCTCAAGTTATCGCATTAGAATTCTTTAGACTAAGTGTCAACTTCAGTTGTCTTATTTTAGAGAGGAAGAAAAGGAGAAACTCAATGGTTTGATTTGCCCAAGCAAGAAACAAAACCAGGAGCAAACCCGGGTTCCACTGATTACCGGGCTAGTGCTCATTGCCCTGTGCCTGAAGTATATCCTATAAGCTTCCTTAAGGAGATTTTTTTGTGAACTTAAAATTATGAGATGGGAGTTGGAAGTTTGAGGACATAGCCAACATTTCTTCGCTAGGTAACAGGCACCAGGCCTAGAATAAGACTTCAGGGGCAAAATTAAATACATTGAAGCCAACACTTTTGTGATATTTTGGGATGTCTAACCAACATCAGCTCCAGTTCTTTTCGCAGTCTTTATTTTCACTCCTTAGCGACAGCTTAACATGAAAATACTAGAGAGAGTTCACATTTGAAAACATTTTAAAGACTCCATATCTAATGCTAAATGTCTAAAGTTGAGAAACTCTTAGAGAAAGTATTTAGCTTTAAAAACTTTTGTACTTCGAGAAAATAGCGTCTATAGGGGTAGAGTTCCATCTTTTAAGTACAGAATGAGGAAAGATAGCAGCAACATTTTCTTTTTTCTTTTTCTTTTATATTGTTGAGACAAAGTCTCACTCTGTCACCCAGGCTGGAGTGCAGTGTCGCGATCTCTGCTCACTGCAACCTCCACCTCCCGGGTTCTAGTGATTCTTGTGCCTCAGCGACTCGGGTAGCTGGGATTACAGGCACCTGCCACTGTGCCCAGCTAATTTTTGTATTTTCAGTAAAGATGGGGTTTCACCATGTTGGCCAGGCTGGTCCCAAACTCCTGTCCTCAAGTGATCTGCTCACCTAAGTCTCCCTAAGTGCTGGAATTACACGCGTGATCCACCACACCTGGCCAGCACCAACATTTTCTGTGACTTTGTCTTTGCTCCGTGCAACATACCCTGAGACCTAGTCGTGTGCCTGGGATATTTCAGCACTATCAAAAATAATGTTAAAATGAGGAGAGTCGAAATAACAGTAAAACTGTGCTTCTTCTCATAGTCTCCTGACATTGCACAGAGCCAGACATTCTCCTCTGGGCTGTACCTGTGGCTTTTTTTTTTTTTTTCCACAAGAAATTTACACAAAGGATGATGGATCTAGCTGCCTAATGATGATGAGAGACAAGGTTCTCTCCATTTTTCTGTCTTCTTCACCTACAATCACCTTCCACACTTCCTGCCCCATGAACACTTTCTCATTCCTTATGGTTTAGTTCAGCCATCATCTCCTCCACAAAGACATCGTTACAGCCCCCTAAACTGGACATGCGTCACCCTGCTCTGCTCTGCCTTTGTACAGATTCTGCTTGTATCTCTATCCTAACATTCAATACATTACATTTAAATTCTCTCAATGTGGTTTTTTTTGTTTGTTTGTTTCGATCTCTGCCTTAGGTATCTTTGGTTTTCCTAGATCTGACTCATGGGAAGTGCATAATAAATGAAATTATGTTAAAACAGAAATCTTCATTTTTGGGGTCATTGGAGCTCAGTTGAATAGCATATGTCAAATAGCAGGTCAAATCATCAGCTATTGTTTTAGTTGATTTTGTTCTTCTATAACAGAATGCTTGAGAATGAGTAATTTATAATAAACAGAAATTTATTGGTTCAAAGTTCTTTAGGCTGGGAAGTTCAATATCAAGATACCAGTATCTGGTGAGGGCCTTCTTGGTATGTCATCACATGGCGAAAGGCAACAGAGTGAGAGAAAGCGATCTGAAATTACCAATGAATCCACTCCATGATAACAACAGTAATGCATTCTGGAGGACAGAGCCCTCACAGCCCAATCACCACTCAAAGGTCTCCCCTCCCTATACCATTACAATGGCAATCAAATCTCACCGTGAGTCTGGGAGGAGGCAAACATTCAAACCATGGCTGCTACTAAGAGGCATGCATTGCAGCTAGTTTATCTTGGAAGACTCACCCAGAATTTAATTTCTTAAAATTCAATATCCTTATGAGGGCAATTGGTAACACCTGCGATGAATATTTTCCAGGCTACAATTATACAACAACACTCCATGTCAAAAATTGTTAAGGACCTTGATCAAGCATTTGTCCTTATGTTCAAGCAACTCAGAACTGTTTTCTGTGGAAAACCTTGGCCCTGCCCATCTCTGTGAGATAGGCAACCATCCAGGCTTTAGGCATTCGGGTGGAAGATACTGAATTTCATAAGACAATGTTTGTTTGATTCCTCTGTGCTTCCAGTTTCACATCATACCTGAAAAATGGAAATAATACCTATTTTATGAGGTTATTGCAAGAATTAAAAACACATAAAACATTTTAAGTGCCAAGTGTAGTCAGTGCTATGTAGGTGTTGTTGCTGGCTACTATTAGTATAAGATTGAGTTAGAATTGCCAGACTTAGCAAATAAAGATATAAAACACCCAGATAAATTTGATTTTTAAGAAAATGACATAGTATTTGTTTAGTATAAATATATCTCATGCATTATTTGGGACACACTTTTATTAAGAAATGATTTATTACATGAAATTCGGGTTTAACTGAGTGTCTTGTATTTTATCTGGCAATCTTAGATTGAATGAATGAATGAACCCTCGTTGAATTTTTAAATATATAGCTTTAAAGGGTTGTTTTCATTAACTGAATAGAGCATATAAATCCCCTCCAGCTGGGAGCCTTCTCTATTAATTGAACACCTTCTGAGATGGCTTGTTGACTGTGCACTGTAGGCTCAGGTAATGAGGTGAAAGGCACCTGAAAATGAATCAGGAACTCTGGGAGACCCAGGGATTTAACGTTCTGGGGATCCAGCAGACCTTCAGTGCCAAGGGAGGACTTTTAGATTTAGTCTGTCCCTGACCTGCCCTGTTATGTTGGAAAGGCTGAACAGAATTTGGTAGAAATCTTAGATATAGTTGATATCCAGAATATGGCCAGTCTGGATATAATTCATACATAGTGTTTGCCAAATCATTTGTCAACCTACAGGAAATAACTTCAGTGGATCTGAGAAACAGATTGAAGACAAGGCAACAAATGCTAATACTTTTTGATTTCTGAAAAGTTATCTGGCCTTTAGGCTATTAGCATTGTTAATTAAATAGCTGAAGTGAAGCATGCAAAAAGATCAGTGTTAGTAATGCACCCTTAATTTGAATGGTGAAAGATTCATGACCTACTGAAGCCCAGGTCACTGCCCCGCATTATTAGGTTTTTAATATAGCTTGGGTTCTCAGGTTGCATTAACTAGATAATTAAATGACAGTGGATTTTCATATTCTTATTTAATAGTGACCCTGAATTAACCCTTCAACCTTCAGAGTCATCTTAAGTCTTCATTTTTATCCTTGTCTTCTACAGTAATTGTCTTTGTTGTTGTTGCTGTTGTTGTTGTTGTTTTTGCAGCTCATTGGTTATAACTTCTTTTGTTTTTGCTTGTATTGTTAGTTTGCCATTAGTCCCTGGAAATTTGTAACTGCAAAAATACTATAGAATTTTTAAATAAGTCTTCTTATAATTATGAAAAGCTGCAGCTGCTGTTGATGTGCATTTAAAAACCATGTTCTATATGTACCCTCCGCATGTAAAATAAAAGTTGAAATTACAAAAACTAACAAAAGCATGGTCCAAAATCATCTCAAGAAATAAATGGTTAAAAATGAAACAGATTTTTTTCCATTCCTACATTTTTTTCGAATGTTGGGAGTTCCAAGTAACATATGGTAATGGTTTAAGATTCAAAATCATATGCAATTGTTTTCATTTTAATAGCATTGGCTTTCTTTGCTTTAAAATTCACCACCCGGCATATAAGTTTGCCTGTCCTCACTCAGTCTGTATTTTCCTAAAAGTGCTCCTGAAAGTAAAGAATATTAATTATTATTCTGCAGTGGGATCATAACTTTGAAAAGTTGAACATCAAGATTTGCTTTTAATATATCACCATTTTGTTATTAAAATAATAAGATGTGACACTTGGGTATTTCCTTTGTAAAGATCCTGAGAAGTGATTGCCTTCAGGTTTTCTGTCTTCTCTAGTACAGTATAATAATTTGGGTAATTTAAAATAAAACTGAAATCTGAATCATTTACATCTTGAGACATACCCAGAGAATTACATGTTGTGATGACAAATGAGCAAAGAAAAACTCATTTAGCATGTTTTTTGCCCAGATCTCCCCGTTTCAAACTCTCCCCAGCAAAGCTGCATTTATTCTGAAGCCAGTGAGACTTACACTTCAGCTCCCCGACCTCATCCCTTCCCCAAACCTGGGTCCTTCCAAGGTCTTGAGAATGTATTCACATAGGTTTTTGAAAATTTAGCAAAGGTGGCTGGGCACGGTGGCTCACACCTATAACCGCAGCACTTTGGGAGGCCAAGGCGGGCAGATCACTTGAAGTCAGGAGTTCGAGACCAGCCTGGCCCACGTGGTGAAACCCCATCTCTACTAAAAATACAAAAATTAACTGGGCGTGGTGGCACATGCCTGTAATCCCAGCTACTCAGGAGGCCAAGGCTGGAGAATCACTTGAACCTGGGTGGCAGAGGTTGCAGTGAGCTGAGATCATGCCACTACACTCCAGCCTGGGCAACAGAGTGAGACTCCATCTAAAAAAAAAAACACACACACACACACACAAAAGGAAAATTTTGCAAAGGTTAGACATTTTTAACACAATCAGGTAAGACTTCAATCTCTTTCTTCTCCAACTTTAGAGGAGACCCTCAAGTTATACAAACCTCAGGCCCCGTGAGACTGGGGCCCACCACTGTTCCCAAAGTGCAGCTTATTGTTTTAATTATTACGCATATCCTGCATTATTAGTGAGGTTGAACCTTTTCTGATTTATGTTTATTAGTCACGTGTTGACCTTGAGGCCAGTGTTGCTCCCTATCGACTTTGCCCAAAGGGAGAGAAGATGGTGGAGGGGAGTGGGGATGCCAGGGCAGCACCCAGGCTCAGCACTCAGGCTCAACTCCCAAACTTCTCCCCGGAGCTGCCTATTGCCCACCCGAGGGCAGATTCCCTCCCCTTGTACTTTTTAACCCTAGAGTCTACTTTCCTCCAATTATTACATCTGAAGAGTCTCAAGCAGCGAGGCCTCGGTCCTGGAGTCTAGTTCTTTCTCTGAATCTGAGGACAAAATGTGAAATCCAATGGCATCCTTATCATCCATGCCTTTGATGAAAATACAGCACTTAAAGGGTTAACTGGCATCACTCATGAACTGCTGCTGCTATCATTGTGACTCCTGAGACTGCAACAATCTTCTCAAACTGCCTATAACCTCACTCCTTGCATGATGGAATAAGTAGCTTGTGAAGGGAATTTGCGATTGTTTTGTTCTCAGGTATCTGAGAAGTGGTGGGAAAGGGAGGAGACAGGGCATTTTTCAGACCTTACCACATGCCAGTTCCTGCATTTTACATGGCACAGTCTCTCCTGATACCTCCAGTGATACTAAGTGGTATTCTCCCTATTTGGGGAAGACCTGGAACAGGAGGCAAACCCAGGGCACACTGAATGCATAGCCGGGGACCTGGCCCGGTGGTCTCCAAAGTGCCATTCACACAATAGCTAGCCTCACAGGGCGTCGGTATGATTCCCGGGAAAGAGGTGTCTGTGTTTTAATGGATTTCTGTGGTCCAATACTGTGGGGAAAACCTAAGACATGACCCTGTTAAGCATAGAACTCTTAAAACTTTAATTGGCTAATGTGCAGGGTGAGCCAAGAGGTCTGTTTTCCACAGACTGTGTTCTGTGAAACGCACTCTGGGAAACATTGTTGGAGAACTCCAGGCTGCTCTCATGGAGCATGGAGAGAAAATTCCCCTTTTCAGAAAGGGGTGTAAATTCTGGAGGGATAGTGGAGGGGAGGGAAGGGGCAGGATATGAGAAGGGGACATGGACAGCATCTTTTCATTAGGAATGAAGACAATAGACAACTATCTGCACCCATGGCAGCCCCAGGTTGTGACTTGTCCCTTGGTAAAACCACCATGCCCTGCCATTGCCCATGGCCCTTGCTCTGTCCACACCCCTCAAGCCCTTTTCCAAGGATGGGAAGGACTTCAGGGTAAGAAAGCAGCCATTGGTCTTAACTGCTTCCTCCTGATCGCCAGCATTTATGCTATAAACGCTCTACTCTAAATACTTTAGATTCTGGTTAATGGAACCTACACATCTTTTTCTTTCTGGGAAGTCCCGGACCTTTCTAATGAATTTAGATTATTCTGGCTTTAAAGAGTCTTGTTTCTACTAAGACTTTTGAGAGCTTGTTCTGAACCTCTCCTTGTATCACCCTTTCCTGAGGGCAGTACATGGAGGAAGCTATTTATGCTGCCTCAGTAGTGGAGAAAAAAGATAATAGAAGCAAGTAATCTTTGAGAAAAGCAGCCTTGTAATATCATGAAATACTATTTTGTTACATCTGTTTAAATCTTGTTTTTACAAATCCTAGAAATGACACTTACTAGGGAATAAATCAAGCAAGGGAGTCATTTGTTCCTTAACAAATACCAGTTTGTTAGACCTCCGTGTGAAGTTATATATTCAAAAGTAACAGACTTTGGAATAATTATCAGAAATATGACTAAAAACATCTTGATTTCATGTCAGGTTCAACTGAACCTTCTTAATACAAGGCATTTGAGTTAACCATCTTGAAAACAGCTAGTTTAAGGAGGTTTTGCAAGTGGCTATCAGTAGAACAAGGAAAGCTGATGCAAACACTTTGGTAACAAACAACACTGAGTTTGTAGAAACTCTCTTTATCCAAAGACAGAGAGGAACCAAGGCAATAAGAGATCTCAGAGGGCTTCGTTCTGCACGTCGGGATGATTGACACAGAAATTCAAAGAGAGTCTTTGTCTTAGTCCTTTTAGGCTGCCTATAACAAAATACCATAAGCTAGGTGGCTTATTGATATGATTTGGCTGTGTCCCCACCCAAATCTCATCTTGAATTGTAGCTCCTACAATTCCCACATGTTATGGAAGGGAGCCCGTGGGAGGTAATTGAATCATGGGGGGGGTTCTTTCCCATGCTATTCTCATGATAGTGAATAAGCCTCATGAAATCTGATGGTTTTATAAAGAGCAGTTTTCCTGCACAAGTTCTCTTCTCTTGTCTGCCCTCATATGAGACATGCCTTTCACCTTCCACCATGATTGTGAAGCCTCCCCAGCCATGTGGAACTGTGAATCGATTAAACCTCTTTCTTTTGTAAATTGCTTCAGTCTCGGGTGTGTCTTTATCAGCAGAATGAAAGCGGACTAATACACTTATAAACAACAGAAATCTACTTCTTATAGTTCTAGAAGGTGGGGAGTCCATGATCAAGGTCCCAGTAGGGCTCAGTCTCTGGCTGAGAGATGGCACCTTCTTGCTGTGTCCTCACATCATGGAAGGACAGGGAAGCTCTCTGGGGTCTCTTTGATAAGGGCATTCATCTCATTCATGAGGTCAGAGCCTTCATAACCTAATCACTTCCCAAAGGCACCATTTTCTAATACCATCACCGATTAGTGAAGTTTCAACATATGAATTTTAGGGGGACACAAACATTGAGATTAGAGCAGTCCCAGAGTGCGTTATTTACTCAGCTTTGCTGAGGCAGAACAGCTCCGGTATTTCCCTGATGATTTAATTTCAGCAAACATGGAACAAGACGCTCCTCTCTAAAGCAATAGTCACATAAGACAAGTCTTTCCAGATTTACCCTCAACCTTATAATTAGCTGATGGGGCAAGTCTTTGCCATTTTTCTCTATGATGCACGGAGACCCATATTCAAGCTAAAAGAGGTTGTAACACTGGAAGGAGGCTTGTTTGTCTTTCTATCCAGGTCGGTAATATCACCTTCAATCCATCACTTTGGTTTTTCAGTACTGTTTAATAGGAAGGGCATGGACATTCTAAAATTTTCATGATGATATTGACTACTTTGACAAAAATAAGCATTTTCATTTGAAACGCATATTTAAGTAACAATTTTATAGGGAAGATCTGATTTCTACTCCTAGAATATAACAGTCATAAGAAGTTGCATCAGAAACATCCAGGTGCTCTTTTTACCATCTAGGCAGTTGTGTAAACTATAAAATGTTGAACTATAGAGCCATCTGTAAATAAAACATTGCTGTATTTGTTAGTCTATTTTCAGTTTCCAGGAAAATGCTTACCAGGAGTTAAGAAAAGTTATCTAAAACTTGGAAATAAGGCAAACAGAGGACAGCATGTCATTTCAGTATCATATAGGTGGAGCATTGGTTAACAAATCCACCCAAGGACTGTACGCTTATCTAGGGAACATAACTTTGTTTTAATCACCAATTACTATTAACTAAAAGCCTAGATTATGTGATGTTACATGTTAATATGCAGATTTTTGTCCAATTTTGTATCTGACCCAGAAATCTTATTCCAAATTTTTTTCTTCTCTGCCTATATATTCTTCTTATGCACTTTTGAATCAGCATATTCATCTGGTTGGCTCCCTCATTAAGGTGTTAAAGAGTATTTTTACACCAGTTCTTTCTCTATTTATATGAGGGTCATGTTTTTAAACTTTGAAAATTATTCTTTGGCATAGGTAGCTTTCTTTTTCTCAGTAGATCTCCATCTTCCGTGAAAGACACATACATAAAAGGGATAAAAGTATTGTTTCTGTGAACCCGATGGAGGAGAAGCACTCCAGACAATCTTAAATGCACATCTTCCTGATTATAAATCCCGTGGCCTTAACTGGCTTCTCTTCAAGAAATTCGTATCACAACTCTGCCACTTAGAATCTGTGTGAACCTGACAAAGTTCTTAATGCTTTGGTGCTCTCATTTCCTTTTCTTTCAGCCTGCCTGTTTTGTAGCCTTGAGGCTGAAAACCTAGACTTCTAGGAGTATGCAGATTACAGAAGTGCTCCTTTCTCAGTAAGATTTACATCCTGCAATTGGTATTGTTAAAGACTTAAGTAGGCAACAAAAAAATTAGCAAATTCATTGGTTGCTGAATTGCTTATCCTTTAATTCCAGAAGCTATGTGTTAAACACATTTCAGTAGGAAATTCTTCCAAGTAATGAGCTGGGCTACTATTGTAAACTACAGTTTCATATTTTAATGGTTACTTTTGCTTAGTAATCAAGTCATGACTTATCAGGGATATACACCATTAGCTTCTTGCCAATGTAAATAGCGGGTGATTTGTGAATCATTGCTCTGCCCTTTTAGTAAATATTCTGATGAATGCTATAATTTTTAAGGAACTCAGCATGAATAACCACTCTTGGCTATCACCAGCAGGTTTTGAACTGAGGAAAGAAATGAAATGGCCTGTACATCAGCTCCATTTCTTGTGGCATTTTTCTGCTATGTAGCACCAGTGCAAAATGCAAGAAGAAATTAAGAGAAGAAATTGGTCCGATAATTAGACCTTGAATGAGAAAAACAAAATCTTATTTAGAATTATAATATGCAATTATGCATTATTATGCAATTATAATATGCGATAGAATTTTTAAGAACCAATATTAGAATGGAACCATTAGAATCATGTTTAGAAAGGTCACAGAGGGCAAAGCAGAGTGACTTTTTTTGAATGTCTACTAAGCGTTTTACTTGACACATGCTTCTCAGCTTCACAGGATCCTGGAAGAATGGATATTACTTTAAAATATGAGAAATAGGGGCCCGGAGAATGTAAGTGACTTTCTGAGAGTCACGCAGTATAGAACATGGAGGCCATTTGATGCACATCTGACTCTAAAGCTGGGCATCTCTTATTACCACTCAAGAAAATAGCACTGAACAGTGACTGCCATGGAATCCCAAGCATTTCTGTTACAGAACAAAAATCATCTTCATGTGCTTTTGCTTTGCATAAGAGGCACTGTCACTGGTGTTAGGACTTTATGTTAAGTTGTAGTCCTTTGAAGTTCTCAAGTAACTAAAAAAATATATATGTCTTGTGGCATCCTGGGTAGTTTTATGATCTGCAGGAAGCTAAAGAACTCTGGGCAGGATTTTAGACACAGGAGTACCTCCAGCCTGGTCAAAATAATTTATTTTTCCACTAATACTTAGATAGGTTATAGGAACCCTCCTCCTTCCCAATAACATTTATTCGCTTTTTTACTCATTCAAAAAGTAGAATTCTTGGGCACTGTCCTAGATGTTGAGGATGTCAGGGTAAACAAAATTCAGATGGTCTCTGCCTTTCATGGTTCTTGTGTCTGATCATTGTACAATATTCTATCAAGTTCCTTCATTCACTCTTATTCATCTGTCAAATACTTATTGTTCACTTAGTATGTGCCAGAAATTGTTTTTGAAAGCTTTGGGATGTATCAGTGAACAAAAGAAAGATTTCTGCTTTTCTGGGCTCTAACAAAGGAAGACAGACAATAAGCAACATGAAAAATAAGACAAATTATATAGTATTTTGGAAGGTGGTGGGAGCTATACAGAATAAAAAGAAAAAAACTAAATCATGTTAAGAGAGATTGGGAATATCAGGGTAGCAGGGATACAGTTTACAGTTTGAAATAAGATGCCCTAGGTAAACCTCATCAGGAAGGTACTGTTGGAATAAAGATTTGCATGAGGTGAGGGAGTGAGCCGTGTAGATATTTGTGATCAGAACAGTCTAGACAGGTAGTGCCAAGCTTCTAAGTGGGAGTGTGCCTCGTCTGTTTGAAGAACAGCGAGGAGCAATTCACTAGAACAAGTTGGAAAAGAACAGTAACAAGAACTGAGTTCGGGAGGCAATAGGAGGCCAGAATGTGTGATGCAGTATGCCCCATTTAGTCAGGGGTACTCTTCAAGTTTAGGAGCAGAGGGTGATGTGACTGGCCTCTGTCAGGTTTCAGCCTCCTGTCAACCAAATGCTGTGGCCATCCACATCATATATTATGATGGAACCTTAGTGACAAACCTTATCAAGAGAAATGAGATAAATTAGCCATCAGCTCTGTCATCACCCTTTCTCCAGGCAAGACCCCTCTTTTTAGCTGTTGGCATCCTCTGCTACTTCGCTTATAAGAAAGCAATGAAGCATCCACACTTTGTGTTTTTAGTCCCCTCCCTTGTGTCCAGCAGACAAATATCCAGAATTAGATAGAATTACATAGCATACGGCTGAAATATTGTGTCATTCATTAATCTATGACAGCAAGATCCCTAATACTTTAGTGACAAGTCTTGAGCACCTGCGCAATTCAGACTAAAGCCATCATAACACTCAGATGTAAAAAGCCAACGTTAATTGAAATGTAAATGATGGTCTCTCATGAAGTTGGATACTTACTTTATATTAGAAACTTAAAGAGAATCTTAATCCTTTCATAAAGCAGGTAAATACTTTTAATTGATCTTTAACTGCATATATAGGATAAAATTAAACATGATACTTGTTCTTTCAAAGTTCACAGAAGAAATTCTAAAGCATTTTAAGGGATCTGAGCCATACAGTTTTTCCCATATGTAGCTGACATACCATCAAGAGGAAAAAAAGCAACCATAAATATGCCTTATTTAGGCTCTAAAGAGCTAATCAGAGACTACAGTTAAGTTTAGTGATGATAAACTTGTTTTAACAAGACATTTATGTCTGGTTACAATTGGCATTTAGGAAAAGCATGCTAGATTGAATCCAGCAAAGTGAAATTGAGCCAAATTCTAGATAGAGCTCATTTAGACCACCCTCTGTAGATAATTTATTATCTAATCACTTCCCATTTAAAAAAATTCTTAGTATGTTTAGTGTTAAGATATTATGAGAGCCAAGGATGGCAGCCAGAGGTCAAGTTAGTCAAAGACCATGAACATAGTGCATTGTCCTTGAAAATAACTTGGTGGAGAGAAAGGAATGTGAGGTCTGCATCTGGCAGCTTCAGTTCTCAGGGCTCATTGAAACTCTGTTCTCAGTGGTCATTTATGTTTCTCTCAGATCAGCAGTAGCATTTACGTTTAGAGAGAGTTTTGAAACAATCACTCAGCACAATACAGAACTATAAATGGATAAATAAGTTTTATTCAGGAGCAAAAGAGATATAATCATTTCTCCTGACATTTTGAAGCTGCTTCTGTGGAAATGGGTTGTTAGGCCATGGAGCAAGGGGACTGTTGTCTGAGTGGTGTCATACTATAGGACTGTCGCCTTACTCTAGTCAGAGTTCAGTATGTTGGTGTCCAAGTGGGAGATGTGGATGGATGAGGCTCCAGGTTGTCCCAGGCAGCTCAGTCCTCTGTTTTAGTCCATTCAGACTGCTATAACAAAGTGCCATATAAGCCACAAGGTGGCTTATAAACAACAGAAATTTGCATTGTACAGTTCTAGAGGCCGGAGAACCCTAGATTGAAGCGCTGGCAGGTTCAGTGCCTCGTAACAGCTCAATTCCTCATAGATGGCCATCATCTCATTGTGTCCTCACATTGTGGAAGGTGCGAGGGGTCTCTTTTATAAGAGCACTAATCCCGCTCATGAGGGCTCCACCCTCATGACCTAATCACCTCCCAGGCACCCCACCTCCTAATGCCATAACATTGGGGGTTAGGATTTCAACATAAGAATTTTTGTGGGAACACAACATTCAGTCTATAGCACCACATTAGGGATTTAGATAAGCACACCCTAGATAGATATTGAGCATCCTCATTGCTGAATATAAAAGATCTACAAGGATTTTTATCTTTATATCAATGCGTATTTCAGCTGTATTTGGCACTGATGACCCTACCTCCTCCTTCTTTTACCCTTGATTTCTTGGTCTTTCTCTACTCCTAGGACTAAGGTTGTCTTCCTTTATTGACATCTCTTCCTTCTTAATTATACATTCAAAATGCTCTTCTTCCTTGCGGAGTCTCCCTGGGCCCCGTGTTTATCTCACACATCCCTTTCTAGTGCACACTGAGAGTTTGAACTACTTGAAAATTAATGACTTTAAAGTTGTTATCTTTACATTATTTTTTTCCCTAAATTCTAAGTATGGCTCTATGTATAGATGTATTTATAACAGTAACTGCCACTAAATTACTATAATTATGTATTTGGTTTTGCTTGTTTGTTTCTAAAACCTTTTCATGCGTTGCAGTTCCACTCAAGTTTCCTCTGCTATGGACTGCTTCTTCATACACTTCACTCATTTTTCTGTTGAGTCATCTTTTTTTTTTTCCAATTTGTAGGAATCCTACTGTTAATTCTCAGATTCTGAGTACTAATTTTTTGACTATCATACAATTTTCTAATTTCTTTCTCCTTTTCATAACTTATCTTTCATTCATGTTCTTTGTCATACAAAGATTTTAATTTTCATGTAGTCAAATTTGTCTATCATTTTGTAATTTCTGCTTTTTGTGTTCCTTTTAAAAATAATTCTCTTCCCTGACATCAAGGAGATACTCTCATGTATTTTATTCTAAAATTATAAAATTTTGTTCTTTGTATTTAGGTCTTTAGTCTATTTAGAGTTTATTCATTGTATGATAAAATGTAGCAATCCATCTGATTTTTTTTAAATGGGGAACCAGATTGTTATTACTAAATATTGAATATGTCTTTTTTTCCATTGAATTCTAGTGCTTATTATTATTTTTTTTTTTTTTTTTTGAGAAGGAGTCTCGCTGTCGCCCGGTTGAAGTGCAGTGGCGCGATCTGGGCTCACTGCAGGCTCCGCCCCTCGGAGTTCATGCCATTCTTCTGCCTCAGCCTCCTGAGTAGCTGGGACTACAGGCGCCCGCCACCTCGCCCGGCTAATTTTTTGTATTTTTAGTAGAGACGGGGTTTCACCGTGTTAGCCAGGATGGTCTCAATCTCCTGACCTCGTGATCCACCCGCCTCGGCCTCCCAAAGTGCTGGGATTACAGGCGTGAGCCACCGCGCCCGGCCTAGTGCTTCTTTTATTTTATTCCAAACTTCTGTATGTGCCCTGATCAATGTATTGGTTCATTCTAATGAATGGTGAAATGAATATTTAATGCACTAAGAACAACCAAATGCATATTTTTGTTGTTGATATTTGTTCTTTTTTATTTATTTACTAACAAAATAGTAATAAAGGCCAGTTACATTTGGGCTACATGAGATTTAATATTTAATAAGATCATTTCTCTTATTTCTCTTCCTCCTCCTTTTCTTTTTCTCCTCTTCCTCTTCCTCTTACTCCTACCTCTCTTCCTTGTCCTTCTTTTTCTCCCAATGCTCACGTAGATCCAAGCCCCCCACTTTTGGAAGGAGAGTTGCAGTGTTTTACCCCAACAAGGTGACTGCTTAATAAAAGAAGAAAAAATCTGCTTACTCTTTTACAATTAAATGGTTACATTGATAACATTTAGTAGTTACAACTTTTATTTTTTTACTTGGGCTGCGAATAAACCATTTTTTTCCAGAGTAAAAGATAAAATTTCTGCAGGATATCTTGTGTCTTTATGTCCTTCTCTTGTGGCATTTTTATAAATTATTTCTTAGGCTGAAATGACCTAAGCCTTGAAGTACATGCTGTAGGAGCAATACTGACATTTGTTCCACCCCAGTCTTTCCTCAGAGAAAGAGTGTCACAATGTAAATATCCTAGAAGACCTGAGGCTGCAAAGGGAGAACCTTCAAGTGTGCCTTGAAAAGTCTTGTTTATGTGCTTTTTATTCTGTCTCACTGATCTATTTTTCTATCCCTCTGCCAATATCACACAGTCTTATTTACTCAAACTCAGTAGTAAGTTATGACATCTATTAGTAAATACCCCTCCTCCTCATTATTTTCCAAGTTAAGAATAGAGCTTAGCTTTACTCTTTCATATGAATTTTGGAATCAGTTTGTCAAGTTCCACAGATAATTTCATTGGGATTTTGATTTGTGGTCAATTGAATTTATGGAATAATTTGGAGAAGATTAACACCATTATGATATTGAACATTTTCTGCCTCGAATATGAGAAATATTGCTATTTAATAATAGATTATTGACCAGGCACAGTGGCCTGTAATCCCAGCACTTTGGGAGGCCGAGCCAGGTGGATCACGAGGTCAAGAGATGGAGACCATCCTGGCCAGCGTGGTGAAACCCTGTCTCTACTAAAAATACAAAAATTAGCTGGGCATGGTGGCACGTGCCTGTAGTCCCAGCTACTTGGGAGGCTGAGGCAGGAGAATCGCTTGAACCCAGGAGGTGGAGGTTGCAGTAAGCTGAGATCACGCCACTGCACTCCAGCTTGGCAACAGAGCAAGACTGTCTCAAAAAAAAAAAAAAGTTATAGATTGTTCAGTAACATTTTGTAATATTTTTGATATAGATACTCATAGGCATTTAGTAAATTTTATTATCGTGTGTTTATACTTTTTATCACACTTACTAGTCAATTAAGGCATATAGCAATGTCACTGGCTTTTGTGTGTCTTATATCTGACAACACTATAGAACTTTCCCATTAGTTCCAAAAGTTTATCTATAGTTCCCCTTGAAATTTTTTTCTGTAATGACATTTATCAGTTAGTATAACTTTGCTCTTTTTTCCCAATTCTTATACTATTAACTTCTTTTTTTCTTGTTTTTGTTTGTTTTGCTGGTTGGTTTTTTTCATAGTGGTTGGAATTTCTAGTATAATGTTGAATAGTCAGAATGATATGAGAATCATTTTTTGTTTCTGGTTCATAGAAATGCCAAAGTTTCCCTATTAAATTTGACCTATGTTAGCAGTTAGGAATAAATCTCAGTTTTAAAATGTCCCTCCGTTTATAGTTTGCTAAGAGTTTCTATTATAAGTGAGTGTTTTATAATAGAATAATGAAATAAAAAATATAAATAGAAAAAAATGAATTTTGTTGAATCCTTCAGCAGAATCCAGAAAGATGTTCATATTTTTTTTTTTCTCATTTTAACCTGGTAAGCTGGTAGTTCGCAGTGGTCGATTTTCTGATGTTGAACCACCTTCTTGCATTCCGGAAATATGTCCCAACATCATCGTGATATATTAAAGTTTGTATCCATTGCTTGAACTACTTTGTATTTTACACACAAATATTACCCGTTTTTTGTAATTCGCATCCACATTATATGTATCAGCAGTTGATATATCTACTTACGCAATTTCTCCTTCTAGGAACACATTCTCCTTCCCTCATCTCCACTTCCTACTACCTTGAGTGACTCCTATTTAATATTCAAGATTAGACTCAGAAATCATATGCAGAAAACATGCCCTGACTCTACCTGAGAGAACTGAGTATCTTTTACTTTTATAGCAACACATACACATACTCACTCCACATACAGGTCAAATCATATTTTCTTCAAACAATAACTATTTTATTCAAATCTCATGGGATACAAAATTGCTTACAAAGTTGTGTGTGTGTGTGTTGGCACACTTGCACATACGTCTGTATGGACATGTAGAGAAGTATAAATGGGGGGGCATTGGTTGGTATTTAGGGGACAGAGGTGATTCTGTGTATTTTATTTCCTAGTGAGATTACATATAGTCTTGGAGGAGATACCTTAGAATAACAACAAGGCATTTGAAGGTCCTCCTGATCAAGAATAATTTTTTAATAAATATCCCTAGTTAGAGATTTTTGAAGAATGCCAATACTTTTTTCTGGGGGGCACAAAAACTCCAAAGAATTCAATGTATAAAAGCCTGTTTATGGGACTTATGTTAATCCATGATTTCTCAAAATATTTTTGTTTGAATATTTATTGCTTAAAATATGATACCAGATGCTAGGCACGGTGGCTCACTTCTGTAATCCTAGCACTTTCGGAGGCCGAGGCGGGCAGATCATGAGGTCAGGAGATCAAGACCACGGTGAAACCCTGTCTCTACTAAAAATACAAAAAATTAGCCTGGCGCAGTGGTGGGTGCCTGTAGTCCCAGCTACTCGGAAGCCGAGGCTGAGGCAGAAGAATGGCATGAACCCGGGAGGCGGAGCTTGCAGTGAGCCGAGATCGTGCCACTGCACTCCAGCGACAGAGCAAGACTCCATCTCAAAAAAAAAAAAAAAAAAATGCTACCAGAAATGATTGTGTGTTTCAATAATTTTGAAAAGTTTTGCACGTGTCACTTCCATGGCAATTCATGGTATACATTTGGCATGTGAAAGCTGTGCAAGATCTTGCAGTAAGTTCTAGCCAAAAGCCAAACTATGTTACAGATCCTCTTTTCAGTAAAATTTATTCAATAAAAGTCAATGGATGAAATTTATTCAATGAATGAAAGTCTCATTCAGCCCTGCTGAAATCAACATAACTTGCTAAGTGGAGGTTTAGATGGGGTATGGATAAAGGGAAGCTTCTTTTTGAGTGGAACAGCCAGTGTGGAATGAGTAGTAGCTTCAGGAAGCCAGTGAGAATAGTTTCATTTTCCATAACTCTTTTGAATAATGTTATAGCAAATTCATTGTGTATTCATGATTTAATTCTGATAAAGAAAAATTTATCTTATGAATTGGTGCTTGTCACTGTAACAAGGACAAAAAGAACCCTTAGCTTCAGGGGTGGAATGATATGATTTGGCTGTGTCCTCACCCAAATATCACCTTGAATTGTAATAATCCCCATGTAAAAAAGGGTGGGGCCAGGTGGAGATAATTAAATCATGGGGGTAGTTTTCCCACATACTGTTCTCATGGTAGTGAATAAGTCTCATGAGATCTGATGGTTTTATAAATGGGAGTTCCCCTGCACAAGCTCTTGCCTGCCACCATGTAAGATATGACTTTGCTCCTCATTCACCTTCTGCCATGATTGTGAGGCCTCCCCAGCCAGTGCAACTATGAGTCAATTAAACCTCTTTCCTTTATAAATTACCCAATCTTGGGCATGTTTTTATTAGCAACATGACAACAAACTAATACAGTAAATTGGTACTGAATAGTGGGGCGCTGCTGTAAAGATTCCCGGAAATGTGGAAGCGACATTGGAACTGGGTAAGAGGCAGAGGCTGCAACAGTTTGGAGGGCTCAAAAGGGGATGGGAAAACGTGGGAAAGTTTGGAACTTCCTAGAGACTTGGAGGGCTCAGAAGACAGGAAGATTTAGGAAACTTTGGAACTTCCTAAAGACATGTTGAATGGCTTTGACCAAAATGCTGATGGTGATATTGACAATAAAGTCCAGGATGAGGTGGTCTCAGATGTAGATGAGGAACTTATTGGAAACTGGAGTAAAAGTCACTCTTGCTATGCAAAGAGACTGGCGGCATTTTCCCCCTGCCCTAGAGATCTGTGGAACTTTGAACTTGAGAGAGATGATTTAGGGTACCTGGCAGAAGAAATTTCTAAGGAGCAGAGTGTTCAAGAGGAAGCACAGCATAAAAGTTTGAAAAATTTGCAGCTTAATGATGCAGTACAAAAAAAAAAAAAAAACAGATTTTCTGGGGTGAAATTCAAGCCAGCTGCAGAAATTTGCCTATATAATAAAGAGCCAGAGTCTAATCACCAAGACAATGGGGAAAATGTCTCCTATGCATATCAGAGACCTTCATGGCAGCCCCTTCCATCACCGGCCCTGAGACCTACGAGGGAAAAATGGTTTCCTGGGCCAGATCCAGGGACCCCTTGCTGTGTGCAGCCTAGGGACTTGGTGCCCAGTGTCCCAGCCACTCCAGCTGTAGCTGAAAGGGGCCAATGTAAGGCTGGGGCTGTGGCTTCAGAGGATGCAAGCCCCAAGCCCTTGCAGCTTCCACATGGTGTTGGTCGTGCAGGTGCACACATATCAGGAATTGAGGTTTGGGAACTTTTGTCTAGATTTCAGAGGATGTATGGAAACACCTGGATGTCCAGGCAGAGGTCTGTTTTAGGGGTGGAGCCCTCATAGAGAACCTCTGCTAGGGCAGTGCAGAAGGGAAATGTGGGATTGGAGACCCCACACCACATCCCCACTGGGGCACTGCTTAGTAGAGCTGTGATAAGAGGGCAACCATCCTCCAAAACCCAGAATGCTAGATCCACCAACAGCTTGTACCGTGTGCCTGGAAAAGCCACAGACACTCAACGCCATCAGTGAAAGCAGCTGGGAGGGGGGCTGAACCCTGCAAAACCACAGGGACCAATCTGCCCAAGGTCATGGGAGCCCACCTCTTGCATCAGCATGACCTGGATATGGGATATGGAGTCAAAGGAGATCATTTTGGAACTTGAAGATTTAATGACTGCCCTATTGGATATCAGACTTGCATGGGACCTGTAGCCCCTTCATTTTGGCCAATTTCTTCTATTTGGAAAGGGCATATTCACCCAATGCCTGTACCCACATTGTACCTAGGAAGTAACTAACTTGCTTTCGAATTTACAGGCTCATAGGTGGAAGGGACTTGCCTTGTCTCAGATGAGACTTTTGAGTTAATGCTGAAATGAGTTAAGACTTTGGGTGACTGTTGGGAAGGCATGATTGGTTTTGAAATGTGAGGACATGAGATTCGGGAGGGTCCCAGGGTGTAATGATATGGTTTGGATGTGTCCCCACCCAAATCTCACCTTGAACTGTAGTAATGCCCTCATGTTAAGGGTGGGGCCAGGTGGAGATAATTGAATCATGGAGGCAGTTTCCACCATATTGTTCTCATTGTAGTGATTAAATCTCACAATATCTGATGGTTTTATAAATGGAAGTTCCCCTGCACAAGCTTTGTCTGCCACTATGTAGGACGTTATTTTGCTCATTTGCCTTCCACCATGATTGTGAGGCCTCCCAGCTATGTGGAACTGTGAGTCAATTAAATCTCCTTTCTTTATAAATTTTAATTACCCAGTCTTGATTATGTCTTTTTTAGCAGGAGGAGAACAGAATAATACAAAGCTGTACCACATTTTATTACTACCTATCATTAGCAAAGTTTTACCTTTGCTACAAATATAAGGTTATATACAAATGTACAAATACAAGGTTGTATACAAATAACAGGTTATATTTTGAAACATCTTTATATCAGGCTTATGTTTTTAGGTGATTCTCTATATAATTTTCAGGAAACATCTATCTCTTTATTTCCTCAAATTTTCTACATATGTATAGTGTTAAGATATTTGTATATGCTAATATAAAATGATGAGCAGATAAGCTTTTGCCTTTGTCAAAGTGTATTCTTCTCTTCTTCTAACATACACAGTATAAAATAAACTCCCATTTTTCTGTCCTTATTAGCCCCTCTGGTTCTTCATAACCCTTTCACCACAGCACACACACACATTTGCTGATTGGCGTGTAGTCTTTCTGGCTTTCCCGTCTAGTTGAAAGCTTCACGAGGTCATAGATTTTGCCTCTGTTTTTCACTGCTGTATTCCTGCCACACAGTATGAATTTAGTAAATATTCAAATGAATAAAATTGAAAATATGAATCTTTCCTTCTGTTTGGTTGAGTGATCATAGAATTAAAACTATGCATAAAGCCCCATAGTCTAAGAATGCAAAGAACAGTAGTGTTCAGAAGATGAATAATAAATGTCCATAAATTGCTCTTCTCAAATTGCAATATCTGATGAGTGCAATTTAAAAGAGGACTTTAAAATCTCTAAAATTTCTAAGAATTCGAGACACATTACAAATTACTGAATAATTGTTGTGATTTTATTGTCAGGTTTCATCGAAATTTTAAAATCTTAAAGCTAATTTAAAACCCAAGAAGATGTCAGATGAATAATCTTTAATGAACAATCTACACACAGGAGCAGCAATATAGTTCCTAAATATATAGCTTAATATGTATATTAAGCTATACTATATATATTTAAGCTTTATCTTTACATATTAAGTATAGTTTCTAAAGATTAAGCTAAAAAGCTTAGTAACTACATCTCTAGAGAAGTGCCTTTTTTTAAGTTAAAAGCAAAAACAAAAATCTTCATTCCTTTGATGCATCTATTCTTGCCAGTAACTGCCTTGAAGACGCTACTCCCAACTGTGGCAATTTAGCACACGTGGGGGGACAGGCTAAGAAGGTGGGAGATTTGGATGTCTGCTTTTTTAACAGGGGAAGAAAAAGCAATTGCCAGTAGAAGCATTTAATTGCATACAGATTGGCCTTTCATTTTGCTTCAGTCTTTTCAGTTCAAGTGCCAGGGAAGGGGAAGTGCTACCTCCACTGCTCACACCGGAGGTCTGCTTCCACTTAGCTGCTGAAGCAAGCCTCACCTTCTTTCCAGAGATGCCCCCCCTGAAAACCCACTGTGAGAGGAGTTGGGCTTGAGTGGCTCCAAATACACAGCAGTAATACTCTGAAGCCTGCCCTGTTCCTAATCCTGCACGGCAGCTCTTGGCACTGCTGGACAGTTGCCCAGGCTTCTTTCCAATTCTTCCTGTGGAGCAGGGGAAGAAAACCAGGTGGGGTGGCCAGGCCATCTCTCATGATCGCTAGAGCATAGCTGAGTATAGAGTATGCAGGCTAATGCAGCTACATGAAGATGAATGGTCAGAAGTCAGGAAGGATTATGGGGCCACAGTCCCCAGTGTCTCACCCCTCTGGACAGCATCACTCAAACCCAAGAGGAGGATACAGGTGGGAGTGTGAGAGAAAACCCAACACCATGAAGGGAGTGTCTACCTTAGGAAACATGATAGAGCCTCAGGGAGGAAGCCAAGGCAGGTGTGCTTGACAGGGAACCCATGCTTCCACAGAAAAAAAAAAAAAGACAATATTTCCGTACAAGGGATAAATCTCAGTCATTCACAGACCCCTGCTGCATCCTCTCCCTAAAAAAAGACTTCAGAAATAGCCAAGAGTCATGAATATAGGAAAGCTCAATGGCCAAGCACCCTGTAAGAAACAACTTTCCCTTAAGCCACTGTAGCCTCCAAATCTGTCCTTCTTTGCATAGGACACATCTCAGCCTCCAGCTTAGCCATCAGCCTTCTGTGTTGTGCTTCCAGACATGAAGCCATCCTGCAGCCTGGGACTGCTTCCCACTTTCTCTTCTGCCTTGCACAAGTTAGTACCTAATTGTGTTGATCCCTCTGATTTAACTGCTGGGTGAAAATTCTTCCTTCTGAGAAAGTTTCTTTCAACTTGAGGAAGCACACATTTGGACAATTATTTGTAATAAATAATCTTTGATTTTATCATTAAAAAGAAGTTAAGTAATGATATAATGTTTAATCTATTTTTAATATGAAACATGGCATTTTGCTGTATCTTAATTATTTGAATATTGTCATATTTAACATTTAACAGATATTTATTTAGCAATATGAGCTCCTTCCAATTATTTATACTAGATGGGTTAGTCCTAATATTACCAGCATAAGGATGCTGGTAATGGTTATTTCTGTGTACTCTTCTGATGCAGTGAATTGACTGAGCATTTCTAGTTTGTCTTTCTGCACATACCAGCCAAATACAACTTGAATGCATTCAATAAGTTCCCATTGATGGGTGACATGTAAAATAGATGTTCTGATAGGATTTTAAGTGTCAAGGTTATAGTTCCCCTTTACATACTAACCAGCCCCTGACCCCTAGCCGAGTACTTTTACCTCCTCTTACAAGCTGAGAAAATTAGGACTAACCCATCTAGTATAAATAATTGGAAGGAGGTCATATTGCTAAATAAATATCTGTTAAATGTTAAATATGACAATATTTAAATAATTAAGATACAGCAAAATGCCATGTTTCATATTAAAAGTAGATTAAACATATCATTACTTATTTTTAATGATAAAATCAAAGATTATTTATTACAAAATTGAATTTAAAAATACATAGGCTGGGTGTGGTGGCCCACGCCTGTAATCCCAGCACTTTGGGAGGCCAAGGCAGGCAGGTCATGAGATCTGGAGATTGAGACCATCCTGGCTAACACGGTGAAACCCCGTCTCTACTAAACATACAAAAAATTAGCCAGGCGTGGTGGCGGGCACCTGTAGTCCCAGCTACTCGGGAAGCTGAGGCAGGAGAATGGCATGAACCCCGGGAGGCGGAGCTTGCAGTGAGCCGAGATTGTGCCACTGCACTCCAGCCTGGGCAACAGAGCGAGACTCCATCTCAAAAAGTAAAAATAAAAATACAGAAATGAATAAAGTAAAAAGTCAAAGCCACGTGCCTAGTCCAGTTCTCCAAATATATCCACTATGGTGTGTGGATATATCTTGGCATGTGCCATTCTGGACATTTTTTAATGAATACACAATTATTCAAATATGTAGATAACAAACATTTGATCAAGCTGGGTATCACAATGAATCCTTTTTTATAACTTGCTTTTCTACTGATTGTAATATTGAGTTCTTCTTTCCATATCCATATCTTGTAAATTCATCTCATCTTCTAATGTTTGAAGAGTATTAATACATGTCAGTTTTTTTAACAAATTAATGGAGTTTACATTGTTTTTATTTCACTATTATATATTTGTTATAAAAATCTCTCCATGGCAAAAAGAGTGAAAGAAATATAAGTCACAGAATCTCTTAAATATGTGAACCGAGGCACAATAAAATTTTCAAGAGTTTCTTTGAGCCAACAGCAATTTATGAATCAGGTAGCTTCAAGCCAGAAGATGTTCTGGAGTTTCACCAAGAGAACGCAAGGGTAGGGGGACTTTTATATGATGAACTGCAAAGGAAAGCCAAGAAAATATTTGATTGGTTACAGTTATACCGTTGTCTTATTTGGTCCATCTTGTTGAAAAGTCCCTAGTTATACAGGTTGTTGGCTGCTTCTGACTGGTTGAGCTTAAAATCTGATTTTTCTTTAAAAGTGGCATTTATGAGACACAGCTCAAGTTACATTCTTGGGAGAGAGAGAGAGAGAAGAGAGAATATTTGTAACAGATGAAAAAAGAGAAGGTTGTCATCTGTTATATACAGACAGCTTTTATCAGTAAAACCAAAAAATAAATGACCATTTAAAATGAAAGCAAATGATATAAAAAGTTAATTCACAGATTTGTGAACACATGAAATTATGCTCAATCTTTTTTCAAAGATACAGAAATTTAAAATTATAAGAAAAAAATTTTTCTACCAGATTGGAAAATTAAAGAACCAATAATCTTGAGTATTGATGAGGTATGAGAAAATAGCAAATCATACACTCTTGGTGAACTTGTAATTATCCCACCCTCTTTAGAGGACAATTTAGCATACTGATCCAGAGTTTTAAAGGAAGAACTGCTTTACCCAGTGTGGTAGGCAGAATTCCCACATGGTCCCTGAATTAATCCATTCTCATGCTACTAATAAAGACATACCCCAGACTGGGTAATTTATAAAGGAAAGAGGTTTAATTGACTCACAGTTCAACATGGCTGAGGAGGCCTCAGGAAACTTACAGTCATGGTGGAAGGGGAAGCAAACACATCCTTCTTCACATGGCAGCAGCAAGAAATGCTGAGCAAAAGCAGGGAAAGCCCCTTATAAAACCATCAGATCTTAAGAGAACTCATCCACTATCACAAGAAGAGCAGCATGAGGGTAACCACCCCCATGATTTGATTACCTCTCACTGGGTCCCTCCCATGACACATGGGGATTATGGGAACTACAATTCAAGATGAGATTTGGGTGGGGACAAGCCAAACCATATCAGCACCCAAAATATCTGTCCTCTGTGTACATCCTGTACATAATTTCACTCCTTTTAGGGCAGGCAAGACCTATGCATATGAAAGAATTTCACTCTTTTGATTAGGTTTCATTATATAGAAAAGGTGAGGGGACCTTGCAGATATAAGAAAGCTCTCAAACCAATTGATTCTGATTTAATTGAAAGGGAGATTATCCAAGGTGGACCTGACCTAATCAGATGAAAGCCCTCAGAAGGGAGACTGGGGCCTTGATAAAGAGAAAAATCCTCCTGCTGACTTTTAAAAAGTAAACTGCCAGCTGGCCACAGTGGCTCACACCTGTAATCCCAACACTTTGGGAGGCCGAGGCAAATGGATCACGAGGTCAGGAAATCAAGACCATCCTGGCTAACACGGTGAAACCCCGTCTTTACTAAAAATACAAAAATTTAGCTGGGCGTGGTGGTGGGCACCTATAGTCCCAGCTACTCGGGAGGCTGAGGCAGGAGAATGGCATGAACCCGGGAGGTGGAGCTTGCAGTGAGCCGAGATACCGCCACTGCACTCCAGCCTGGGCGACAGAGCAAGACTCCGTCTCAAAAAAACAAAATAATAAAAGTAAACTGCCATGTTGTGGGAAAGGTTATGGGAGCCTCTTGGAGCAGAAAGCGGCCCCCAGTGGGCAGACAGCAAGAAAACAGGGGCTATAGCCTTCCTGCCAGAAGGACCTGAATTCTTCTAACAACACCTAAATTTGAAAGGGGACTCTTAGCACTGGAGAGGAACACAGCCCAGCTAACACTGATTGCAGCCTTGTGAGGCCCTTGCTGAGTGCCCAGACAATACTCGTGACCCACAAAAACTGTGAGATAATAAATAGCTTTGTTTAAAGCCATTGAGTTTTATATAATTTTTTACACAGCAACAGGCAGCTACTCCATCCAGCAGTTGTACTGTTAGAAATATATCGGACAAAAATAGTCAAAGTGTACAATGTTGTATGTACGATTATGTTCTTTGAAGAATTATTTATAATGATCTCCTCTTTCCGTGATAATTTGGAAGGCTTTTCCGATGCTTTGTGTCATCAGGGCTACCTCAATTTCTTAATTCTACCTTTCTTAAAAAAAAAAAAAAGTACAATATGGCAGACACAACATTCTTTGAAGCTTAAACAGTTTTCTGAGTGTATATGCATGCATGCATTTTGTTTTTGTTTTTTTGAGACGGAGTCTAGCTCTGTCACCCAGGCTGGAGTGCAGTGGCGCGATTTCGGCGCACTGAAACCTCCACCTCCCAGGTTCAAGCGGTTCTCCTGCCTCAGCCTCCCGAGTAGCTGGGATTACCGGCGACTGCCACCACGCCCAGCTAATATTTGTATTTTTAGTAGAGATGGGGTTTCACCATGTTAGCCAGGCTAGTCTTGAAATCCTGACGTCGTGATCTGCCTGCCTCTGCCTCCCAAACTGCTGGGATTACAAGAGTGAGCCACTGTCCCTGGCCACATGTTTAATGGAATCATTTAACTAAGAGAGAACTCTAAGTCAAAAGTAAACCTTTCTAATGCAACTAAAGTAACTGTGGGATTTTGTTGTGGCTGAGAGCCCAAAATTTCATGAAAAAGGAAGAGCCCCTGTTTTTTTCTGCAGAAACTTTAGGGGCCTCAATTATTTCGAACAATATTTTTCAGGAGCACTGAATTTTTGACTGTTTAAAAGGAAACAAAGCCCGAGTGAATGTTTTCAAATGCTGTAGTCTGGATTATTGTCTCTTTTGGAAAAGTAAATCCAAGATGGCAGCTGCTGAGATGGAATGTTTCTTTGGGTGTTCTTAGTGCTGAATGTATAAATGATTGCCCTAGTAATGTGCAGTTTCATGAACTCCACTGATATATGGTTTGTGCAGGTGATTCTTCCATGCATTAAAACCTTAATAGCCTTCACCTACGCCTTTTATCCTTTGGATTGTGATTTTAATATTTGCAAACTTAAAGCCAAATTTAATTAAAGCCAACTGTGCAGTGAATGCAGTGTGTGACTCCTCTCTTGATCTGCCTATTACACATTGTATCTGAAAGGGATCCTCTAGGAGAGGCTAATAGTCATTTGGTGAATGGATGAATACAATTATCGAATTAGAAACAAATTCTTTGATATGGTTTGGCTGTGCCCCCAGCCAAATCTCATCTTGAATTTTAGCTCCCATAATTACCACCTGTTGTAGGAGGGATTTGATGGGAGATAATTGAATTGTGGGAGTGGTTTCCCCTATACTGTTCTCATGGTAGTGAATAAGTCTCACAAGATCTGATGGTTTTATAAGGGGAAGTTTCCTTGCACAAGTACTCTCTTGTCTGCCACCATGTAAGATGTGTTTTTCACCTTCTGCCATGATCATGAGGCCTCCCCAGCCATGTGGAACTGTGAGTCCACTAAACCTCTTTTTCTTTATAAATTACCCAGTCTCAGGTGTCTTTATTAGCAGCATGAAAACAGACTAAGACATCCCTACAAATGCAAAATGCAAATTTTCATGTTTTTTTTTTAACCTCTTGAAATGATTCATACTATTATGACTGTTTACCCAAATTCATACCTGTAAAAATGTGAAGTTCATTAAAATCTTTCAGCTTCTGCCTCGACTGTTTTTAGAACTTGGTAATTATTAAGAACTCCTTCAAATCTCCCATGAGTGAAGCACTCTCATTTTTCCCTTTGTACAGATGAGAAAACCAAAGCATGGAGTGATTAATCAACTTGTCTGACATGTGAGCTAGTGGGGGTTGACTTACGACTTGAATCCAGACAGTCTATTTCCAGGTCCTGCTTTCACAAGCACCAGCACTTCTGCCTGTATAGGTTAGAGCTTAGATTGATGTCTTAGACATCCACAAACTGTAACTTCAAAGCTTGTAAAATATTTTAAATTAAATAAATAGCTATTACTTTTTAGTATGCAAAAACTTTAAATGTTGGGGGGTGAAAAAGTTATGGTAAGACATTAAGGCAATCCAAGCAACAATAGGAAAACATTCCGTTATTATGAAGCTTTGCATTGATAAGTTCAAAAGAAGATCACAAATGTGATTCCAGGCTGAAAAGTAGTAATTTTGTAGAGATATTATTGTACAATATTCTTTCCCAGTTGGGCTCTAAGAATAGCCTCCCTTGCAGAGTAGCTTCTAGCTGTGGTCCCTTTGAACCACAGCGTCCATAGAGAAAGGTGGTATCACCAGGTAAATCAGCCCTGGGTCTTTGTGGTGTCACAGCCACATGAACTATGACTTTATCCATGTCATTTACAGGGTGACAAAGGTAGAAGGGCCTCTTAAAATTTAGATGTTTGTTCCAATGATTAGTATTAATGTTGGGAATGATAATGTTTTCATAGAACTTACTGCTAGGCAATGTGGCAAGTGTGTTCCAGCATTGTATCTCATTCGGTTCTTGCAGGGCAGCAGCCCACTCATTTCCCAATGCTGTCCGGACATGTTCCCATTACCCGTGGGGCTCAGATATCCTAGTTGTGACTTGAAATCTCAATGTCACTTTTTGTTCCGGAGAGTTCATCTACAAAGTAGAAAGACATGCTGGACTTTCCACAGGCTGATCTATGCTTTTGAATTTGATTTTCCTGAATCCTTTTTCAAACATCCTGTAGTGGTAAAAGTCAACACTGGATTTTCCTTTGAACGTGTGCTCTGTGCCCTGCTCATCTCTTGCGGCTTGGCTGTCACCAGCATGTAAGAACTCCCACCTCCTTCCCCTCTCCTAGAGCCGCTTTGCCTCTTTCCAGACAGGCTCAGCTGAGTGCTCATTCTCTTTCCTTTTGAAAACACGACTCTGAGATGCAGCCTTTCTTAATAGACAGCATTGCTTGTGGAGCTATTATATGTGTAATCAGCAAGGATACACACACCCAGTCATTTCCTGAAGAACGTGTTGCCAGGTCCGTTCACAATCACTCCTTTTATTTGGCATCAGCTTGTCTGTTTGGAGAGTCTGACCACTGTTCAGAGAATTTTTTTTTTCTCTATCAAGTACTTTGTGTTTGCAAGTGATACATAAATGGCCTCTTTTCCTATTTTAGCCTGTGTGCAAAATGGAGTGCAAGTTGAAAACAGATATTCTCTTTGTCAGAATCACTCGTACAATAGCATGTGCCTCAGGTCGCAACGGCACCTAACCATAGGAATAAAGCCTTGTTCTTCTCTTCTTGTCCTCCAACAGGCTAGAACTCATTTTATCAGCAACCAGAAATCTACTTAAATTAATGAAATAATAGGTCACTCTAATAGTTTGAAATACACTCTGCAGCACAAGGACATGTTTAGCCTCTTATTCTGCCCATGAGTAGGGGTTGTAGTCACCCTGAGTCTCTTAGCATACAGTAATTTTCAAGGCTAAATCCATATAAATTAAATAAATATTATTTTCCTTGTCTGTTTGCATTATCGTTTTAGTTCCTTCATAATTCTTTTTAAGAGTCAGGTAGTTAATGTAGTTTGGGAGGGCTAGGGAGGGGTAAGGATAAATATAAGCCTGTGTATTGCTATTCTCACGCAAATAAATAGCAAATGGAAAAAAAGATTCTACACACACACACACACACACACACAAACACACACACGAAGTTCCTTGACTAGTTTTTTTGTAATATATATATTTCCTATGTGTAGCTACCCTGTGGCCTCCCCCTAACGTAACCAGTTTACTTTTTAGTAGTGAAGAATGTCTAAAACATAATAAAGGTATATCTAGAATACAAACCACCAAGCAGGAACAACCCATTGTCTCTCCTTTGCATGCCCTGTCAATGTCTTCAAGGTCAAAGCTAGCTAAGTCTCTGAATGTGTAGGGAGTTGACATCTTGGTGAAAAGTCCTTCAGTACACGCTAGATCATAGCTGACTTGCACTATCCTTGCAAACTTTGGACTATCTCTCTGGTATTGGATTGGTTACAGTGGAAACAGAAAGATTCTGATCATACAAAATAAAGATTTTCATTTGTGAGCTCAACCATTGGATCTGTCATCTTTCATTAGTGGAAAAAATGGGGAAATCAAATACTTTGTTTTGTTTTTAACCACGCAGAGAAGGAAGAGAGTAGAGTGTGGGAAACTGATATATCTGCCTTACTCCCCCAGCCCCTCCCTCTGGAGTGTGCAAGTGGTCAGAAGTCAGCAAATTACTTTTCCATCATATTTGGCCCCAAACTACCCTGGTGAGTGAGGAGAAAGGGAATCATTTGATAAGGTTTGGAAAATAGCATCTGTTTTTCTTAGTGTTTCTGGATGAATTTATCAGGCATCCGGTAATTTACACTTTCTGTTGAAAACTATAATAGAATACCCTGCATAGACATGAAACCTTTGGGTATTAGTCAGAAGCTACATACTGACTGCTGTTGGAGAAGACCACATTTATAGTCAAGGGTAGAATCATCTGAAATAGTTTCCCCTGGAAAAAAAAAAAAAACATGGCCATATATGCCTACATAGATCTCCTCCTTGCTTCATGAATTTGGAACTAAACCTGGGTGTTTAAATAATTCCAGTTCTCAGATTTTCTCACCCTGAGTTTATTCTCCTTATTCTTACTAGTTCAGTTTGGCCACTGTACATATAGAGCTTACTAGATGCAAAGCACTCTGTGAGGGGCAGTGGATATGCAAATAAGTAAGACTTTCCTGGGAAAACTAAATCCTGACATCAAGGGTGAAGCACAAATACAGTCACTTATGGAGGGCTGTCACTCATGGAAGGCTGACTGTTGTAAGCTTTAGATATATTTGTTTATTTAATCCTCTTCTCTATGAGGCAGATCATGCTATTTATGTCTAGTTTACAAATGAGGAAGGTGAAGCAAGTCACTTGTCTTACGTAATCCTGCTGGCAAATGAAGAGCCAGAATTTGAGCCCAGGGGCACTTGTTCCAGAGTCCACACTCAGAACCACTGTGCTACAGTGGAACACAGCAAATGTGTTGAACATGCAAGCACTGAGTGCCATAGAGCATGGAGAAGAGCCAGCCGGCACACCCCAGGGCCGATTCAGTGAAGTGGGGTTTGAGATAGAGGGGCCATGAGCAGTCTCTGGCTGTGCTTCTGTATTTTCAAGGAGGTGACATCTTGAAGGGAAATTTATGGGATGAGAAAGGGGTTGCTAGTTGAATGAAGAGAGCTGAGGATCCTACCATGGAGCAGGCATGGCTGGGTAGAGACCTCGAGTTGAGAGATGGTACTTGGGGCTAGTGGCAGGGGTGGCGAGAAGTGAGCGGGGAACATCTATTCCTGGGACCTTAGTAATGAGACTCAATCCTGGACAAGCATCCTTGTGATAGGGATATTCAACGTGGAGTAACTGGGAGGAGACCTTGTCGAGGAGCATATCACGCTGTCCTTCCAGTCCAAGCCCTTCATGCCCCAAGCAGGCAGGTGGATGCATGCTCTGACTTGAGAAGAAACACCGCTCACAGGGCTGGATTTTTAAGTATTAATACAAGGCAAGAAGGGGCAAAGCATGAAGTCAAGGCTATGGGCAAGGGTAAGACCTAAAGAGTTTTGTGTTTGTGACCAGGAATATGAATTTTCCTTACAGTGATGGTTTTAGAAGAATCAGTGCAGTAGCTTTGTGGAGTTTGAATTTGTTCAGTATACAGCTCTAAATTCCACATTTATAATAATTGGCTATCTTCTTGAATGACATATGGATATTTGATCTTTGCAAGTCTCTTGATGAACAGTGACAGCGATGTAACAGATTGTTTTCATCAACATCTACAAAGGTCCTCTCTGCCAAGCCGTTGGACCAAAATATTCAGTAGAATAAAGTGGACCACTTGGGAGTTTCCTTACTCTGATTTCATCTTTCTGTCTTTAGAGAGAAATGGTTCTGTTACCAGAATATTCAGCAGAAATAAGAGAGAGAGGCAAAGGAGCTGTGAAATCCATATAATAAACAACCATCTGTTAATAATTTATCAGACACATATAGGGCCTCGGCACGATGGGTCCATTTGGACATGCAACACTAAGAAGTGTTTTTTCCTCATAAGTGTGTACGTATGGTAATTGACTGTAATTAATAGGTCAGCCTAAAGGTGAAAAAAAATCAAATTCCAAAAATATAATTTTGACAAACATCCCTTTAGCCATCATGTTAATTATCCTGTCTTTCAGTAGGATCTGAAGTCTGCCTGGGTAATCTTCAGCCTATGTGCCATGTGACTTTACCTGAATGTTAATTACATTAGCACACTTTAGTGGAAAGGAAAGAAGGAAGAAGATTGAGATGGGAGATCTGGGTTCCAGAACCAGTTCAAGTTCAACTCAAGTGCTTTTCTAGAAATAGGAGAAATTAAACTGTATGATTTTTAAATCCTTTTTTAATTTGAACATGCTTTGGAATTTGAACATACTAGAATTATAATACCTCATGCTTTCTCACGCACTCTCCCACCTGTTGCAGGCTCATGCTTTCAGCTTGAAACAGGTCATTTTGGCTGAAGCGAGTGACAAACATCCTTCACCCATTTTTAACAATTTCCCATTGCATTAAGTTACCCAAAACTTTTTAGTCAAGTCCTATTTTAGTAAGCATTTGATGGTTATTCCCTTCTCACAAATATACTAAACTATTCGATCATAACAGACTCAGTCAAACCAAAAAAAACAGATGCTATTCCCTAAATAATACCCATCAATTTCTTCATTAATGTGTTTTTGAAATGTTTACAATAAAACAAAAGTAACAATCCACTGTTGTAATGATAAGACCAGGGTATTTCCTAATATTAGAAACAAGTCAAAATCCATTGTTTCTACTTCCTTTGCAGAGTTTAGTTGACCTTATCCAAATTAAGAAAACACTTAGCTTGAAAGTTTGCCCTGCTAATTTTCATAGAAAATTAAAGCAAAATCATTATCAAGGGCCATGGTTTATTTTTCATCGTTGTATAACTCTACATATTTTAGGTATAAACAAAATTTTGTGCATTTTTATTTCAAAAGACACAAATTTTGTTAATGTGTAAAATATAAAAAAGCTCAAAAGAAATTTACTTGTAATTTTACATCTGAAAAATAGACACTTGATGCTGAGGTGCTCTTACCCTTTCAGACGTTTTTCTGCATATACATATATATATTTCATTTTACACTTCAGAGTTCCAAGCACTGTTCTAATTTTAAGCTCATTTAATTCTCACAGCAACTCTGTGAGTTGGGTACAATTACTGTCCCCAGATTGCAGATAAGGAAGCTGAGGAACAGAGAGAGAGAGCCTAAATGACTTTTCCCATCAGCCTATCTCCTGAGAGGCTGAGCCACCATTAGAATTAGGCAATATGGTCCCAGAGTCCATGCTGTTCACTTGCATGCTGTATTTCTATGTTTTACTTATTTTCTATAAAGTAAGTTGTTTCCGAGAGTTATTCCAACAAAGCCACCTAGTGAAGTTCACTAAAATGTCGTGAGCATAAGAGAGCCCTAGGCAGCATCAAACGTAGAAGATCAGGATCAAAGATTTTAAAGGTGGCAAAAGTAGTAAATGTTTTCTTGTGGTCTTAGGCAAAGTGGTAAATCAATACAATTAGATTGGGATCAGAAAACATATTTGAGCTTAGCTTAATTATGCAGAAATAGATTATTTATTTTTTCCTCCAATAAAGTTAGGTATCTTTTTAACTGCTAGCAGATATATGTGAAAATGATTTGCAAAGGGTGACTTCATTGTAAATGCTACAGCATCTGATATATGTGTATATGTGTATAATTATTGAATGCGTGTGTTTGACATGTCTCTATTTTGAAAACCGATAAATATGAGTTGAGGAAATAGAAACAGATAAGTTAAACAATTGTTCCAAGTTGGCACATTGGTTCAAGAAAATGTAGTATTCACCAGTATGCCAGTTTGGATTTCTTTCCAAGTTCATGGCTTGGTATTCCAGTCTTATTCATTTTTTTCTTATTCACATTAGAATTCTGTAACACTGTAAAAGAATTATTGCAAATTTTATCCTTACAACTATTAGAGATGGAAAAAAATGGAGCAGGGAGGAAAAAGTATATATATTTTACATAATATATATAATATATGCATACTATATATAATACATATTCAAAACTTATTTAGGATTTGTCAAACATTCGAACATTTTATCTATCATATAACAAATAACCATAAATGACACATCAGCATTGATAGCTAAGATAAAGGATTATTCTACAGTAAACCATTCAGCTAATATTTTATTCAAGAAAGAGGTTCTTTTGGTATTCATTGGATGAAAAAATGGTTTTCAGAAGAAAGCCAGTAGTTTTGAAGCTTAAGGCCTTCTGTGGTGGGATCTGAGAACTGGAGAATTCTTTGAGGGCATTTATTATTAAGTACTGTGTTTATAAAGGACAGGCAATAAATACTGTCAGATGTCCATAAATTTTATTTGCAAGAGATGCTTTAGTGGGAATTATCTAATGTGCATGTTTGTACTGATATGTCTTCAGTAACTTTCAGCTCTGAATCCACAAGGGAGCAAGCTACCTTGGCCAGATGTTAGTTTTTGTTGATCTTTCTTTGCTTTTTAAAAGAGCCAAATTATTTTGATTTTTTAAGTCTGAATTTAAGTTGTTGCTTCTCTTATTTAGTAAAATCTAATATAGAACTATTTTGCAGATTTTACCATTTTTCCACTTACTATACTCATGGATGCTCAATGACCATCAGAAATGTAATATAATAAAATATTGTTTTATGGCCATGAACTAGAATATAATTAATACACAATATGGTCTGGAAACAATTCTACTTATATAACTTAACCAATATTTTTATATCTGATATCCATTTTTAATATCTTGAAATAAAACATACCTTGGATCCTCTTCCTCACATTATTTAAAGTTAGGTTTTCAAATCCAATACTTATGATCAAGTGCTGGAGAGAGATCAAAGAAGCCATCCAATTGTCTATGCCCCAGTGTGAAGTAGATGATGCAGTGACTCAAGGAGGTGATGGGTGGAGCTTTTGAGGAGCCCCTACTGTGTCCACCAGGATTGGAGCCAAGAGGGCAAGTGAACTGGGCCCAGGCTGCAGTAGAAGCTTTTTATCCATCTTTTATTCCATCCTCCCAGTGACACAATAAGATAAGCATGATTACCCCAGTTGAGATAAGCATCACAGATCCTCAATCTAGGGTGATTTTGCCTCACAGGGGACACAGAACAATGTCTAGAGACATTGTTGGTTGTCACAACTGCTGGTATCCAAGTGGCATCTACTGAGTAAAGGACAAATTATCTCACCTGTATTAGTCCATTCCACACTGATAATAAAGACATACGCAAGACAAGGTAACTTATAAAGGAAAGGGGTTTAATTGACTCACAGTTCCACATGGCTCGGGAGGTCTCACAATCATGGCAGAAGGCAAAGGAGGAGCAAAGTCACGTTTCGCATGGCGGAAGACAAGAGAGTGTGTGCAGAGGAACTCCCTTTTATAAAAACAATCAGATCTCATTAGTCTTATTCACTATCATGAGAACTGCACAGGAAAGACCTGCCCCCATTATTCAATTACATCCCACCCGGTCCCTCCCACGACATGTAGGGATTACGGGAACTACAATTCAAGATGAGATTTGGGTGAGGACACAGACAAACCATGTCACCACTCAAGATATCAATAGTGCCAAGGCTGAGAAACCCTGCCCCATTTTACAGATAAGGAACCTGAGGATATAAAAATTTGAATAAGTTGACCAAGGTCTACAATTTGTGAATGGCAGAGTTAACATCAAACTCAGGCTTGACTCATAAGTTTATCCTCTTCATCAATAAAACTCATTCCTTCATAGGTAGTTAGAAACACAATCAGAAAATGCAGATCAACATCCAGTTGCAGACAGTTTTAAATATTAGGGGACTGTACATTATAGAGATTTTAGATCCATTGAATATTTATATCCAGAACTATTAAATAAAAAGCAGATACTTCTAGGAAATCAAAGTTCAGCTGAGAAGACTTGGGAAAATACATAGGCATACATAGAATTCCAGTTTTCAATCAATTTATTGGTAACAAAATTTCATTCTTTGTACTCTTCTATTTACATGGACACATATTCTCCTGACAGCCTAGAGTTACCAAAATTTATTAAGTATGAGAAAATTGAATCAGATATTTTATTTTCAATATTATTTCCAGAACTCTTCATTTTTAGTTTATAAATATTGAGAAATGCCCTCTGGCTGTCTTGCTTGATTTATTTTATTCTTTATATCTCTTGTCGAAGAAGTCCAGTGCATCCAGGCTACCAAAAGAAATTCTGATCCAAGCCTTGCACATCGTATTGAAAAGTCCTAGTTGCAGAGATAATATTTAATTCTTTGGGAAGTTGGGTTTATTTTAGTTGCTGATAAGCTTATGCAAATTCAGGTTCCTTGGAGCCAGTCCTTGAAAAACACTTATTCCAGTCTTTGTTGTCTTCTTACATTCATCCTCATCAGTGTATTAATTTCCCTTAACCTGGCTTTTTAGTTCCTCATTTTCACAGTTGTGAACAAATCCAAGCTTTCTTTAACCAGTTAGATACTTAGGGGTGATATGGTTCTTATTATTGGACTTGTCTTGGAAAATTACTGGACTATGGGCCGAAATAATCATAGAGTGTTAGAGCTGACAGGGGATTTAGAAACTAACTGGCTAGACCAGACGTCTAATTATATACTTAGAGAAGCTAAGGTCCAAAGAGGTTAAGTATCTTTGCCAAGGTCAAACAGCTGGTTAGCAGTTATGGTGGAACCACAGTTCTTATCTGCTGCTTCTCATTTCTAGGCTGTCTGCACCACACTTTTTGATACCCTAGAATGTGCTTCAAGATAATATTTGCTATGTGACATTCCACATCGGTACATCTGCACCCAGTGTATATTCTTTAACACTGCATGTATTGTGGCTTAATTGGCCTTACCAAGATAATAGGTGGTTTCTTAGGCCCAGATGTGGCCATGGTAGTGCTGATATCTAAAACTTGAAACAGGAGTGCCATTGTCATCACACTTTCTTATAAGTCAGACACAGGCACAAGCTCCCAAGGATGGCTGCCTCACAGACCACATATGCAAGGATTTTACCGGAATGACTGACGTTTACATTGTCCCTATATCTGAGGTCTTTGAAAAGAGCAACAACAACCACTCAAACTAGAAGGCAGAAAGCAAATCCTTGAGATCTTCTGTCAAGCCAAAGTCCTCTCTTGCTCAGCCACCTACGTGGTTGAAGGCAAAAGGCGTCTTTGCTATAGCACAGAGTGATGGGGCATAAGGTAGTGACAGTTGCATGGACACCTAACAAAGGACATCTATACTGACTCAGTGGGAAAGTACACCGTACTTGGTGATTCTGAGAGCCACTGAGCATAGAGGACTGCGTGGAGCAGACCTTATTACCCATATTTCCCAACCTCTGGTTTTAAGACCCAGCAAAGATAGAAACACATTCTCTAGAATATAGCAGCAGGGATATGAACAGAAGAGAGAGAGAGCTGGTAGCATAGTCCTATTAACATAACCAGCCCTGCTGGTGTCCCGAAGTGGTGGGTTGTGGACCACAGAAAATCAGCAGCCCTCTTCAGGTCACCCTAAGCAATGTGGCACGTTGTTGGGGTCCTCCTTCTGAAAAATGTGGCACATGCTCACCCTGTTATATCCGCCATATTCCAACTCCATTTGTCTAAGGACCTAAGTTGCATTAATCTTCTACAAATACATATTTTAATATATGATCAGCCAGACTTCATTTAATTGTTTATTAAACATTTATTTATGGAGTATCTACTATAGGCCAGGCATAATTAGTGGTATAAGATAACATGGAAAATTAAACTTATGGATAGAGTTTTAACACTGACTGTCTTTGAGAACGGAAAGAAAAGAATGGAGAAATGACCTTAATATAGTTTGGCTGTGTCCCCACCCAAATCTCATCTTGAATTGTAGCTCCCATAATTCCCTTGTGTTGTGGGAGGGACCCTGTGGAAGACAATTGGATCATGGGGGCGGTTTCCCCCATACTGTTCTCATGGCAGTGAATAAGTCTCACAAGATCTGATGGTTTTATAAGGGGAAACCCCTTTCACTTGGCTCTCATTCTTCTCTTGTCTGCCACCATGTGAGATGTGCCTTTCACCTTCCACCATGATTGTGAGGCCTCCCCAGCCATGTGGAACTGTGAGTCCATTAAACCCCTTTCATTTGTAAATTGCCCTGTCTCGCGTATGTCTTTATCAACAGCATGAAAACAGACTAATACAGACCTTTATTGAACATCTATAAAAACTGGGCATTTTATGTATATTATTGTACTGAGTCCTCACAAGACTCTTATTAGGGAGTCATTTTTATTCTCAATTAACAAATTAAGGAAACAACTCAAAGATCTGTAGAGTACCGGAGGTTCACAGCTAGCGAGCAGGGAGCTGGTGGTGCTCTTTCCCATGCTCCAGTGGCTTCAATGAAGATGCTCTTTCCTGTACTTCAGTGGCTTCAAGGGCTGAATTGGGTCCCCTGCCATTCACAACAGAAACATGCCACTGAAGCAGCTGGATGATGTGGCAGTGGGAAGGTGGGCAAGGCTGATTTGGGGCAGAAGCAGGGAGCACTGATGTGCAGCAGAAAGGAACCTCAGCTCCCTGAGAGTCCAGCTGGGGTGGTGCCTTGTCCTTACTGACATGGAGGAAAGGGATTGTGTCCCATACTCCCCATCCTATGCCACGTCCAAAACCTGAGGCCAGCAGGGCTGCTCATTCCCGTCTAAGAAAGCCCCTGGGGAACTCAAACATTTTACTACATGTGCACATCTGTGTGTATTGAGAGCATATTCTCATGTATGGCTGTGTGTACACTGCACAGGGGTATCTTGGTTGACTGCAATCCCCACTTATGATGTATAGCAAAATGTTGAAACAGTGACCTCTTGTACTGTAATTTCCCAAAGGGTACTGTGAAGTAGCAGACTGTCCACTCTAAATTAGATCTCATTTTATTTGCTCTCTAGTGCAGGTAGCAATAAGTAGTAAAAACCTAAGGATGGAAAGCCAGAAATAAAAGCTTTAGAGAAGAACTGAGAAAATCCCTAAAATTAAAGATTTCCAGTATTAACCTTTCCCACTTGGAACATGTGCTTTCTGGTCATCATTTTCTTTTTAAGGGCCCATTTTTATTTAAGAACAAAAAGTCTTTTTGTGTGTGCTTTTGCCAGAGAATATAGAGTTATATTCACATAAATCAAGGCAGGAATTTGACAGGTACCAGTCTGGCGTGATCCACATGGGCTAGGGTCATAAAATATCTACATGGGAGCCATGGAGAATGGTCAATGTGACCTCACATTGGTGACAAAATTCCTTTTACCGTCTGGCACCATTTCTGTGTTCCTTTTGCTGTCTCCTATGGTTTGGATATGGTTCATTTTTCCCCACCAAATGTCATGTTGAAATTTCATCAGTGTGTCAGTCCTGGGAGGTGGAGCCTAGTGGGAAGTATTGGATCATGGAGACAGAGCCCTCATGAATAGAATAATGCTCTCTTTTGGTGGTGAGTGAGTTCTCACCCTGTTAGTTCACCAAGAGAGCTGGTTGTTAAAAAGAACCTGGTACCTCCTCACTCTCTCACGCCTGCTCTCTTTCTCTGTATGCTCTCTGCCCATGCAGGGTCTCCCTCGCCTTCCGCCATGACTGGAACCAGCTGTAGGCCCTCATTAGATGCCTAATCTTGAACTTGGTAGCCATTAGAATTGTAAATCAATTCTAGAGTTGTAGGTGGTTCCCTATCACCGATGGTCTATTGACTAGAGTTACGGATGGGTATTGAGGACTGCAAGGTGCTAAGAATGGATGAAAATAAGATTATCTGTCAGGTCTCTCAGAGAAGAGTAACCAAACTTGGCAGAAATCACTTAACACAAGTGTCTAGGTATTCCTTTATAGCAACCCAAATGGACTAAGACACTATTTCTAGAGGCCCTGTCATTGATATTCTAGAGTTGTAGGTGGTTCCCTATCACTGCCTAATCTTGAACTTCATAGCCATTAGAATTGTAAATCAAACAAACTTTTTTTTTCATTCTGATTTACTCAGTCTAGGTATTCCTTTATAGCAACACAAGTGGACTAAGACACCATTTCCTGAAGCCCTGTCATTGATATTCTAGAGTTGTAGGTGGTTCCCTATCACTGATGGTCTATTGACTAGAGTTACAGATGGGTATTGAGGACTGCGAGGTGCTAAGAATGGATGAAAATAAGATTATCTGTCAGGTCTCTCAGAGAAGAGTAAGCAAACTTGGCAGAAATCGCTTAACACGAGTGTCACAGAACAAGTAGAATAAAGTTACCGGGAGGAACCAGAAAAGTAGTGCAGATTTGTTAATGCTGAAATGTAGCCAAGACACATGGTTTACGTTGCAGTAGAATAAGTCAGCAGGTTCAGCACAATCAGTAGATTCTAATTTCTATCAAAATCCGACTTATAATAATATTTCTTTAATATTTTCTTATCTAAGGCCTTTTCCATTGCAGGGAATAGAATGCAAGCTCAAACTAGCCTCAACTTAAAATGGAGTCTATTGGTTGCTGCAAATAAAAAGGTCTGGTATTGTCTTCCTTTAGGCTGGCTAAATTCAGACATTCTGTGAATGATCTCAGGAACTGATTCTCCCTCCAAGACTTGGCTCTGATTTCTGGCAGTGCTGCTTTCATTTGCTGAAGGATTCTCTTTACATGATGGGAAGGATTACCATTTTAAACTTAAGTGGTCCTTATAACTCAAAATTTCATAAGGAGAGAAACCATCTCTGGCTCCAAACATCCACTCCAGCCCCCAAAAGGTCTCTGATGGGTAAGTAAGCATCATTTGTCCAGCTTCTGTGGGAGAGGAGTAACGCCCTGACTGACAGCTCCATCTAAATGCTATGAGCTGAAGAAAGGGCTGATCCCAAAGGAAAGGTTGCAAGGAGGATGAATGAGTACCATAGCTATCCATAATGAGTCTGATTAGATCCTGGCCTCATAGGGAGAAAACAGCTTAAAAGCAAATTGGAGCTTACCTGGATGTTTGAAGAGGGCTTTAAAGAGAGAAAGACTTGAATTGAGATTATATATGTCAGGAGGATCTAGAAGCAAAGATACTTCTATAACTTAGACTTAACTCCTGCACTGTGTAATGCTGCCTCTCCATCACACTTCACAGACCCATGGATGAAGCTGAGAATTGATAACAAGCCTCTCACTCTTAGCACCCTCTCTCCTAATCCCTTTACATCCTCGCTCAGCATTTTGCTTACTCTGTTCTTGGTCTCTGGGTCTCTCTCTCTCTCCCTACCCCCACTTCTATTTCTCTCTCCCTTTCTTTTCCTTTCTTCTTCCCTCCTCCCTTCTCTCTCCTTAAAATACCTTCCTGAAAACAATATACAATAGAACCATGTGGTGAGGACAGTTCCTTTCAACCCACTTTTACTTAGAGCTATTTTCTTCATAATTGTGGCTGAGATGAAATGCTGACCTTTCTTTACATGTTGAGAAAATTAAAAGTGCTTCAAAGGTCAGAGAAAACAACCTCCTAAATAACAGCTTCAGGGAAAATGCCCACATAAAGTAACTGCTCCCTCCCTGACACCAGAACATGTAATTCTCTAGTTTTCGTTAAGAGTAGATCTCCTACCCATTCTTATTATCTTTAAAGATGACAACAATGGGACCCCTTAGACCAGAAGGCCCACCATAGCCAAATAATTCTTACAGAAATACAGTTGTTTGTATTTTTTCTCCTAGGATAAAATCTATATAACAATTTTGTTACTGAAAAAAAAAGTCTCCTTTTCCCTAGAAATTGTGTGCAAATGCGACAGAGGTAGATTTTGTTTTCAATTATGGCTGCAGTTCTACATGTTATTTGTCACATGTAGACACAGGAATGAGCCCTGCAACTGAGGAATTATTAGCTGAGTGAAAAATATTACTGGACCAAGATGTTTTCCTAACCATTGCTAGAATTGGTTAAGCCACTGACATCAATGTCTAATATATAATGTGCATATCAGAGAAAACCACCAAAACATTTACAGGTTGTGAATACAGTAATATAACACATATGTGCAGATAGCCAGCCACTCATGATCAGAGGTTTTCAAATGATACTTCTGAGAAATTGTTCCTGTATTCTTTAATTTTATCTGTAGCTAATGCCCATTACTTTTTTTTTTTATTTCTTCTAAAAAAAAAAAGGGATACATGTGCAGAACGTGCAGGTTTGTTACATAGGCATATGTGTGCCATGGTGGTTTGCCACACCTATTGACCCATCCTTTAATTTCCCTCCCCTCACCCACCACCCCACAACAGGCCCTGGTGTGTGTTGTTCCCCCTCTGTGTCCATGTGTTCAACTCCCACTTATAAGTGAGAATATGCCATATTTGGTTTTCTGTTACTGTGTTAGTTTGCTGAGGATGATGGCTTCCAGCTTCATCCATATCCCTGCAAAAGACACAATCTCATTCCTTTTTATGGCTGTATAGTCTTCCATGGTGTATATGTACCATATTTTTTTAACCCAGTCTATTAATGCCCATCACTTATATGGAATGGGGTAGAATGAACCAACTTTTGTCCCTGTCTAACTTGAGAGTTAAGTCAGAAACTTAAGAAAGATACATTATGGTAGGAAATAAATTTGGAGGTGAGGCATAGAGCAGCACTTTTTTTCCACTCTACGTATAAATCCTGATATTCAAATCTCTTTAATTAGAGGACCTTGTAAATTCAAATCCATATCCTTTAGGATAAAGTTTCAGCACTCACTAAGCACTAAAGTCCCCTGTTCTCTCAGACTTGCAATCACTCACAGTCTTCCCTTCCCTTTAGGGAAGGGAAGTCACTTCCTTAGTGACTTTGCTCCAGGCTTCCTCTCTCTAGAAGACTACCTATCATCTCCACCTTCTCCTGACTATCCTTAAGACTTAAACACACATCGTACAGAAAGCCTGTCTTGACAGTCCTTCAGTCTAAGGAAGATGGTGTCAGTCCCATAAATAACATCTATCACATAGACCTGTCACAGCAGTGACTGGCTTACTTGTGTTTCAACTCCAACAGAATATCCTCGTATCTTCAGTAATTCTGATACTGTTTTCCCAAATGCCCCTCTGGGAAGTACAATAATGGCCCCCAAAGTGTCTGTACGCCAATCTCTGGAATCTGTGACTAAATTCTATTAAGTGGCAAAAAGGATTTTGCAGATTGAATTAAGGTTACTGAACTTAATAGAGGGAGATTAATCTTAATTACGTAAGTGGGCTCAGTCTGATCACCTGGGTCCTTAAAGTGGAAGAGACAGGCAGAAGGAACACAACCACAACAAAGAGGCAGGAAAGATTCAAAGTGTGAGAGGGACTCTACCCACTATTGCTGGCTTTAAAAATGGAGGAAAAGGGCTGGGCGCAGTAGCTCATGCCTGTAATCCCAGCACTTTGGGAGGGTGAGGCAGGCAGATCACAAGGTCAAGAGATCAAGACCATCCTGGCCATCATGGTGAAACCCTGTCTCTGATAAAAATACAAAAATTAGCTGGGTGTGGTGGTGTGCACCTGTAGTCTCAGCTACTCGGGAGACTGAGGCAGGAGAATCACTTGAATCTAGGAGGCGGAGGTTGCGATGAGCTGAGATCGTGCCACTGTACTCCAGCATGGCGACAGAGCAAGACTCCATCTCAAAAAAAAAAAAAAAAAAAATGGAGGAAAGGGACCATGGCCAAGGAATGCAGGTGTCCTCTAGAATCAGGGAGCAGCCCCTGGCTGGCAAGCCAGCAAGGCAACAGGAACCTACAACCTGCAAAGCCAAGGCCTACAATGGAATTCTGCCAACAGTCTGAATGAGAAGATAAATGAGTTTTCCCCTAGAACCTCCAGAAAAGAATGCAGCTCTCCTGATGCCTTGATCTTAGCCTGGTGAGATCCATGCCAGAATTCTGACCTCCAAAACTGTAAAATTATAAATTTGCATGTTTTAAGCCACTAAGTCCATGATAATTCATTACAGCAGCAAAAGGAAACTAAGATACCTTCTCAGGCATGGACTTGGACTCAACAGAACTGTGTTTAGTACCCAGCACCAATGCTACTGCAGTGTGATTTGGGGAACTAAACCTGAGTGGCCACATTCTGTGCATGGATAGAATCCAGAACCTGTCACTTAGGCGTCTGTGTGGACAGCATGTGAAGGTATAGGTAAAGTACTCAGAAGATGGTTGGCAAAAATGAATTTTTACTTCCACCTCATTACAAATCTATGCCCCTCAGCCTGGAAGGATCTCCCCGCAGATGTCTACGTCACACAGTCTCACCTCCGTCAAGTTTCCATTCAATGGAACCTCCTCCTTAAAGTCCTTCCTTGGTCATGCTACTTAAGATTTCAACTCATCCCTCACCCCCAGCCTCATCACATTCTAGTTCTCTTCCCTGCTTCATTTTTCCCTGTAGTACTTACCACTAGAGTAATTGTATATAAGAGTTAACTATTGCTGTGTAACAAATCACCCCAAAACTAAGGGACTTCAAACAATATGTACTTACTCTCTCACTGTCTTTGAGGGCCAGGAATCCAGGCACAGGTTAGCTAGGGGGCTTTGGTTGTCTCAGAGCTCATTATGAGTCATTGAACGAAGAGCTCCATTCCTCACCAGCTGCTGGTTGGGGGTGACCTCAGTTCCATGCCACATAAGCTTCTCATTAAAATGTACAAGCCTAGAAGGCAAGAGAGAGTGCTAGTAAAACGAGAGTCACAGACTTTGTAGCCTAATCTTGGAAGTGATATCCCATCACTTTGCCTATATTTTCTTTGTTAGAAGGAAGTCACTAGGTCTAGCCCATAGTTAGAGGTGATTATACAAGGGTGTGAATACCAGGAAGCAGGCATTTGGGGGAGCCTTTTCAGAAGCTGCCTACCACATCATGCTCCCCAGGCTAAATGGGACAGTCCCTGTTTACAAACACTGCTTTAATGTTATTATCAGCCGCACTTCATCAGCGGTACTTCCGGCCAACCCATGTAGCCCTGGTGTAATTATCAGGTGCACTTCTTTCACGCAAGAATTGTCCAGACTTAGACAATAAATTACATCATCTTCCCTCTTAATGCTTTCCAATATAATATAGAATTTATTAATTTGTTTTGGTATCTTATCCAAATCCTTCTCTAAATAGCAAATTCCTAAGTAGGATTTAGGGATCCCTAAATAGAGATTTTTGTATGTTTTGTTCGCCGCTGTATTCCCAGTGCCCAGATTAGTAGTCGATCTTCAAAACATATTTTGAGCATATATTTTGTGATGAAGTGTTTAAAACTACGCCACTGAGTAAAATTGGTGTTTTGGGAATACATATTGTTGCTATGTAATCTCACAGTTTTCATCAATACTGTTTTGGGGAATCATCAAAATAATAATTAAGCTGGCCATGGTGGCTCACACCTGTAATCCCAACACTTTGGGAGGCTGAGACATGCAGATCATTTGAGTCCAGGAGTTCCAGACCAGCCTGGGCAACATGATGAAATCCTGTCTTTACAAAAAAATACAAAAATTAGCTGGATGTGGTGGCACACTCCTGTAGTATCAGCTACTCAGGAGGCTGAGGTGGAAGGATCACTTAAACTCAGGAGCTTAAGGATATAGTGATCCGTGATTGCACCACTGTACTCCAGGATGGGTGACAGAGTGAGACCCTGTGTCAATAATAACAATAATAAGTTAGTTGCTAGTGTCAAGGTATGGTGAGGGGGGAAAAGAAGGGACCCTACCAGCCTAAATGATCAATGGGGGTGGGATGGGGATGATGTTTTGGAGTTGGTGAGCCAGGGTTGAGTTTAAAATCATAAGCAGGCATTCAGGAGTTGCATGGAGATGGGGTGTGGTGATGTATGAAGAGAAGAGGTTGGTGAGGTGGCACAGACAAAATCAAGGGCTTAAAGACCATGCTGTGGAGTGTGGACTTATCCCAAAGACTCCAAGGCACTGCTGGAGCATTTGAAGAGGGAGAATGGAGAATCAAACGCATGGATCAGAAGAGTCCCTCTCGCGGCAGTAGAGAGGATGAGGTTAGGTACACCTGGAAGGAAGGAAAAGATTAAGGGTTTTTTGGAGTGTCAGTTAGGGTAGAGGGAAATATAGTAAGAAAAAGATGGCGGGGGGGATTACTCAAACATGTTCATGCCGGTTTTGCTGGGTATAGTGATTATAAATTAGTTTTTCTATTACATTTTTATGATGTAGTTATATCACTTGTAAATTAAAGAAGTTATATTAAAAGCGTCCCCACTGAGTTTGGACTGGGCAGAACCGGCCACAGAGCCACTATAGCCAGACTGCCTCTCTAGATTCCTCCTCTCTGAGCAGGGCATCTCTGAAACAAAGGCAGCAGCCCCAATCAGGGGCTGATAGATAAAACTCCCATCTCACTCGGGCAAGCACCCGGGGGAAGGGGCGGCTGTGGGCGCAGCTTCGGCAGACTTACACGTTCCTTCCTGTCAGCTCTGAAGAGAGCAGTGGATCTCCCAACACAGCGTTCAAGCTCTGCTAAGGGACAGACTGCATCCTCAAGTGGGTCCCTGACCCACGTGCCTCCTGATGGGGAGACATCTCCCAGCAGGAACTGACAGACACCTCATACAGGAGAGCTCCGGCTGGCATCTGGCAGGTGTCCCTCTGGGATGAAGCTTCCACAGGAGGGAGCAGGCAGAAATATCTGCTGTTCTGCAGCCTCTGCTGGTGATACCCAGGCAAACAGGGTCTGGAGTGGACCCCCAGCAAACTCCAGCAGACCTGCAGACTGTTAGAAGGAAAACTAACAAACAGAAAGCAATAGCATCAACATCAACAAAAAGGATGACGATGCAAAAGCTCCATCCAAAGGTCACCAACACCAAAGACCAAAGATAGATAAATCCATGAAGATGAGGAAAAACCAGCAGAAAAAGGCTGAAAATTCCAAAAACCAGAATGCCTCTTCTCCTCCAAAAGATCACGACTCCTTGCCAGCAAGGGAACAAAACTGGATGGAGAATGAGTTTGACGAATTGACAGAAGTAGGCTTCAGAAGGTGGGTAATAACAAACTCCTCTGAGCTAAAGGAGCATGTTCTAACCCAATGCAAGGAAGCTAAGAACGTTGATAAAAGATTAGAGGAATTGCTAACTAGAATAACCAGTTTACAGAAGAACTTAAATGACCTGATGGAGCTGAAAAACACAGCACAAGAACTTCGTGGAGCATACACAAGTATCAATAGATGAATTGATCAAGTGGAAGAAAGGATATCAGAGATTGAAGATCAATAAAGCATGAAGACAAGATTAGAGAAAAAAGAATGAAAAAGGAATGAAAGAAGCCTCCAAGAAATATGAAGACAAGATTAGAGAAAAAAGAATGAAAAAGGAATGAAAGAAGCCTCCAAGAAATATGGGACTATGTGAAAAGGCCATTTGATTGATGTGCCTGAAAGTGATGGGGAGAATGGAACCAAGTTGGAAAACACACTTCAGGATATTATTCAGGAGAACTTACCTATGGTAGCAAGATAGGCAAACATTCAAATTTATGAAATACAGAGAACACCACAAAGATAACCTCAAGAATAGAAACCCCAAGACACACAATCATCAGATTCCCCAAAGTTGAAATGAAGGAAAAAATGTTAAGGGCAGCCAGAGAGAAAGGTCGGGTTACCTACAAAGGGAAGCCCATCAGACTAACAGCAGATCTCTCTGCAGAAACCCTACAAGCCAGAAGAGAGTGGGGGACAATATTCAATATTCTTAAAAGAATTTTCAACCCAGAATTTCACATCCAGCCAAACTAAGTTTCATAAGCAAAGGAGAAATAAAATCCTTTCCAGACAAGCAAATACTGAGGGATTTTGTCACCACCTGACCTGCCTTACAAGAGCAGGAAGCACTAAATACGGAAAGGAAAAACTGGTACCAGCCATTACAAAAACATACCAACTTGTAAAGACCATCAACACTATGAAGAAGCTGCATCAACTAGCCAGCTAGCATCATAATGACAGGATCAAGTTCACACATAACAATAATTAACCTTAAATGTAAATGGACTAAATTCCCCAGTTAAAAGGCACAGACTGGCAAATTGGATAGAGAGTCTAGGCCCATCGCTGTGCTGTATTCAGGAGACCCATCTCATGTGCAAAGACACACACAGGCTCAAAATAAGCGGATGGAGGAAGATTTACCAAGCAAATGTAAAGCAAGAAAAAAACCAGGGGTTGCAATCCTAGTCTCTGATAAAACAGACTTTAAACCAACAAAGATCAAAAAAGAAGGACATTACATAATGATAAAGGGATCACTGCAACAAGAAGAGTTAACTATCCTAAATATATTTGCACCCAATACAGGAGCATCCAGATTCATAAAGCAAGTTCTTAGAGACGTACATAGAGACGTAGACTCCCACACAATAATAGTGGGTGATCTTAACTCCCCACTATCAATATTAGACATATCAACAAGACAGAAAATTAAGAAGGATATTCAGGACTTGAACTCAGCTCTGGACCAAGTGGACCTAATAGACATCTAGAGAACTCTCCACCACAAATCAACAGAATATACATTCTTCTCAGCACCACATAGCACTTATTCTAAAGTCGACCACATAATTGGAAGTAAAGTACTCCTCAGCAAATGCAAAAGAATGGAAATCATAAGAAAGAGTCTCTCAGACCACAGTGCAATCAAATTAGAACTCAGGATTAAGAAACTCAATCAAAACCGCACAACTACATGGAAACTGAACAACCTGCTCCTGAATGACTTAAGGCAGAAATGAATAAGTTGTTTGAAACCAATGAGAACAAAGACACAATGTACCAGAATCTGTGGGACACAGCTAAATCAGTGTTTAGAGGGAAATTTATAGCACTAAATGCCCACAGGAGAAAGCGGGAAAGATCTAAAATTGACACCCTAACATCACAATTAAAAGAATTAGAGAAGCAAGAGCAAACAAATTCAAAAGCTATCAGAAGACAAGAAATAACGAAGATTAGAGCAGAACTGAAGGAGACAGAGACACAAAAAACCCTTCAAAAAATCAATGAATCCAGGAGCTGGTTTTTTTTTAAAAGATTAACAAAATAGATACACCACTAGCCAGACTAATAAAGAAGAAAATAGAGAAGAATCAAATATACACAATGATCCCACAGAAATACAAACTACTATCAGAGAATACCATAAACACCTCTACACAAATATACTAGAAAATCTAGAAGAAATGCATAAATTCCTGGACACATACGCCCTCCCAAGACTAAACCAGGAAGAAGTCAAATCCCTGAACAGACCAATAACAAGTTCTGAAATTGAGGCAGCAATTAATAGCCTACCAACCAAAAGAGGCCCAGGACCAGGCAGATTCACAGCCGAATTCTACCAGAGGTACAAAGAGGAGCTGGTACCATTCCTTCTGAAACTATTCCAAACAACAGAAAAAGAGGGAATCCTCCCTCGTTTTATGAGGCCAGAATCATCCTGATAACAAAACCTGGCAGAGACACAACAACAAAAAAAATTTCAGGCCAGTATCCCTGATGAAGATCAATGTGAAAATACTCAATAAAATACTGGCAAACCTAATTGAGCAGCACATTAAAAAGCTTATCCACCACAATCAAGTCAGCTTCATCCCTGGAATGCAAAGCTGGTTCAACATATGCAAATCAATAAATGTAATCCATCACATAAACAGAACTGATGACAAAAACCACATGATTATCTCAATAGATGCAGAAAAGGCCTTTGACAAAATTCAACAACCCTTCATGCTAAAAACACTCAATAAACTAGGTATTCATGAGACATATCTCAAAATAATAAGAGCTATGTATGACAGACCCACAGCCAATATCATACTGAATGGGCAAAAGCTGGAAGCATTCCCTTTGAAAACCAGCACAGGACAAGGATGCCCTCTCTCACCACTCCTATTCAACATAGTATTGGAAGTTCTGGTCAGGGCAGTCAGGCAAGAGAAAGAAATAAAGGGTATTCAATTAGGAAAAGAGGAAGTCAATTTATCTCTTTTGCAGATGGCATGATTGTATATTTAGAAAACCTCATCGTCTCAGCCCAAAAACTCCTTAAGCTGATAAACAACTTCAGTTAAGTCTCAGGATACAAAATCAATGTGCAAAAATCACAACAATTCCTATACACCAATAATAGACAGACAGCCAAATCATGAGCAAACTCCCATTCACAATTGCTACAAAGAGAATAAAATACCTAGGAATCCAACTTACAAGGGATGTGAAGGACCTCTTCAAGGAGAACTACAAACCACTGCTCAAGGAAATTAGAGAGGACACAAACAAATGGAAGAACATTCCATGCTCATGGATAGGAAGAATCAATATCGTGAAAATGGCCATACTGCCCAAAGTAATTAATAGATTCAATGCCATCTCCATCAAGCTACCATTGACCTTCTTCACAGAATTAGAAAAACCTACTTTAAATTTCATACGGAATGAAAAAAGACCCTGTATAGCCAAGACAATCCTAAGCAAAAACAACAAAGCTGGAGGCATCACACTACCTGACTTCAAACTATACTACAAGGCTACAGTAACCAAAACAGCATAGTACTGGTGCCAAAACAGATACATAGACCAATGGAACAGAACAGAGGCCTCAGAAATAATGTCACACATCTACACACATCTGATCTTTGACAAACCTGACAGAAACAAGCAATGGGGAAAGGATTCCCTATTTAATAAATGGTACTAGGAAAATTGGCTAGCCATTTGCAGAAAGCTGACACTGGACCCCTTCCTTACACCTTATGCAAAAATTAACTCCAGATGGATTAAAGATGTAAACGTAAGATCTAAAACCACAAAAACCCTAGAAGAAAACCTAGGCAATACTATTGCATGTGCAAAGACTTCATGACTAAAACACCAAAAGCAATTGCAACAAAAGCCAAAATTGACAAATGGGATCTAATTAAACTAAATAGCTTCTGCACAGCAAAAGAAACTATCATCAGAGTGAACAGGCAACCTACAGAATGGGAGAAAATTTTTGCAATCTATCCATCTGACAAAGGGCTAATATCCAGAATCTACAAGGAACTTCAGCAAATTTACAAGAAAAAAACAACCCCATCAAAAAGTGGGCAGAGTATATGAACAGACACTTTTCAAAATAAGACATTTATACAGCCAACAAACATGAAAAAAAAGCTCATCATCGCTGGTCATTAGAGAAATGCAAATCAAAACCACAATGAGATACCATCTCATGCCAGTTAGAATGGCAATCATTAAAAAGTCAGGAAACAACAGATCCTGGAGAGGATGTGGAGAAATAAGAAAGCTTTTACACTGCTGGTGGGAGTGTAAATTAGTTAGACCATTGTGGAAGACAGTGTGGCGATTCCTCGAGGATCTAGAACTAGAAATACCATTTGACCCAGCAATCCCATTACTGGGTATATACCCAAATGATAATAAATCATTCTACTATAAAGACACATGCACACGTATGTGTTTATTAAAGCACTATTCACAATAGCAAAGACTTGGAACCAACCCAAATGCCCATCAGTGTTAGACTGGATAAAGAAAATGTGGCACATATACACCATGGAATACTATGCAGCCATAAAACAGAATGAGTTCATGTCCTTTGCAGGGACATGGATGAAGCTGGAAACCATCATTCTCAGCAAACTAACAGAAGAACAGAAAACCCCACACCGTGTGTTCTCACTCATAAGTGGGAGTTGAACAATGAGAATACATGGAAACAGGGAGGGGAACATCACACATGGGTGCCTGTCAGAGGGTGGGGGGTTAGGGGAGGAATAGCATTAGGAGAAATACCTAATGTAGATGACGGGTTGATGGGTGCAGCAAACCACCGTGGCATGTGTATATCTATGTAACAAACCTGAACGTTCTGCTTAATGAAAAATCAGTGTTCCCATTATTTTAAACTAGATATTTATTATGTTGCGTTTAAAGTTAGTTTGAAAATATGACCATTTTAGTTGATTAATTTATAGCTAATGTGTTGATTTTGCACTCAGCAAGGGCATTGCTTTTAAGCTCCATGTTCAAAGGTTTCTGTTCATTTGAGTATTAGACACGTTAAACCTGGAAATCTACCAGTTTCTGCATATGAACATCAAAATAAGAAACTGACTTTACTTCTTATAGTAAGAAACTATTAACCTGTATCTGTTTTTTAACCTTTCTATATTATAGTTAGGTATATTTGTCATCTAAGTTCCACTTATGGGAGTTCTTATTTCAGTTTCTTTAAAATAAACAATTAGAAAACTAAAGTCAGGTAATGCCTTTTAGAAAGCATTTTCATTACAGGATGGCTGATAGTTTGTAGAATGAAACAAATTTATCAATGTGAGGCACTGAGCCCTACTAGTGGGAGATGGTTACTAAGTATTTTGTGAATTGATGAATGAAGAACTGAAAAGACATTCTAAGCCTGGGTTCATTCCTCTAAAGTTTTGTATGTCAAAGAGCAGAGATTTTAAATATTTTAACATCACGTGAATTTGCTTTTTCTAGATATCAGAGTTTATTCCAAATTCAGAAAGGTCAGCTGGCTTATATCTGATCACATAGCTAGTTACTACCAAAGACAAATCAAACCCCCAGCATACAGCATCCCATTTTTCCTGAAAAGTTGTCTCTGGCTTCATGGCATATCTGCAACTCTTGACATTTGCAGCAGTTTTCTCTTCAGTAACATGTAAAAATTGTTTCAAGTCTCCAGAAGTCCTCCTACTTATTCCATGATTATACTTGGGTTATGAAAATGAATGAGCCTATTTGAGAATTTGAATGGAAAACTCTTGCTCAGTCACTTTGCATAGTTTCTATTGACTTTCTAATGCAATATTCAAAGAAAAGTTAGACTAATGTGAAATGGCAACAGAAATAATAATTTCCTTCTTGTTGCCTGTTAATTTTTGTGAGGGATTCATTTAATCGTATTTCAATTCCATAGAGACTGAAGAGATGCAACTGGGATTATACAAACAACCTATCTTTGTCATTCTAATTTTTTTGCTGTTTAGATCTATGTACTTGGCAAGGTAAATAACACTGAATAATACAATAATGTAAATTGATTATGTGGAGCCATCTCTCTGTAGGTAGCAAAAAAACAGATTCTGTAATAGACGAAATTAATAAAGCAAAGAGAGAAAATTAGTAATATCATTAATTTTTAGTCTACTGTTATTTCTGCATTGCCAAGCCTATCTGTGATACTGAGTTTCTCTTTTTAAAATAACTCGTAATACTTTCTAAATTTCTGCGGGTCTGATCACCTGTTTGCTAAAGAAATTACTATATTTTTAATATTCCGGCAGAAGAGAAACATAGCACTTATAACCAGTTACCCTCTGAAAAAATTCTGATCTTCCACACTTGTTCGTGTTCATCTCTCGTGCCCATCCTTACCCTGTGTCTCTTCATGGAGTTTCTCGCATGACCTTCTAGCCTTACCAGACTTTCAGGCCTAGTCCTAAAGGGGTGAGGTGCTGGGTTTCAGCCCTCTGGGGGTGTAGCTTGGCTACAAATGCAGACCAGATCCCAGACCAGTGAGCTCCCCAAAGTGCTGGACTATGAGGACAACGTGAGTGTGAAAAGGCTATGTAAATCCTTCAGTTGTTCTGGCAGGCACTTCACAGAGCACCCACCCTCAAGGTCAGCCACATCTTTTTGAACAAAGAACACTGCAGAAGTTGCAGGGAGTCGGGGATTATAGAGGACTGAAGTCACTTCTACAGTAGCTATAATGGAAGCTGTTTAGGGAGATGTCAATATTTCTGTCAATAAACTCCTGATACTTATACATGCGGAAACATACAATAAACTCAAAGTGACGCCCTACAAATAATGCCTTTTTGAGCTGTTAACCAAATACCCACTGATGGCTTCTTTCCCCACAAATCTCTCTCCATGTTCTCCAGCAACTCTGCATGAAGATGGACCAGTTTGGGCTCTGGATTTAATCTTCACAGCCCAGGAGAGAGAGCCTGGAACTGATCTTCAAACTATTTATAATTAATTCTCAAATTATGATCTAGTTTCCGGATCTCCAACTCCTTGAGGAGTTCTCTAATGTTTGGACATATGTATTTCCTACAGAAAATCTGGAACCCTTTATAATGGTGACCCTTTTTGTAAAACCACACTGCCTTTCATCCATACTAAAGCACAGCTCATACAGTCAATTAAAGAATGTGATGGAAGCTAGAGAAAATGGAGACGCAGCCAGGCTGAGTTTTCTGTCTATACACTACATTATGGAGATTAAATGCACTTATGATCTTCATATATTCTTTCCTAGCCTCTTTCTCACTTTTCAAGCTGCCCTTGGCTGACCTGAACTCTGGTTACATCTCCCCCAAGAAGGGAAAGCGAACCCAGAGTCTCCACCAGAAACCAGAAAGCAATGGTTCTGTCATTTTGCATTAGTATCAGAAAGCTGGGGAGCTTTTTAAAATCTTTTTTTTTTATTATTATACTTTAGGTTTTAGGGTACATGTACACAATGTGCAGGTTTGTTACATATGTATCCATGTGCCATGTTGGTTTGCTGCACCCATTAACTCGTCATTTAGCATTAGGTATATCTCCTAATGCTGTCCCTCCCCCCTCCCCCCACCCCACAACAGTCCCCGGAGTGTGATGTTCCCCTTCCTGTGTCCATGAGTTCTCATTGTTCAATTCCCACCTATGAGTGAGAACATGCGGTGTTTGGTTTTTTGTCCTTGCGATAGTTTACTGAGAATGATGTTTTCCGGTTTCATCCATGTCCCTACAAAGGAAATGAACTCATCATTTTTTATGGCTGCATAGTATTCCATGGTGTATATGTGCCACATTGTCTTAATCCAGTCTATCGTTGTTGGACATTTGGGTTGGTTCCAAGTCTTTGCTATTGTGAATAGTGCCGCAATAAACATATATGTGCATGTGTGTTTATAGCAGCATGATTTATAGTCCTTTGGGTATATACCCAGTAATGGGATGGCTGGGTCAAATGGTATTTCTAGTTCTAGATCCCTGAGGAATCGCCACACTGACTTCCACAATGGTTGAACTAGTTTACAGTCCCACCAACAGTGTAAAAGTGTTCCTATTTCTCCACATCTTCTCCAGCACCTGTTGTTTCCTGACTTTTTAATGATGGCCATTCTAACTGGTGTGAGTTGGTATCTCACTGTGGTTTTGATTTGCATTTCTCTGATGGCCAGTGATGATGAGCATTTTTTCATGTGTTTTTTGGCTGCATAAATGCATAAATGTCTTCTTTTGAGAAGTGTCTGCTCATGTCCTTTGCCCACTTTTTGATGGGGTTATTTGTTTTCTTCTTGTAAATTTGTTTGAGTTCATTGTAGATTCTGGATATGAGCCCTTTGTCAGATGAGTAGGTTGCAAAAACTTTCTCCCATTCTGTAGGTTGCCTGTTCACTCTGATGGTAGTTTCTTCTGCTGTGCAGAAGCACTTTAGTTTAATGAGAACCCATTTGTCAATTTTAGCTTTTGTTGCCATTGCTTTTGGTGTTTTAGACATGAAGTCCTTGCCCACGCCTATATCCTGAATGGTATTGCCTAGGTTTTCTTGTAGGATTTTAATGGTTTTAGGTCTAACATTTAAGTCTTTAATCCATCTTGAATTAATTTTTGTATAAGGTGTAAGGAAGGGATCCAGTTTCAGCTTTCTACATATGGCTAGCCAGTTTTCCCAGCACCATTTATTAAATAGGGAATCCTTTCCCCATTGCTTGTTTTTGTCAGGTTTGTCAAAGATCAGATAGTTGTAGAAATGTGGCATCATTTCTGAGGGCTCTGTTCTGTTCCATTGATCTATGTCTCTGTTGTGGTACCAGTACCATGCTGTTTTGGTTACTGTAGCCTTGTAGTATACTTTGAAGTCAGGTAGCGTGATGCCTCCAGCTTTATTCTTTTGGCTTAGGATTGACTTGGCGATGCAGGCTCTTTTTTGGTTCCATATGAACTTTAAAGTAGTTTTTTCCAATTCTGTGAAGAAAGTCATTGGTAGCTTGATGGGGATGGCATTGAATCTATAAATTACTTTGGGCAGTATGGCCATTTTCACGATATTGATTCTTCCAACCCATGAGCATGGAATGTTCTTCCATTTGTTTGTATCCTCTTTTATTTCATTGAGCAGTGGTTTGTAGTTCTCCTTGAAGAGGTCCTTCACATCCCTTGTAAGTTGGATTCCTAGGTATTTTATTCTCTTTGAAGCAATTGTGAATGGGAGTTCACTCATGATTTGGCTCTCTGTTTGTCTGTGATTGGTGTACAAGAATGCTTGTGATTTTTGTACATTGATTTTGTATCCTGAGACTTTGCTGAAGTTGCTAATCAGCTTAAGGAGATTTTGGGCTGAGACAATGGGGTTTTCTAGATATACAATCATGTCATCTGCAAACAGGGACAATTTGACTTCCTCTTTTCCTAATTGAATACCCTTTATTTCCTTCTCCTGCCTGATTGCCCTGGCCAGAACTTCCAGCACTATATGTTAAATAGGAGTGGTGAGAGAGGGCATCCCTGTCTTGTGCCAGTTTTCAAAGGGAATGCTGCCAGTTTTTGCCCATTCAGTATGATATTGGCTGTGGGTTTGTCATAGATAGCTCTTATTATTTTGAGATACGTCCCATCAATACCTAATTTATTGAGAGTTTTTAGCATGAAGGGTTGTTGAATTTTGTCAAAGGCCTTTTCTGCATCTATTGAGATAATCATGTGGTTTTTGTCTTTGGTTCTGTTTATATGCTGGATTACATTTATTGATTTGCGTATGTTGAACCAGCCTTGCATCCCAGGGATGAAGCCTACTTGATCATGGTGGATAAGCTTTTTGATGTGCTGCTGGATTCGGTTTGCCAGTATTTTATTGAGGATTTTTGCATCAATGTTCATCAAGGATATTGGTCTGAAATTCTCTTTTTTGGTTATGTCTCTGCCAGGCTTTGGTATCAGGACGATGCTGGCCTCATAAAATGAGTTAGGGAGGATTCCCTCTTTTTCTATAGATTGGAATAGTCTCAGAAGGAATGGTACCAGTTCCTCCTTGTACCTCTGGTAGAATTCGGCTGTGAATCCATCTGGTCCTGGACTCTTTTTGGTTGGTAAGGTATTGATTATTGCCACAATTTCAGAGCCTGTTATTGGTCTATTCAGAGATTCAACTTCTTCCTGGTTTAGTCTTGGGAGGGTGTATTTGTCAAGGAATTTATCCATTTCTTCTAGATTTTCTAGTTTATTGGCATAGAGGTGTTTGTACTATTCTCTGATGGTAGATTGTATTTCTGTGGGATCGGTGGTGATATCCCCTTTTTCGTTTTTTATTGCATCTATTTGATTCTTCTCTCTTTTCTTCTTTATTAGTCTTGCTAGCAGTCTATCAATTTTGTTGATCTTTTCAAAAAACCAGCTCCTGGATTCATTAATTTTTTGAAGGGTTTTTTGTGTCTCTATTTCCTTCAGTTCTGCTCTGATTTTGGTTATTTCTAGCCTTCTGCTAGCTTTTGAATGTGTTTGCTCTTGCTTTTCTAGTTCTTTTAATTGTGATGTTAGGGTGTCAATTTTGGATCTTTCCTGCTTTCTCTTGTGGGCATTTAGTGCTATAAATTTCCCTCTACACACTGCTTTGAATGTGTCCCAGAGATTCTGGTATGTTGTGTCTTTGTTCTCGTTGGTTTCAAAGAACATCTTTATTTCTGCCTTCATTTCATTATGTACCCAATAGTCATTCAGGAGCAGGTTGTTCAGTTTCCATGTAGTTGAGCGGTTTTGAGTGAGTTTCTTAATCCTGAGTTCTAGTTTGATTGCACTGTGGTCTGAGAGACAGTTTGTTATAATTTCTGTTCTTTCACATTTGCTGAGGAGAGCTTTACTTCCAACTATGTGGTCAATTTTGGAATAGGTGTGGTGTGGTGCTGAAAAAAATGTATATTCTGTTGATTTGGGGTGGAGAGTTCTGTAGATGTCTATTAGGTCCACTTTGTGCAGAGCTGAGTTCAATTCCTGGATATCCTTGTTCACTTTCTGTCTCGTTGATCTGTCTAATGTTGACAGTGGAGTGTTAAAATCTCCCATTATTATTGTGTGGGAGTTTAAGTCCCTTCGTAGGTCACTCAGGACTTGCCTTATGAATCTGGGTGCTCCTGTGTTGGGTGAATGTATATTTAGGATAGTTAGCTCTTCTTGTTGAATTGATCCCTTTACCATTATGTAATGGCCTTGTCTCCTTTGATCTTTGTTGGTTTAAAGTCTATTTTATCAGAGACTAGGATTGCAACCCCTGCCTTTTTTTGTTTTCCATTTGCTTGATAGATCTTCCTCCATCCCTTTATTTTGAGTCTATGTGTGTCTCTGCACGTGAGATGGGTTTCCTGAATAAAAATCTTGATGTTTAGGTCCATCTAGATCAGTTACGTCAGTTGCTGTAGGAATGGGACCAGATTTTGATAGTTTTTTGGGTAACAGTTTCACTTGTTTTCCTTCTCAAGAATTATTTCTGTCTTGATGATGAAAGCTAGTGCATTAATTTTCACTTCTAGAAGTTCATCTTTTTTCATCCTTTTACCTCCTTGCAGAAGTCATGCAAAATATGCTAGTATGCTAGCCGATTAAACTGGAAGCCCAGTATTTATGACAGCCAGAAGAAATCCTTAAAGACAGTAACCTGATTCTTAGTTTTGAAGAAATCTTCAGGTTCAGTCTCCTTCTTTCTAATTCTAAAGCATCCTGCCAGACGCCAGGATAGCCTCTGCTTGCACTCCACCAGGAATGAAGAACACGTGTCCCCGGGGGAGCATGCACCATCCTTAGCCTCTCTGGAGGTTAAAGAGGCCTTTAGCCACCAAGCAAAACATTACCTTTGCTGCCCATTAAATGGCAGGAAGCTTTCACGTGAGCAGTTTCCTATGAGAGAAATCAGCTTTAGGGAACAAAATCTTTGCTTAGTATCACAAAAGAGTGAATTCTTGGTATAAATTCCCCCAGACTAAAAAGGAAACTCTGGGAAGATCAGTTCCTTTCATCCTTGTGACAGATGGCTTGCCTACAAGCCCATGACACTTAAACTTGTCATAAGGTAGTATCAAATTCATCCATCTTCAGCTCGATTTCAGATCTAAACTGAGGGGTATTGTTAGGATGTACTGTGAACAAGACCAAAACGGAGTAGAGCTGGAGTGAGTACATGAGATGATAACATATAGATCAATACCAAAGCATTCTAAACATCTATAGGATCCCCAGCTGTGATGAGATGCCAAATGCCAGGATCGCCTATCTTCATGGTTTTCTTTTCTAAATCCATATGAATTAATCCTGGTTCTGAGTTTTCAAGCAATACAAATCTATTGACTAATTTAAGCAGAAAAAAAAACTTGTTAAAAGAGTGTTAGGTCAATCACTATCCCTCCAGAAGTATCTGAAAACCAGAGATACTCCACCTTTAGGACAGCAGACCACAACCATGCCAGGATGCTGGTCTGGTGAAAGACCATTCACAGCTGCCTCCCACGATGCTTCTAAAATCACAGCTACTATTACCTCTGGAAGTAGAGGGTGCTGCTGTTGCTGCCTCTACCACTTACTGGACTTGCTCCTGTGTTCTCCCTGCTTCTTCTCATGTTTGGCTTGCATTCTAAGTCTGAGTGTGTCTGATGGATCCAGGTCCACGGCCCTGAGCTGGCCATAGCTGTAAGAAACAGTGAGGTTGCAAGCACCAGACGTTTTTAGCACTAACCCTCAGAGCTGAGCTCCACCTCAGGAGGAGGGGAGTCCCCAACACAGGAGAAGGTGCACATGCACCACAGTCCAGCAGAAACACAGCTGCTTTTTTCCTTCCAGTGCTACTCTGTGAACAGGTACCCACCTGGGAACTGTGCAACCCAGTGACAAAGACAGAAGTACAAAAATTGAGAGGAAGCATTTAGAAACTCTTCTTACAGCTGTTTAAGCTTAGGTTTTGTATATCTTTGTTTCATTTTATTTCATTTTTCTACTAATTCATTTTGATTATAATTTGCAAAACTATCAGGCTACAATCGATTGCAAACAAAAAGCCTGGCCTTTTAATGCAGAGAGTTTGAGAAGCACTCTACTTAGTATATATAATATATATACTTAGTATATATAATATATATACTTAGTATATATATAATATACTAAGTATATATAATGTATATACTTAGTATATATATAATATACTAAGTATATATAATGTATATACTTAGTATATATATAATATACTATGTATATATAAAGTAATATATACTTAGTAAACTAAATTCAATTCCTGTAAGCCAAGGAAAGTTGTAATTTTTATGCAATAACAAAAAACTAATATATTGAACACTTACTGTAGTAAGTGTAGTATGCTCTGTAGTATGCTCATTTAAACCTAGCTCTGTAGTATGATCATTTAAGCCTTATTATTTTATGAGTCTAGTACTGTTTTCTATTTTGGTTTTAGAGATGGGAAAACTGAGACACAGAAAGATTAATGGACTTTCCTAAGCAATCTGATTCCAGAAATTTCACTCTTTCTAAATTTTAAAATATTTATTTTACTTCAATGTGTTTTTTGGGAACAGGTGGTGATGGGTTACATGAATAAGTTATTTAGTGGTGATTTCTGAGATTTTGGTGCACCCATCACCCAAGCAGTACCCAATGTGTAGTCTTTTATCCCTCACCACCCCCTACCTTTCCCTCACGTCTCCAAAGTTCATTGTATCATTCTTATGCCTTTGCATCCTCATAGCTTAGCTCCCACATATGAGTGAGAATACGCAATGTTTGGTTTTCCATTCCTGATTTACTTCACTTAGAATAATAGGCTCCAGTACCATCCACGTTGCTGCAGAGTGCCATTATTTTGTTTCTTTTATGGCTGAATAGTATTTTGTGGTATATTTATACCAAATTTTCTTTGTCCTCTCCTTGATTGATGGGCATTTGGGCTGGTTGCATATTTTTGCAATTGCAGATTGTGCTGCTATAAATATGCATGTGCAATTATCTTTTTCAGGTTATGACTTCTTTTCCACTGAGTGGATACCTAGTAGTGGGATTGCTGGATCAAATGGTAGATCTGCTTTTAGTTCTTTAAGGAATCCCCACACTTTTTTTCCATAGTGGTTGTATTAGTTTACATTCTCAACAACAGTTTGAAAGTGTTCCCTTTTCTCTTACCCACCAAAACGTACTTTCCCTATCTTGTATGACATTCCCAACCTAAGAGCAGCCAAGAGCTAACTCAGTTAATAGTATTCAGTTCTTAAAAGTTGATTTTCTTTAAAGAGCAATCATATTTATTTGTAAGATTCACTTGCTGTACTAGTCTGTTCTCACATTGCTATAAAGAAATACCTGAGATTGGGTAATTTATAAAGAAAAGAGGTCTAATTGGCTTATGGTTCTTCAGGCTATATAGGAAGCATAATGCTGGCATCTGCTCGCCTTCTGGGGAGGCCTCAGGAAACTTACAATCATGATGGAAGGCAAAGGGGGAGACAGGCACTTCACATGGCTGGAGCAAGAGGAGGAGTTGGGGGAGAGGTGTTACAAACTTTTAAAGGGCCAGGTCAAATGAGAACTCTCTCACTCTCATGAGGACAGCCCCAAGGGGAATAGTGCTAAACCATTCATGAGAAATCTGCCCCCATGATCCAATCACTTCCAACCAGGCCCCACCTCCAACAATGGGGATTACATTTTAATATGAGATTTGGGCAGGAACACAGATTTAAACTCTATCACTAGCTTTACTTCTGAGTAGGCTTCTGTAACTTCTGACTAGTCTCACCCAATATACTGAATGTAAGATCCTAGAAGAAGCTGTCAGGAAGTGGTGGTGCCAGGTCATCTGGAGCTGCTGGGCTCAGTGACTAGCCAGAGATGAGTGTCCCAGCACCTGACATGTCAGGCTTTCTTGTGGGACCTAGTCCAGGTTGGTGTTGGGGTTGTAGAGCTTTCTCTGGGTATCTAACCTGTCCAAAGTGTGGTCCCATGAGAAGAGGAATGTCTGTTCACAATGACCAGGAATCAATCCACCTTCCCCATTATTCTTACACAGCCAGGATTTCTATGAAACTCACATTTCAGATCTGACAGAAGTCACTAGTCAGAAACAGAAATACATCTGTGCTCTGAGGAAGGGAGTATCAACAATCAGTCTTATGAAGCCAAATGGCCTTTAATGCAAGAAACCACAATCTCTTCTCAATCTCCTTTGGAAGAAAACCATACCACGTGGGCACAGTTCATTCTCCTTGAACAGAACCCTAAGTTTAAACTGAAGTCTAATGATTGAGTTTGGAGAGCAGCAATCATATGAGTGCAGGATCACCTGATGAGGTAGTTCTTTTAAGGCCTAATACAGCTCGAATGTCAGAGCTCTTCATGTTGAAAATAATATAGAGTATTTTTTCATTGCAGGGATTATAAATTAAATGTATTTTCCGATATATCACTTTAATCGTTTTAGAAAAAAAATCAATAAAATGGGACCCAACTTGCTCTGTCTTAGCCTCAGACACATTATCAAGAATTATCTCATCTTTCAAAATGGCAACCAACTCCCAACTGTTAAAAATCCTTCATTATAATTAAAACCATCCTTTTCACATTTATCGTCATATATTAGGGTGTACCCTTCAAGCATTTAAGTTAGAAAATATAAGGACTATGTTTAACCTACATGTTCAGGGTTGGCATAATTGCTATCTTGGTATAGATGCTGCCTAAAAGCCTTGTGATGGGGCAGGGAATTCAGAGGAATGTACATTTATCTTTGACAGAGAAGTTTTAAGGTTTGATTTGTTTTTCTTTAATTTTCGTTTTTTCTGGAAGATAAAATACTACCAGTTTGCCCCATTCTTATTGAAAAATAGACTATGAGATACTCAGTGGTTTCTAAAACCATGTATAGAAAAACTTTGATTCACCAAACTAGATTTCCCACATGTTGGTTGCTCATTACAAGTTTTATGCATAACAATTTTTTAGTGTTGTAAGAATGGGTTTTATAACCCCAAATTGGGCACCACGAATTCACTCACCATTCTTCAGGTGGTGAGATATGTGTCATTTTTGTTGAAAAGATTGGGGCAGAAAGTCCAAAATGTGATCGTAGGTATATTCCCTTAAGTCCCAGATCACTGCTGGTCAAATTGCCAGTTTTATTGATCACTCAGCCTGTTGAACATCTGGAGACAATTTTTTCAGTGTGTGGTAGTGGACAAGAATATGTGGCTGAGTCATTCAAACTAATTAAATTCTAAAACCCATCTATTTTTGACAGACCATTCCAAGTAGAGATAATCTGTAAATACCAAACTATTTCCTAAAGTGTCTAGTACAATTTCAAACATGGATAACTGCCCAATAAATACTTACGGGATTAATTTTGTATAATGAAAGTTGTAATCTTTCCTCCAAATAACTGCATTTGCCTTCTCTATTATTTTGTTGCTGAAGTGATCAAACAAAACCAGACTGAGAGGGTACAGAAGTCAACTTAGGCTGCTGTAACAAAATCCCACACACTTAATAGAAATTTACCTCACAGTTCTGGAGGCTGCAAGTCCAAAATCAAAGTACTAGCAAGGTAGATTTCATCTTGAGGCCACTTCTCTTGGCTTCTAGGCAGCCACAATCTCCCTGCATGCTCACATGGCCACTGGGAGAGAAGAAAGAGTGAGCTCCCCTGTTTTCTTTTCTTAGAGGACACTAATACTATGGGATCAGGGAATCTTTTTTCTTTTTTTTTTTTTTTTGAGATGGAGTCTCACTCTGTCTCCCAGGCTGGAGTGCAGTGGCGCGATCTCGGCTCACTGCCAGCTCCACCTCCTGGGTTCACGCCATTCTCCTGCCTCAGCCTCCTGAGTAGCTGGTACTACAGGCACCTGCCACCATGCCCGGCTAATTTTTTGTATTTTTAGTAGAGATGGGGTTTCACCATGTTAGCCAGGATGGGATCAGGGAATCTTATGGCCAAATTTAACTAGAATTACTTCCTTAGAGGCCCCATCTTTAAATATAGTCACACTGGGAATTAAAGCCTCAACATATGAATTTTGAAGAGATATAAACATTCAGTTCATAACAGAGGGAAAAACACAATTCATTTACAAGTGAATTCAATAGAGATAGTTGAAAATATCAAATTCAAGATGTTAATGGAGAAAACACAGCTTTCTAAGTAAGAAATCCAGTTGGTACAAAGTCTTTATTTCACTGGGAAAATTTTTACCATTTGAATCACAGTAATCCTAACACATTCTTTTAGAAAGGGCAAAGTGGTGAAATAACAAATAAAACATTTCCCCTCCAAAATAAATGTGGAAGGAAATATAATAAGCTGTGTATATGTGTGTTTACCCTTTTTAAAAACCCAAAGTCTTCCAGTCAATGATGGAGAATGTTTCTAGTTTGAAGTATTGGCTATCTACTGCTGGATAACAGATTACCCCAAACTTGGGTGACCTACAACAACAACACTCATTATCTCATGGTTTTTGAGGGTCAGGAATTGGCACCGCTTGGTGCCAGCTGCATCACAAGGCAGCAGTCAAGGTGTTGTCTGGGACTGCAGTCATCTCAAGGCTGAACCAGGGAAAGATCCACCTGACCTCACTCACGCAGTTGGTGGCAGGATGCAGTTCCTTGCAAGTTGATGGGTTTAGGGCTTTAGTTTCTCAAGAACTGTTTCTCAGAGGCCTTCCCTGAGTTTTCACCATGCGTGCCTCTCCACAGGGCAGGTCCCAGCACGGCATCTTGCTTCATCAGAGTGAGCAAGTGAGAGGGTGAGAGAGAGGATGAAACCAAGAAGGAAGTAGTCATCTTTCATAATCTAATCTTGGAAGTGACATCTTACCACTTTTTTCAAATTTCATTTATTAGAGACACACCACTGCATCCAATCCACACACTCCAGGGGATGTGATTACACAAGTATATAAATTCCAGAAGATGAGATTCCACTGGCACCCACGTCAGGGAGCACCTACCACAAAGAGCAACTGGCTTCCTCTTTAATCAGGACAAAATGAAATGTGGAAAACCAAAGAAATGTTGAAACTCCAAGGACATTTTCCTGTAAAATGTTCAAAACATACAGATAATTCTCTTTCTAATGCCTGGTTCTGTATCTGTGGCCATATGTATAAGTCACACTGGGCAAGTTAAATATCCATATTATCGTTAGTCACATTTTTTTTTTTTTTTGAGACAGGTCTCGCTCTTCCACCCAGGCAGGCAGTGGTGTGATCACGGCTCACCACAGCCTCAACCTCCCAGGTTTAAGCAATCCTCCTACCTCAGCCTCCTGAGTAGCTGTGAATACAGGTGTGTACCACCTAACCAGGATTTTTAATTTTTTTATTTTATTTTTTGTAGAGATGAGGTTTCACCATGGGTTCAAACACTTGGGCAACTGGGTTCAAGACTAGCCCAGGCTTGTCTTGAACGCCTAAGCTCAAGTGATCTGCCTGACTCAGCCTCTCAAAGTGCTGGGATTATAGGCATGAGCCGCTGTGCCCAGCCTAGTCACATTTTTAAAAATGATATTCTCCTGTTTGATATATATGTGAATAAATTGCCAAAAGAGAGCAAGAGGAAGAGAGAAGGAAATCAACTGAGGCAAAAAGCTGTAATGTTCTGTACCAAATGTAGCCTGGATATGGTGTGTTCCTGTTTCTGTTTCTACAAAGCAGTATCAAGAAATAATTTTGAGGTGTGTGTATGTGTGCATGCAAATGTATATGTGCATACCTGTGTGTGCGCGTGAATGTGTGTGTGTGTCTGCGTGCATGTGTGTGTGTGGCCATGCATATTTTTACAGTGAGAACACAGGCAGGGGAAAGGATCTGTGTCCCTGTGGGTGGCCTTGTATATTTACCTTGCTCTTTTCTCACTGTGGCTGTAAAATTGGGCAAAGGGACTTTTTAGGTTAGAGAGGCCTAAATTTGTCCTGACTCCAAAAAGCATTTCCTTTCTCAGAAGTATACTGTTTTTTTCTTTAAAAAGCAGCTCCAATGTATGTTGCTTAGTGCATCCCCAAAGTTACCCCCAGATAATCCCCATTATCATCAGTTAGTGGCTAATTTCAGTTATCCCTTCTTAGCCCCTCCCTGAGGCTGGTTTATGGATGGTTATCCTGCCAGTTGGGCTTTTCACCCTATAAACCAAGGATCTTCCACTTCCCTTAACTAGCAGGGTACAAGCAGTATACACGGAGCCAAGGAGAAAATCCTTTTCTAATAAAACCTGACAAAACTTTGGAAGCTGCATATGTGTTTGCCCAAGTGTTTGCATGTGCACATATGTGTGCCTAGTCTCAGAAGGACATTTTCCAAGAATCATGGCTCACAAGGCAACACCTCTCATCTAACAACTATATTCTCCCCAGAATGATTTAAAGTGCCATGAAGATTTCTTTACATTGAGCAAGTTCACTGTGGCTCACCCGCAATTACAAGGCCAGACAGTGCTTTGTTTTACTTCGGGCTGGAAAGAGGAAAGAGAAAAAGCTTACCAATTCAAGAGACAGATAAATTGCTTTTTCTAAACAAAGATTCATTGCACTTATAAACATGTATCTCCCATAATTTTAAAAAATCGTTTATAGATGGGATGAACCTTATAAACAACAGAATAGTCAAGGCTATGGTTTTGTCCAATTAAAGGACTGGGCTTGACAAGACCACCAATTGTTCTGCTGTGTTTTGGAAACTTGATCCAAGTTTACATTTCCAGCCAATGTTTCACTCCTTATGTTTATGACAGCACAAAAGAGCAGGCTCTGGGAATTTCTTGAGGGGAAGTCATGGCAGTCAGCACTGTCACTGGGAGGGAGAGCGAGGGAGGAACACATGTGGAAGGGCAAGCAGGAGAATGGATGATCCCTTTTGGGTTAACATTTAAATCCCAAATTGAATTCCCCTACATGTCAAAAATGAAAATATTTTCAGTGTTTGCACATACATAGGAATTGCCAAATGGGATTTAAGTCTCAGAAAGCACCACGTCAACCATTTGTACAGCTGTTGTTGGAAATAGCTCCAAACCATCGAGGCATGTCTAACAAGTATAAATATTGGCCCTGTGCGCTTCTAAGCTTTGTTAAGGTGTATCCCTGAAGAGAGGGAGCTAACAAATACCTCAGTAAACACGTAAAGTATTCGAATATTAACTCTGCTACTCATGGGGGTTGTCACTCCACAATCTTGGTATTATCTAGGCATAATACAGCCCTTTTATGGGAACTGGACAGTATCTTTTGGTACACTCAAGAAGCTTGGCTGTGCATTAGTATATGTGAAACTATTTAAAATACATATATGTTGTTTCCAGTAGATTGGGGAGGAAAAGCCAATGTTAAAAAACAATAAATTTCTTGGATTCTTTGCTCTGCCAGTGGCTTCCATGTTCTCTCTCTCTCAGCATAGACCTGCTTTTCCAGAGTCCAGACACCTGACTGGGTCTCCTGTGTCTGACATCATAACAGAACCAAAAGTTCAGAATATCCTTGAACACTTTTCCTCAAAAATCCCCTGATGGACAATCTGAGACAGCAAATTAAATTAAAGGAGATAAGTGCTTTTATAGTAACTAATTCATATTGCACTATCATCCAGGAAATTGTCAATAAGAATCAATTTTGCCCTCCAAATTCTGATGAACTGATTGTTATGATCCCTTTATAAACACCACTTTATTTATTTATTTATTTTTGAGATGGAGTTTCGCTCTGTCACCCAGGCTGGAGTGCAATGGCGCAATCTCGGCTCACTGCAACCTCCGCCTCCTGGGTTCAAACGATTCTCCCGCCTTAGCCTCCTGAGTAGCTGGGATCACAGACGCATGCCACCACACCCGGCTAGTTTTTGTATTTTTTAGTAGAAATGGGATTTCACTGTGTTGGCCAGGCCGGTCTCAAACTCCTGACCTCAAACTCTGCCGACCTCAGCCTCCCAAAGTGCTGGGATTACAGGTGTGAGCTATAAACACCACCTTAAATGCTAGTACAAATGCCTTCCAGAAGCCACTGAGCTTTTTTCCCTTTGATTTTAATTTTTGTAAAGTGATTTTTTAAACCATGTAAGTACTTCAGTAGACCATTTGGTCAGGTTTATAAAAAAATCTAACAAGGAAATGAGGTCTAAGACCAATAACTTTCTGCACTTCTCTTTCAGGGCCCACTCTGCCACTCTTGCATATTTCCCTCTACTTTACAAAAAAATGGCAAAATTGGTCTTTTGCCTTTGATCAAGAGTTTATTAACTAAATCCTGATAATAAATTTGGTGAAAACATTTTGGATAAATTGAAATTACTTGAATAGTGATATATTTAAAAAGATAATCTAGACAATTAGAAGAACCAAAAAAAAAAAATGTTTACAAATCCATTATCTGTGCAGAGAGAATTCTAGCTTAAGTAGAGCTGTATTATCCTTGGCACTGCCAGTACTGCGGTTCCTCTAAGAGTTTGCTCTTTCTGTGTCCCTGTAGAAATATCTGGACCTTGGTCTCTCCACATCATAAATAGTCAAGGAAGCAGACAAACAAGCAGAAAAAAGTGGGGTGGGGGGGAAAGAAGGAACATTCACAACCTCTCAGAGACAAAGAATGGTATAATCCACTAGGAAGGAAACCGGTATGTGGCCAGATCTTACCAATGCTGGCCACAAGCTAATGAAAACATTCCTCTCTGGGCTTCAGTGGTTAAAGATTCACAGGCTGAGAGGTTATTCTCCTCAGGAAGTGATTACCCATTCTTCTGATATACCCCCAAACATCCCTACCTGGGATTAAGGTTCCTTGCTGTATGACTTACCGGAGTGCTCGAACATGACTTCTGAGTGTCTTCCTCATTGAAAGGCAGAAGCTCATGTTTCTTGGAAAATCACTGAGCGGTAGAGATTTTCCTATTGAACCAAAGTGGGAGAATGCAAGAGGAAGTGTAGCGTCTCTAGAGTTAAAACAGCAGAAGCTACTTGTGACTAGAATCAGTGAAACCTGCATTAAAGATATGCCAGTGATGTTTGGATGGCCTAAATCAGCAGTTCACCAACTCTCTGCCATATTAGAATACCCAGGAGCTTTGAAAACCTCCAGTGCCTGTGGTGTACCCAGTATCAATTAAATCATGATCTCTAGGAATAGGATCCAGGCATCAGTGTTGTTCTAAAACTCCCTCAGGTGATTTCAACATGCAGCCAAGTGTGAGAATAGGTGCAATTGTAAATCACTGCAGGCATATGGCACTGTGCTTTGAACATTTCTGTCTCCAGAGTCCATTTATTCTTTTCTTCCACAGACATATGATCATTCAACAGCTATTCCCAACTAAAAACCAGGACTAAGACTTGTAAGATACAAACAATACACAAACCAAAAAAAACAGGTGCTATATAACCCAGGCTGACTTAAAAAGTGAGATGGGAGGAGACGGACCATTCCTAACCGGAGGGAGATTTCTGATAGTGCTGACTTTAGAATGAAAGAAAAAGTTCTTGGGCCTATCAGACTTCATTCTCTCATTTCAAATGAAGAGCAGAACATTGACAGAGCCCAACTCTGGTATCCTGTAAGGCAGAGGTCCCCTAGCCCCTGGGCCACGGACCACTACCAGTCTGTGGCCAGTTAGGAACTGGGCCACACAGCAGGAGGTGAGCAGCAGGTGAGCAAGCATTACTGCCTGAGCTCCACCACCTGTCAGATCAGCGGGGGCATTTGATTCTTTTTTTTTTTTCTAGACAGAGTTGCTCTTGTTGCCCAGGCTGGATCTCAGCACAATCTCTGCTCACTGTAACCTCCACCTCCCCAGTTCAAGCGATTCTCCTGCCTCAGCATCCCAAGTAGCTGGGATTACAGGCATGAAGCCCAGCTAATTTTGTATTTTTAGTAGAGATGGGTTTTCTCCATGTTGGTCAGGCTGGTCTTGAACTCTCGACTTCAGGTGATCCACCTGCCTTAGCCTCCCAAAGTGCTGGGATTACAGGTGTGAGTCACCGTGCCCAGCCGGCTTTCGATTCTTACAGGAGCGCAAACCCTATTGTGAACTGCGCATGCAACGGATCTAGGTTGCACACCCTTTATGAGACTAATTCCTGATGATCTGAGGTGGAAAAGTTTCATCCTGAAACCATCCTCTGCCCCTCCCCGCATCTGTGGAAAAATTGTCTTCCATGCAACTAGTCTTTGGTGCCGAAAAGGTTGGGGACCGCTGCTCTAAGTAAGGCTCATCTGAAAATGAAGATCTACGTGATTGAAGTCTTGAGATCAGCCCTACCTTTTAACATGTGAATTCAAAATGCCAGAAACAAATTCAGGAGGAGATCAAGAGTTTATTAACTAATTTCTGATCATAAATTTGGTGATATTTAGGATAAAATAAAATTACTTGAATAGTGATATATTTGAAAAGATAATCTAGATAATTACAAAAACAAAAACTTGAAAATCTATTATCTGTTCAGAGTCTAGCTTAATGATGGCCATATTATCCTTAGTGTTTTCTCTGCATAATTTACCTTTTTTGTGGTATTGTTGGTGCCATAACCTATTATCATTTATATACTCAGGGTGAGAAATACTGCGATGGAGTACTTTTTAAAGGCCTCCAGTGAAACCATCTAATTCATCACTTGCTAATTCTACTGGAAGCACTCAGATATGTCAGGAGAGTAGAATGTTTAAATATCTTCAAGTTCTTGCTCAAGTCAGAGATGTATCAGTTACTTTTACTACAAGCCTAACCTAGGGACAGTCAGGTTTTCAATGATTTTATATCCCATCCTCTCCTTAAATTCTGCTCTGCATGGATCAGAATAGTTTCTGTGTCTATTAGTTCACTGACCTTACCATTTAAAATGTTGGAAAGAAATGAAATCCCCAGTGTAATTTTCTCCATTTTAGAATCCGTCCACTCAACAAACATTTATTAAAGTACATATTTTATGTAAACTAGACTCTGTTATAGGAACTGGAGACACATCAGGAAACAAAACAAAGATGATGTCCTTTGAGCTTACAGTCTAGTAGAGGGAGACACAATTAGCAAATATAAATGAGTGTATTATATGTCAGATGGTGGTAAGTACCACCGGGATAAAGTATCGTAAATGAGTGAGAGGATTATTATTTTAAAGAGGCTATTGTGGAAGGCTTCCCTCTGGAGGTGACCTCTGAGCCCAGTTTAGATCCCAGCAGGAACAGATGGCACATTCAAAGGAGAAGTCGAAGAGAACTGAATAAAGGTGCTATTTACACAGGTATAGACAGTACCCACGGACTAGCTACAGTAGGAAGCCATTACCACCCACAGTCCTGAAGGGGCAGAGGGAGAGAGTGGCGGTGTTGGAACTTAGCAAGAGCTGTAGCCAAGAGGAAAAGTCTATTGGACTGCAGTGGGGCCAGAAGTAAAGGAACTCAGCCACTGCCCAAAGCACCAGGCAGGAGGGAACAGCCCCAGGTTGCAAGGGAGATTAGTGCTCCCTGCCTCCTCCTGCTCACCAGCCTCCTGCCAGTGCTCCCTGGGAGCCACAGCACTAGGGAGCCAGGAGAAGCAGTTCATGGAGGTCAGCCTCCTGCATCACAAAGAGCAGAGCACAGAGAAAGCCTGGGGGAGAGGGAAACAAACAGAGCGAGCCCTCCCATATCTGAGGACAACACTCCAACCAGAGGGTAGGTCCTGAGGGTAGTGTGCATGGCACATTCTAGGAACAGCAAGGGGGTCCTGTGAGCAAGAGGAAGGCATGTAGAAAGCCAGGTGATTGACATACATAGGGGCAGATGATGTGGAACCATGAGCATTCTACAAAGACTGTGGCTCTTACGCTAAGAGGTGGGTTGAAGATGTTGCTGAAGAGTTTTGAGCAGAGGCGGGACATGCAGCTGTGTGGAAGACAAATCCTCAGGGGTCTACAACAGCAATGGCTGCAGGAGCTCAGAAGTCACAGCAGAAGGTCAGATGGGAGACTGTGGTAGTTTGAAATAAGGTGGTAGCAGCAGAGGTTATGAGCAGGGTTGATGAAATTGATTCCACTGTGCTTTGGGTTCGCAGCTTACTTATTACATCTGAAAACGTATTATATCATATTCTGATTCATTTTAAAGACATTGATTAAGCAACTACTATGTGCAAGGCAGGAATTCAGAAAGTTTCTCAGCTCAAGCGAGGGAGGAAGGGAATGTAATGTGCCTGACCCTTCATTAAGTATTTCACCTGGGCCCATTTGTTTTCTATTTTATTTTTATAACAATGCTGTGAGGTGGAAACTATTTTCCTCATTTTACAGATTAAGAGATCAAGGCTTAGGCTGGGCGCAGTGGCTCACGCCTGTAATCCCAGCACTTTGGAAGGCTGAGGGGGCGGATCACGAGGTCAGGAGATCAAGACCATCCTGGCTAACACGGTGAAACCCCATCTCTACTAAAAATACAAAAAATTAGCCGGGCGAGGTGGCGGGTGCCTGTAGTCCCAGCTACTCGGGAGGCTGAGACAGGAGAATGGCGTGAACCTGGGAGGCAGAGCTTGCAGTGAGCGGAGATCGCGCCACTGCACTCCAGCCTGGGCAACAGAGTGAGACTCCGTCTCAAAAAAAAAGAAAAAGAAAATAAATCAAGGCTTAGAGAGTTAAATATGTACAAGGCCTCTCAGCTGGGGAGAGGGAGGACAGGGTGGAAATCAGTCTGACCCCAATCAGTCTCTCCCACTAACCATCATGCCCCCACTAATATGGGATGTAAGACACAGACAGATACTGTTTATTCTATAACAATTGGCAAACTCTTTCAATACCTCTTTCAAAGGATGCTATGAAATTATGAAACAAGAAATGGCCAGAGTTAATCTGTATTCATTTTAATAATCAGATATGAGCATAATACTTAGGGATGTTATAAATCAGTTCTGAGTTTATGCACAGAAAAATTAGTGCCACTGGGGCCAATGAACGTATCACCTGAATAATTTATGTTAATAATCGCATACATGGAAGAAATGACCATAGTAAGCATAGTACCTATTGAATTTCAGTTAACTTACTACATAAAAGCATGACCTGAATGTACTATTTTTTTTTAATTTTTAATATGCCTTTGTCTACAAGGTCCAATTAAAAAACAATGACAATTGGGTATTCTTTTTAATGTTTCAAATGCAACATCAAGCCAAAATTAGTCACCTGGTTGAAGTGGAGTTACCCATTTAGGATCAAAATAATTTAGGTCAAATATTTCATATTAGAACTTATATTTGAAGACATAATGCTATAGGATGAATTAAATCATTTCTCTCTGTTTTACCTTGTATTGAAGAGACAAACTCAGGTTCAATGCATACTCCTGGTAAACACACATATGGAGGCATGATCAAACTCCAATCTGGGCAGAAGTCCAGTCCATTAGGTAGGGCTATAGAGAAAACATGTCAACATTTGGAAAAGCTAGGTGCTTAGCCCCAGCCTGGCAGCGTTCAGTTCATAGATTATCAGTCCCGGCCAGGCACGGTGGCTTACACCTGTAATCCCAACACTTTGGAAGGCCGAGGCGGGTGGTCGGGAGTTCAAGACCAGCCTGACCAACACAGAGAAACCCCATCTCTACCAAAAGTACAAAATTAGCCAGGCATGGTGGCACGCCTGTTGTCCCAGCTACTCACTTGCTACTCGCTTGAACCCAGGAGGCGGAGATTGTGGCGAGCCGAGATCGCACCATTGCACTCCAGCCTGGGCAATAAGAGTGAAACTCTGTCTCAAAAACAAAAACAAAACAAAACAAAACAAGAAAACAAAAAAGAGTATCAGTCCCAGTAACAGAAGTGTCAAATAGATTTCTGGAATATATAACACACAGCCAGCTCATAAAGAATGTTCTAATAACAAAAATCAAAGCTAGTACCATTTTTATTTCAGGGCATATTGAAATATGAGACTCATCTAACCAAATCCTGATGGAAGCACAAACAGTAAATTTCAGTGATAGATATCACGCAGGTTATAAGAACTATGGAGAAGTTACTCATTGATAGCAGTGACATATCACCTTTACATATGAAATTATATTTTCTATTGTATTTTCTGTTTAGGGTTTAGATGAGGTTTTACTGAGGTCTATGGGAGTTACCTAGAAGATTCCTTCTAAGGAGAACATTCTGCCACATTTTCAGTAGGTGTGTATGGAATATGTCAAATCTTGACACAATATTTATGAGGTGGAGTTTTACTGTTATTAAGCCTCAAAAAAAGGTTGATTCATAGAAGAAAATATCTGGAGTTGGCCCAACAACTACACCCAACTCAATTCTAGCTGTGCCATCAGGCCTAGAGAGAAATTTAAATCTTTTTTTAAGTTTTTTTTTTTTTTATTAGAATTGGACAGAGTGAATGCTCATTTTTTAAAAGGTGATAGCAAGTTGCTTCACAGAAGAAAAAATAAGCCTTCTAAACAGTTTAATGGTTTTAAGAATTTGGGTTTCATTGTGTGATGTTTCAGGTATTGACTCATTAATGTCTGTAAAACAAATTACCAAATGAAAGTGTTTCAAAAATAGTTCAAAACTGTCAATATTCTAAAATACCATTGTCCTATCTATTCTACTAGTTAATCTGTTAGGTTGGCACAAAAGTAATTGTGGCTTTTGCTGTTAAAAGTAGTGGCAAAAACCTCAATTACCTATCTATGTTTGTAAAGATATATATCAAAAAGTTAAAATGATCACCGATGAGTGTGGGGATTATAGATAATCATTTTTCCTCTTTTTGATATTATTTCCTGAATTTTTAGCATTGTGCATGTATTATTTCTAAAACTGGCATTCTATAAAGCTATTAAAACTTTTTTTAATCTAGTTAATTTTGAAGGCAAGGAAACCAAGTATCATGCTTAGCACATGGAATAGGGCATAATTGGCACTGTCAAAGAAAGCCTTAAAAGTCCTTTAAAATTTTCCAGAAAATATGAGATTAAAATATCATAAGTAAAGAAGGTGCTATAAGCTAGATATATTGCATTTAGTGAATATTTCATTTGCGAACATTACAACTTGAACAACTCCAGTTACTTAAACTCTGTTGCCTTACAAATGATCATCCATTTTGATGCTTAGGGCCCTTTTTCATACTTTTAAACCAAAAGCTAGCTGTAAAATTGGGATTTAAGACATGAGCTCAGAGTCAGCTGAATGACTGAGTCTACTTTTTTTTTTTTTTTTTTGAGACAGAGTCTCAATCTGTTGCCCAGGCTGGAGTGCAATGGCATGATCTCAGCTCATTGCAACCTCTGCCTCCCGGGTTCAAGCAATTCTCCTGCCTCAGCCTCCCAAGTATCTGGGATTACAGGCATATGTCACCATGCCTGGCTAATTTTTTGTATTTTTACTACAGATGGGGTTTCACCATGTTGTCCAGCCTGGTCTCGAACTCCTGACCTCAAGTGATCCACCCGCCTCGTCTACTTTTGACCTTAGATGTTTAGGTCGGAAATGTCAGAGGTTAGGTAGAGAGGCATGGATACTAAAATTGTTGCTCTGTCATCTATTCCTCATTTCTGAAACCTACTCCAAATGAAGAAGCCATCAGAACATTCAAAAAAGCCTCTAAAACAACCTATCTCACAGTTCTAGCTAGGGTGTGGGAGAATCTCACCGGGTGTGAAGATGATGGTCTTTAAGCCAATCTGTATATTGTGGCTCTGGCGGACCAACAGTGGCATGTGCCGCCAGTTCTCCAAATGGAAAGGCCAGATCACAGGCCTAGGAGAATAACTCCTGCCAGTTCCTCCTTCCTCTGCCCCTTTGAAATGGAGATTATCTGGGGATGGGTTACTCAGGCATCTGTTGTTATCGACAAGCATCAAAAAACCAGCAGTCCTATCCCAGGGCTACTATTTCCATTTCTGTGTATGCCTTAATAACTCAATCTGAACATGGGAAGAAAAAAAAACCCAGATTTGCCCAACTTAAGGCATTAAGTCTGAAGAAAGGTAGCTATTTAAAGGTGCTTTATAATACGTAATAGGATGGCCTGGCATGGTGGGCCTTGCCTGTAATCCTGGCAAGCCACCTTTTGGGAGGCTGAGGTGGGCAGATCACTTGAGGCCAGGAGTTCGAGATCAGTTTGGCCAACATGGCAAAACCTCGTCTCTACTAAAAATATAAAAATTAGCAAGGCGTGGTGGCGTGTACCTGTAATCCCAGCTGCTCCGGAGGGTAAGGCACAAGAATCGCTTGAACCTGGAAGCAGAGGTTGCAGTGAACTGAGACCGTGCCACTGCACTCCAGCCTGGGTGATGGAGTGAGACCCTATCTTTCTCTCTATATACATATATATTTTTTTTTCATAAACATAGTTTTCCCTAATTCAACAAAATTTTGAAGGGTCTTCTAAATTTAACAAATATTTATCCAGTCTTCTGTGCAATCACTCACCTTGATGCTGCAAGAGATACAAAGAAAGATTTTAAGGAACTAAATCTAACGCCTTTATTTGTCTTACTCATTTATTCAACAAACACTTATTGTATTTTCCTCTTAAGTGTGAGGCTCTTCTGTAGATGTTGGAAAATAGTTTTGAACAGGATCATCAGGGCACGCATGATCATGGAGTTTACAGTCTGGTAGTAGGCTGAGGAACAAATACCTTAATTAACATAGAACGTGCTGTAATAGTTTAAATGAGGCGTACATCAGATGTTGAAGATCCCAGGAGATACTTTATGAAGAAGATACCAATTGAGTCAGATAATGAAAAGATTTTAAAGTAAAAACATAAATTCCTAAGGATGAGAAGGAAGAGGGGACAACATGAGTAGTGCCTGAAGGGTGGGAGAGTTTAGGTCATGCTCCCGGAAACAAGGAATAGTCTCATTTTTCTAGAGGTCAGAAAGGTATAGGAGAAGAGAATGAAAAACTGTGTTGAAGCTCCAGCTAGGCCTGCCTTATGTGGATAGGCAAGAAGTTTGTTTGGAATTCAGCAGGCAATGAAAGATGTGGCGTAAGGGATCCGTGGATGGATAGCAGTTGTGTTTTTAAAAAATTAATCCAATGGGAATGGACTAGAGTTGGAAAAGAGTAGAAGGTGTGAAACCCATTGGGAGGCCATCACTATCAATCAATATATTTCATAATGTCACTGTGACTCATACAAATAATGAGACACATTGCAAAGCCAGCATGCAAATGTGATAGACTTAGTGATGTATATAACCAGTTTCCCATTCACTTCCACCTCCTCCTCAATAGAAATCCCATGTTTTCCAAACTCATGACTATGAAGATCTGTCTTCAGCCTTGTTTAGTATAGCTGTTGCATCCACAGTAAGAGAAACCAGGATTTCACCTACAGGCAGAGTGAAGATACTCAGAAAGTAAACTCAGCCCCAGCCAGGGACTTCATGAGCTAGAACATTGGTTCAGCCAGCAACCATCCATCAGCTACTCATTTCTGGTGGAGCGAAAATGTCTGAGCCTCCTTCTCCCCAACCACGTTCAAAATTCTGTTAATTTACTTGAAAACATGACGAAAAGGCCTAAGCAATGGTCACCAGAAACCTGGTAGTGATATATAGGGGTAGTGCAATGCCAGCCAACAGCGAGACTGATTGATAGACACATAACATTTACGTGTGTGAGAGAGAGGGAGAAAGCAGAAGCAATATCCTGCCTATCAGTCAGCACTGAAAGAGAGAAATGAAGAGATTGACTTGAGCACTCATCATTCTCAAGGGAGATTTGTGCATTGATTCCAACAAAATTGTCCTTAGGCATAGAAATGTGAGAAGTGCTTTTATGGTAAAATTTAGATTTTAGCCTCAAGCTAAAACTATGGGTCGCAGGATACAGTTCTTCACCTGAAATAGTTCCCATAGACACGTGGAGAAAACTCAATGTATTCTCGGCTCAACTAATCCATTATGCCCGTAGAAAAACGGCAGCTCAGAGCTGTATTATGAACCCGTTCAATACCACATGCATTTGCAGCGCCGTTTCCTCAGTTTCTCTTCCCTTTCATCTGGGAAGTGACTTCATTGCTCCTGCTTAGCCTTTGCCAAGTATTTATTTTTTGGCCAGCAAATTACAGGGATTTTTTTTTCTCGCTTCTTTTTGAAAGGACTGAACAAGTCACAGAGCTTTCAAAACCAAGATTATGTGTATAATATAAATGTGTGTGAGATATATATATATACACACACACATATATATACACACGTTCTATCAGTCGTTACAAAATATATATATATATATTTTGAGACGGAGTTTTGCTCTTGTTGCCCAGGCTGGAGTGCAATGGCGCAATCTCAGCTCACTGCAACCTCCACCTCTTGGGTTCAAGCGATTCTTCTGCCTCAGCCTCCCAAGTAGCTGGGATTACAGGCATGTGCAACCACGCCCGGCTAATTTTGCATTTTTAGTAGAGACGGGGCTTCTCCATGTTGGTCAGGCTGGTCTTGAACTCCCAACCTCAGGTGATCCACCCGCCCCGGCCTCCCAATGTGCTGGGATTAACAGGCGTGAGCCAATGCGCCTGGCCAATCATTACAATATTTTTAACTCTTAACTTTAATTCTGAAACATTGTAATGATTCAAGTGTACTGCTGATTGAAATGAAAGCATGTGATATTTCTATGAAAAAGGAGTTATCATCATTGAGATAAGCGGATTTGAAAAGCAAAGTTTTGTAAGTTTTTAAAAGCTTTGGTCTGAATGACTTAAGAAAATAATTCAAGAAACCAAACCAAACCAAAAAACCCTAGTTTTGCCCCAGCAGTGCTTAAGACCTGGGGAACAACCATATCAATGCCTTAGAGAAGCTCAGAAGGGTGACGTCATGCAATCTCCCCAATCAGGAACTATTCAGAGGCCTGAAAGGGAAATCTGAAACAAAAAGACCCACAACCTAAATTATTAATGGGAAGAAAAAATTGCAGGAGCCCATGAAGACCTTCCTGCAAATAACTGAGAAGGGAAGGAGCTTTCAACAGACTTATTATAAGAATGTTGGTGGTAATGACCAAAGATATGAAACTCACCTTTAATGCTTTTTAAAGATACACACCTAAGAAAACGTCGCCAAGTATTTCTTCAGGGTCTTTGATGCAGAAATTTGCCCCTGGTACCGAGAATTTGTATCAAGATTAACTGACCTTTGTAATATCTGTTGGGGAAGTCTACATGGTAAGTACACTATGATCCAACTCAGGTTCTCAGTCTTTTTTTTTCGTCCAGCATATAGGGAATGATCCTACTTGGAGCAGCCTTCTGTTGTCTAAGCTCACAAGAATATAATCAATTTATTTTTTATATGAAGAAATAAATGATTAATAGTACTTTACAAACACTGGATCCAGAATATCCTCATCTTAAACCTGAGGTCACAGGACAGCATCTCTAAAAACAAAAGTCCATTATTGGGGTAAGAAAAAGGAAGTCATCCTCACCACATTCCTCAATACTAAGTGTAATCTTTTCTTACATGATGGCCTTCCACCACCCTAGTAAGATCAATCTACACCAAAGAACTACAAAGAAAGAAGAAAAACCTACTTTTCTTGGTGTTGAGGTCTGTAGGATCTGTTCATGGTGCCACTAGCCAAGCCAGCCATGGTAAGAGACAGAATGACAGGTGATGGCATTAAACAACAGAATCACTTCCTTTGCATAGATTTTTCTTTTTTACTTTCTCAATGAAATGCTTTACAATTCCCAGCAAACATATTATTGTGGATTCCTTTAGAAGTCAAGGCAGCATATAAAAACAAATCAAAGGTATAAACTTTAGAACCTTATGAGCAAACATCATAGTACATCATACATACATACTATGGAGACATAGTGCATGTCTCCAAATAACAAATGAATCAATAAAACTAAAAATGATGATTATAAAAATTGAAGTAGTATGGACTGTCTGAAATGTAAACAATTTGGTTCAAGGACAAAGAAAATCATTGCTACTCCAACTTCTGGTAATATTTAGAAGAGCATGTACCCCTTGGCCTAATTTTCAGACTTTCAGTTTTCTTTAGAGCAAGTTTACTTTACAAACTGAAGAAAAATTAAACAGATAACTCATTAAAAGTGCTTCATTGAAATTAAGAATCTTTAGAGCACTCTGGACTCTTGTTGAAACCTAAAGTCTTCAAAAGTATCAAGTAGAAACCTGCTTAACTTCAAAAACACATGTGGAAAAATTAGACAAATCAGAGGTAGTTTCTTTAGTGGCCACTCTAAAAATTGATTCTTCAGTGGCTACCCCAATTTCTAAAAGCTATTAATGTATACTCCACCACTACAGTTCACTGAATGTCTTAGTCTCTTCAGGATGCTGTAACAAAAATACCACAGACTAGGTGGCTTATAAACAACAGAAATGTATTTTTCACAGCTGGAGGCTGAGGGGTCCAAAATCAAGCCTCTGCAGATTAGTGCCTGGTGGGGGCCTGCTTTTTGATTCATGGATGACCATCTTCTCACTGTGTCTTCACATGGTAGAAGAAGGGCAAGAGAGCTCTCTAAGGTCCCTTTTATAAGAGCACTAATTCCATTCATGAAAGTTCTGCCCACGTGACCTAATCACGTCCCAAAGACCCCACCTGCAAATATCAGCACATCAGGAATCAGGTTTCAACACATGAATTTTGCAAGGATATAAACACATTCAGTCTATTGCACTAAATGATGAATGCTGGGAGGGCCAAAAGTTCCTTCCCTTGTTTTCATGTTTTTAAATTAATAATCCATAACTTACTTCCCTACAAGATTCTAAGTGACCCACAAGACATTAGAACAAACAAAAATGGGAGGAAGCTAAAGTTAGATCTTACTGCTAAATTTTTCACAAAGTATTGCCCTTCTGAGTAGGACGAAGGCCTGGATAATTTCTCTCACTTCAAAAAGATTTTTGATTCATACATAGCACAGTGCACTAAATACTAATTCATGAGTGTTAATACTTGGTTTTTCATTCTTGAAGAGTTTTAATCTGGATATGATTGCCATGTCTTGCTGTATGTCATATAGGTTTATTTTTCAGGTAAATACCTGTTTCAGAATGCAAGGACCTAGGAAATTTAACTGTATCCTTCAGCATTTAAATTGCATTGTTCAGACTAGCAAAAGTGATGTGATGATTATATGGCCATAAAACTTGCATATAATAGGCCCCATAAACACTCCACTCCTCTCACGCTGCCACCCATTACCTGTTTTACTTCCTCAGTGGGACAGGTTCCATGCAGCTGCCTCCCATCTTGTTGCTCTTAACCTCTCTGTACTGGGGAGTGCACAGTGACGGTTTTATATTGGTTGTCTTGCTTCCACATGGCTGAGTTTTCCCCCTTCCCCCACAGCATGTTCAGTATTTGGGTTGGAACAGGATGTTTACAGCTATGGAGTTATTAGTTTGTTTCCTTTAGAAGGCTCAGAAGCCCCAACCGTGAAGCCCTAGAGTTCTTCCTGTCTCCATAGTACAGAGTACCCAACGTTGCATCCGTGTCCACACAGTCATTACTCTTACTATCTAAATGGGCTGATGTTTTCAGCCAGCATCTTTTTGCCATTTGCTGCCATTATGTTGACATCATGAAGACAACTGAATAATATACAAAGAAGAACTCAGAGGCTTTGATTAAAAGAAAAATTGTCCAGATGACTTCAGGAAGTTGGTACAATCCAGATTTCACATGTGATATACTTTTGTCTGCTCTTAGTATCCTAGAGTATGGCTCCATTGGTGACAGTGGCTTTCAAAATTTGCCCATGTTTGTGTGGAAAGCTTACTCTTTATTATATTTTATTTTATTTTAATTTTATTATTATACTTTAAGTTTTAGGGTACATGGAAAGCTTACTCTTGATGAGAGAATTTGCTAGTTTCTTTTTTGAGGCCCCTTAAATAGATTTCACGTTGGCTTGGAACCATTCAGGAAGCAGCAATAGAGTTTGTCCAGCAAGTCCTCCAAATTGAGAGAAATAATAGAGCTGTACTCAGAAATCCAAGATCATGTTGTCATTGTCAGTCCTTCGGGGTGGATTCAGTATTTTCACTTCTGGATTTCTAGGTGAGCACAGTGTAGCCTCCTGGCAAAGTTGCAATGATGTTAATGATGCAGGCTTTGAGCAGTAGGTCTAGGCAGTCAGAGCAGGGCAAGCCCCGTGGGATTGACTAGTGTCCAACCCACCATGGGTCTGGCCTCCAGAGCTCTTCTGCAAAAGTGCTTGGGCGGGAAAGATACAGCATCACCACTGTGAGGACCACTGGGAGCCACTTGCAGAAAATCCACTGGGTTGAAGGCCAAGCAAGCGAAATGACTAATTACATTGAGGGGTACAGGCCATTTCAAAGTCAATATTAAACTTCGTGTATAACATTTCAGGACCAATCGAGTAGAGAATGGGACCCATCTGGAGAAGAAAATGTTTCTTAAAAGATCAGACTCTAAACTCTTTCGTTGAAGGATTCTGACAAATAAATCCTGCCTACCTGGAGTTCACTCTAATTCAGGGGTTGGGAGAAGGGGTTTAGAGTAAGCACCATGAAATCTGACTAAGGTTCTCCTCATCTTTCCAAATTCTGGCACATTCTCTCCAGAAAGACCAGCACCCTCTGGATTGACGTGGTTTTATTGTTTTCTGACCTCTGGCCTATGTGTAAATGTGAAAGTCTTTCTGACTAGCAGTAATTATTCCTTCCTTCATACAAAAATAGAGAAAGAGTAGGGAAACCCACAATTTATTCCAACTGGCATTTTTTATGCTTTTAGTTCTTAATTTTAATAGAGTTTTTTTTGGAATATCCTTTAAAGGAGGTTAGAAAACTTGACAGTATAGCAACTTAATGTTTTTCTCTTCTCACCCAACTCAAATTGTGATGGCTATGATAATCACCCTGATCTGATCATTATACATTTTATGTATCAAAAGATTCCTGTGTACCCCATGAATATATACAATTATTATTTGTCAACTTAAGAATTTTTATTAAATTAAATTAAAACAAACAGGTTAGAGGACAGTGCCATTAATTCATTCAAAGAAGTCCAGTACAGAGGTGGCAGAACTCTTTTATCTTTCTATCTTCTGCCCTTTCACAATATAAAAATCAGAATTGTAGTTAATGGCTTTCTTTTTATGTAACTTTTGGAGAGTATTTTTTTATAGCCTATGGTAAGGGAAGGGAAGAAATAATGGTTATTTTAGGGATCTAAGTGTAAAGCTGACACCATGAAATACAGCACTGGTTAGTACACCTTACAATAGTTACTACATTTTGAGGCATAAGATAATAGTATCTCTAAATCTTCATAGCTACATTTTTCTATTTTTCTTACTTTTCATCAGTAAAGTCATAAGACTACTGCAAGCATCATTTTTCTTAGCAACTCTAATTTAAAGATGTCCTCTTGTGTTTTGATAGGTTTTCAAGATTTGAGCCAGATTTGTTCCTACTCGGTTATCTGTTAGTCAAATGTAAACAGCAGCAGACCCTTTCTGACATCTTGTGTACTCATGTACAATGAAACAATACAAAACTCATAACCCTCATGTGAATACACAATACACTTTGTTCCCTCTTTTGATTACAGGGCAATGCCAGGCTCTAAAGAGGGATAATTATAAAATCTTTGTGGATTTTGTGGCAAAAACAGAGATTCCTTGCTATGATTAAGTATTAGATAGATTATGGTTGGAATGGGTTGCTTTTAATTTTATTTTGGTCTTTACACAATTCAAATCATAAGGAGAAAAACTTTTTCCAAGGATAAAGAACAACTGTGGTCAAAGTCAAAATTATTTGTTAGGAATGCAAGACACCCACAAAAAACAGTCACATTAATAACTATGAATTTGATATCTTGCACGTTAATCTTTGTCAAGATGTTCCTAAATGTTTCCTTTAAAAAACTCTATTTCATATATATTTGGCTGTATTTATATGAGTTATTTTTTAATAATAATAATAATGTGCGCCCTTTAGTTAACATTAGTAGCCTAAGAAAAATGTTAAAAGTACTAATACCTGGCCACCCATGTCACAATGTAAAATCATAACTTCCTAGAGGGAACTGGAACTGTAACCAACTAGGATGTTACCATACTAGGATACTGAATATGCAACATTGTAGTATGTAAAATAGCAACATAAATGATGAGCCAGAATCCACCATTCTTTTTATTTTATGATTGAGTTACAAGCCTTGAATTTGCTTAAAAGGGAACTAAAAGCAAAGGTTATTCTTTGTGGCCTGTGTTTCTCTGCACTACATTTAAGCATCACCATAGTCAATCACTGGATATTCAGCTGTTATTTCACAAGACTCTCGACATGGCCAAAAGAGCCAACTTGGCCATTTTGCAAGACGCTGTTTTAATCAACTTTTCATTTTCCTGATCCATAAAGCAACATGAAGCAATCTTTTAGCTATAAGCCATGGTTGCTTCCTTCAAATGAACTTAAAATTAATTCTAAGACAATAAAACACTGAAGTTTATCTTTTTAAGCTAAAATTAAGGTGTTATTTTCATTTTATTTTCACTTTTTAAACCATTTTAAAAGATGTGGTCTTTTTACCAAAGAGGACTAACCTATTGCTTGGAGGCCAGCCTGCAAATAATCTGGCCTAGAGTGAGGAATCCTTTTTAAGACAGTTTGTATTGAATGAACCAAAACAATTTCCACCCCGAGGCTTCCATCTGGTCAACCTCTGTTCAGTCCCACAAATAATTAATATGGAAAAATAGGTTTTTGTTTTTTTTGTATCTTCAGTCTTCTTCGCTTTTACTAATTTAACAGAGAGATATTTAAAAACCAAACAAACAAATGTAACAACAACCACAAAATCTTGAAGAAAGCTCAGGCCACCAGCCTGGAATATAATGTCAGACTTAACTTTCGCTGGCAAAAATTAAGTATTTTCAGTTCACTTCTAAACTTATGAAGATAACAAAGTGGTCTGCCCATCAGAAAAGTGTGAATATTGTGATATGGGTTGGGGGACACATAGGAAAGAAAACAGAAGGCAGGAATGGAGAGGACGGGTCATAATTAATATACTCAATCTACCCTTGTGCCTCCTCTCCGACCCTAACCCCAACCCCACCCCCACCCATGTCACAATGTAAAATCATAACTTCCTAGAGGGAACAGGAACTGTAAGCAACTAGGATGTTACCATACTAGGATGCTGAATATGCAACATCCTAGTATATAAAATATCAACATAAATGATGAGCCAGAATCCACCATTCTGTTTATTTTATGATTGAGTTATAAGCCTTGAATTTGCTTAAAAGGGAACTAAAAGCAAACGTTGCCTAGAAACGTGATTCTAAATAAAGATCATCGCCAACATATCAGATGTATACTTCCTTCCCTCCTGGTTCCACACCTCCACCCCAAGCATTTTTTTTTAATGATATTGCAAAATTTTATTGGGGAGCTTTACACATTGGTCAATGCTATGTTATATAGTTACATTTAAATTTATTTTTTCAAACTTGATCTAAATGCTGTTAAGAAATATAGCCGCTAAATATAAACTTCTAAGTATCTTTCTAAAGAGAAACATGATTCAGAAATTATAGGCTGTTGAGATATGGGTGCTTTGCAGAGTTTGTGATAGGTCTGCATTCTATAGAGCTATTTTATGTAGTTGACGTAGAAAGATTTTCCAGAATTATTTCAGTTTGCTTGAATTCTACTCCACAACTGAATTTCCAAAACATTATTATTAACTTTGAATTAAAATGGAGCTTTCTATTAAAAAAAAAGTATGACAAGTTCTGAAAACTAAGATGATCAGTCTAGAATTAGGCCCATGTACTCCGCCATGAAAGTCCTGCCTCCCACACTCAGGGACCCGCTGAAATGCCAGTCTTTGTGCTACTTAATATTAGGTCCATTCACTGGAAAAGCCCTGCCCTAGAAAGGGGCTCTGGGGTCTTTAAAGAAGAGATTGTGAACTTAGACTGTAGTAGGCCCAGGGAACTACCCATGCAAAATGTATCCCAGGTCAGTATAAGGTGACCTTTAGAATCAGAGCCCACCATGCTGCAGAGAGACCCTTAGCATAGAAATTAAACAGTGTTTAAGAGTACTAAGTCTCTTTACGTGTTCTTTCTCTATACATTTGATAATATAGAAAGAATAAAATGTTTCTCTATATCCTTGGGTCACTCGTTTTCCCAAGCATTTAAAAATGTTAATGGGAATATGATATTTATGAGTTTATATTTGTTTAGCAGTTAGAACAGTGCCTTGGATATAGTAAGTGCTTTACACAAAACTTTATGTTAAAAGAAATTGTTGTGAAGATTTTCAACAACAGTGGATCATATTTTCAAATGACTAAGGAAATTCAAGGATTCACTATGCTATGAAAGTATTCTAATTAATTATTGATCTTTCACATGGTCGTAAGTTTAGTGGAGATTTCTCTTTTTTTCTCGTTGAAAGTTGAATTTGTGAGCAAGACTATTGCTCCCTGTGGGGCTTGTTTTCTGCTGTGAACTGAAAATGATTAGTATCTTTTTGCTAGAATCTAAATTCAATACTATGCCATCTATTGTAAAGATGCAAACGTTGGAATTTTGTAACTATTCATGGGGAAATGAGACTAAAGAATTATCTGACAATTGAAGATAGAAAATAATTAAGGCTGCTACATAAAGTGCAACTCGAAGGTTGAAAATTATGGATGGCAAGCCTTTGCATGAAAATACATATATTTCTTCTCTTGTCAAGACAAGAGCTGGCTCCTTCCCAAGCTTTGCAAAACTATCTCTCAGCTCTCTGGAAGACGGGGAATTAGAAATACTGTCGCTTCCACACTGTCAAAGAGAAGCCAGTTCCAGTTATTACAGTTGGTGTGTGACTTAGTTTGGGGGCAGGGAGGCAGGAATACAAACAAAAGTTTCTGTTACATCTTAGGTAACTAAATTTCAATGGTAGAGATCTTAAAATTCTGGGCCAATGTAAAAGTGTTACTCATTTTTATTTATTGTGGGTTTTCAGGTATCATTGTTATTAGAAATGAGCAGGGGGCCGGGCGGGCGCGGTGGCTCACGCCTGTAATCCCAGCACTTTGGGAGGCCGAGGCGGGCGGATAATGAGGTCAGGTGATTGAGACCATCCTGGCTAAAACGGTGAAACCACGTCTCTACTAAAAATACAAAAAATTAGCCAGGCACGGTGGCTGGTGCCTGTAGTCCCAGCTACTCGGGAGGCTGAGGCAAGAGAATGGCATGAACCCAGGAGGCGGAGCTTATAGTGAGCCAAGACCGCGCCACTGCACTCCAGCCTGGGCAAGAGCGAGACTCTGTCTCAAGGAAAAAAAAAAAAAAAGAAAGAAATGAGCAGGGATCTGGATAATCTATGATAGCAGGTATTGTGAAGAAAAAAACCACCAAGCATTTGGCTCTGAGTTGCTTTAGGTGATGTGGGCTGCATGAGATTGTTTTTGGGTGTACATGTGTTTTTTAAATATCTTCTGAGTAGATTAATACTATTAAACTAAGTGTATGTACTAGCTAAGCCTAAATTAAGTGGAGGGCAAAAACAAAAGACCTAAAAATGATATGTTGATAAATCACAGAAATGTTCCAACTTCTTCAATCTGAAACATCTGGTTCCTCCAAGTAATTCCTGTAAATATTTCCAACTGCAACGAAAAAGAAAATGAAAGTGATTTGTGGTAGGAGTGAGCGAGCACATTCTCCCCTTGGTGCATTAGTTGAGCAGCTTCTGGGTGGCTGAATCCAGATAAGACTCTGGACTGACTCAGTGATAAAGGAGGCATCTCCTGGCCTCAAAGTGCTCACAGTATACTGGATAGCAAAGGGCTATGATGCAGATATATTTGAATTCAGTGGAAACAGTAAAAGTAGCTAAATATTAATAATTCAGCCTCGCTGGATCTGGGAAGGCTTGGCAGAAAAGCTGACTTCTGACCAGGAACTTGAGTGATGACTGAAAATTCAGCAGTTAATCTGGAGAAACAGGCCTTCTAGGCTGGGAGAACATGAGCATGTGCTCTGAGATGTAAATTTTGGGGAAGAATCTCATACACACTCTAAAAAATGGATTTTGTTCCCTGGGGTAGTGTTCCATACAATGCCTGGCATATAGTAAGCATTCAATACAAAAGTGTGGAAAGAGCTGTACTGGCTTCCTGGGCTGCTGTAACCAAATACTGCAAACCAGGTGGTGTAAAGCAACAGAATTTATTGTCTCACAGTTCTAGAGGTTGGAATTCCCAAACCAAGGTGTTGACAGAGATGTGGGGTAGGATCCTTTCTTGCCTTTTGCAGCTCCTCGAAGCCCCAGATGTTTCTGGAGTGTCGCAGTGTAACTCTAGTTTTGGCCTCCGTCTTCACAGTGCCTTCTCCCTCTGCATATGAGTCTTTCTGTGTCTCTACCCTGTGTCTCTGTCTTGCCTGCTTATGAAGACACTAGTCATATTGGATTAAGAGTCTACTCGAATCGAGCATGACCTCATCTTAACCTAATACATCAATAAACCCTATTTCCAAATAAGGTCACTTTCACAGACACGGGGCTGGTTAAGACTTCATCATATCTTTTGCAGGGGACACAATTCAACCCATAACAGAAGGAATGAGCTAGTCAAGGTTTTGATGCCGGGAAAAATGGTCCATATTTTAGAAAGTGAACCCTGAATGCAGGATGGAGTCCATATTAGTAAGGTGGAGGGTGGGAAGGAAGACCAGAATCAAGAGTCTCAGTTAACGAGTTGTTGAAAGGAGATGAGAGATGATGAGCACTTGAGCAGGGTGGGAGCAGTGGAGACAGAAGGGAAACAGATGTGAAATCCACAGCCAGTCAGAGACAGGGACTTGGGGACTGATTAGATATAGGTAATGAGGGTCAGGGAGGATTCAAGATGATTCCTAGGGTTCTATCCTGGGAGGCAGACCTGATGAATGGTGATGCCACTGATGATAATACAGAATGTAAGGCAGAACGTTTGTTTTGCAAAGGATGTTGATAAGTTCACCCTTGTACACATTGTATTGGAGATACATCAAATACACTTGTGGGGAGATGGCTAGTTGTCCATAGAACTCCGTGGAATCATTCTATGCCTGTGCTATGTAAAATACTGTTTTGTGGCTGCTGAGCTCTTGAATTGTGGCTAGTACACCTGAGGAGCTGAATTTTCAGTTTAATTTAATAAATTTAATTTCCAATAGTCACCTGTGCCTAGTGGTTACTATATTAGAGAGCACTGACCTAGCAGGTACTTAGACATGTGTGTTTGATATTTGAGAGAGATGCAGAGATAGGAGGAGCATGGTCTGGATTGAAAATCGAATTTGGGGAGTCATTAGCTTATAGGCAATTGCTGAAGCCTTGTAGGCCATGAGCCCATTTAGCAGGGAGCCAGACAGAGATGAGTTAGTTAAGAGTGCAACCCTTGGGGAACACCAGTGTATAAGTTGTACACCACAAAAGAGAGTGAGCAAACGACCCCTGAGAAGCAGAAAGGAAAAGCAGAAGAGAGGACAGTGTTACAGAAGGCAGAGGAAAAATTTCAAGGAGAAAGCAGTCCACCATATCCAAGAAAAACAAATGTCATTTAATAAACTATGAAAAGGGGCTTTCACAATTACAATATGCTTTTACCAATAAATGAAATAGCCATATTTTGTTAACAAAGAGTAAGTATATTGTGCTCTAACCATGGAATTTATTTTTATCTTCCTCCACCTCCAGCCAAAGGTTAATGGAGGCAACAATAAGGAATTTATAAAGATGGGACTATTCCAGGGAATACAGAATAATATGCCCCTGAAAACATTGCCCTATAGCAGGAGGGCCTGGAATGCATTTCCCATGAAGTCCTCAATAGAAGTTGTGTAACTGTTTTAATGCCTGTACTGATGGTAGTATCACCTTTCATAGACTCTGCCTAAATACTCTGTGAAGTGGGTAGACTTATTTCCAGTTTACATAAGAGGAACCTGTGGCTCATGGAGTTTCAGTGTCACTGAACTCCAGCCTGGGTGAAATAGTAAGACCCTGTCTCAAAAAGAAAATAAATGAAAGAAAGTAAAGGAAGGGAGGGAGGGACAGAAGGAAGGAAGGAAGAAAGGAAGGAAGGAAGATGCTAGCGAAATACTACAGCCTGCCAAAGACATTAAATCAGAGGCTTATGCCTTTTTTTTTTTTTTCATTAAAAAGGGACATCAGCAAATGTTTAAAGATATTCTAGAAACATTCTCTACCATAGGTGATTAACCCCTTGCCTTGTGAAAAAAGTGGCCTCTAGTAGCATTGCTACTCTAGCTCAGGGATGAAAATGAAACTTCCTGCTTTCCATTAAAGAATAAATAGTATAGGCCAGATGCGGTGGCTCATGCCTGTAATCCCAGCACTTTGGGAGGCCGAGGTGGGCAGATCACTTGAGGTCAGGGGTTCGAAGCCAGCCTGGCCAACATGGTGAAACCCCATCTCTACAAAAAAATACAAAAATTAGCTGGGCATGGTGGTGTGCGCCTATAATCCTATAATTCCAGCTACTCAGGAGGCTGAGGCAGGAGAATCACTAGAACCTGGGAGGCAGAGGTTGCAATGAGCTGAGATCACACCACTGCACTCCAGCCTGGGTGACAGGGTGAGATTCCATCTCAAAAGAAAAAAAGAAAAGAATAAAGTCCTTCTGCCATTTAAGGAAAAAGAGGGTACTAAGAAGTTGTTTGATAAAACTATGAAGAGTCTGATGAATTATAATCTAGGACTCACATAGTTTCTTTTTTTTTTTGGAGACAGAGTCTCGCTCTGTCGCCCAGGCTGGAGTGCAGTGGCGCAATCTCGGCTCACTGCAAGCTCCGCCTCCCGGGTTCACGCCATTCTCCTGCCTCAGCCTCCCGAGTAGCTGGGACTACAGGCACCCGCCACCACGCCCAGCTAATTTTTTGTATTTTTAGTAGAGACGGGGTTTCACCGTGGTCTCGATCTCCTGACCTCGTGATCTACCCGCCTCGGCCTCCCAAAGTGCTGGGATTACAAGCGTGAGCCACCGCGCCCGGCCGACTCACACAGTTTCTGAGGCCACCCAATCTTTATTCAGACAGAAATTTCTTAGAAGATACTTTCTAGATACACTGGAGGCAAAAATCAAACTATTATAGATTTCAAAAGTGCATTCTGTACATTTCATTGATATATTTATGGATTTTAGAACAATGTGGCTTAAACGTTTCCTTAGCTGTATGAATATTCCCTTCTAGAAGAGCTAAAGGGAAAACAAAACCCACGCTCAGTTCAGATCAGACTCCAAAACTGGGCAACACTGGAAAACTGGGGTTTGTGCCTCAGTAAAGAGCTGAACAGTGGACTGGCCTCTGTGACTGACATTAGATGAGTTCCACCATCCTCACCAAGTTCCCACACATCAGTCACCACAATGCTACCCTTATCACACTGGTCCATGTGACCAAGAAAGCAGGTCTTTTGTCCTTGGACAGGAGTCTCTGCCATCGTCTGATCCTGGGGGTACCAACTTCTGAACGATATTCTCAACAAGAACTCCTGAGTCCTAAAACTAATCCCTCCAGGTGAAATGCAAGATTAACGTCTGCATACATTTCTACTTTATCACAACTAATGCCTTAAGTAGGTTCTAGTTGTATAGATGATCTGAACCACATTAAAAGAAAATATTTTTAAGTAAAATAAGAAGAAAAATGATCGCTCAGATTGTGTTCTTTTCTCACTAGCTAGGTTTTATTGATCTATTTTTTTAAGCTTGAGTTTAAGCTAAGAAAAGAAACCTTGCTTTTTATGGCAAGAGTTCTCGAGGAAAAAGACAACTTACAATAGAAAGCATCTTGCACAAAAGTTTTGGTAATCAGAGGGGGGAGATGAAGAGGAGCTTTGTAAATTTTGACTTTGAAAGGGCAGTGTAATGTAAATATGACTTCCTAGAGTGTAAACAACAGTGGTTTGAAAATAAAAATTTGTACAAAACAGGCAGCTATCTAGTTAAAAGAAAATGTGTCTAATAAGCATGTGTGTCTGAGATGTCTTGAATATTTTGATACTATACTGTAATTACTAACGATATAAAATTTCCAAGACTTTTGAAACCATGAGAAAGTTTTTAGGATTTTTTTTCCCCAGAAAAAGACAGCTATACTTTTTTGGTACTCTACACATTTAAAGTAATTTAAGAATAAAAAACATACTGTTCCCACACAAATTATATACTTGAAAGTATTTTAAATTATTAATGGAACCACAAGTTCTTAAACTTTAAAGAATCCTCTGTCTCTTAGTTTAGCCAACAGATGATTATATTAACATAAAAAGTACAGTTACATATATTTGAGTTAAGGATCATCATTGTGTCAAGAAAATATTACATTTATATTGATAAAATCCAAAAATTCACTAAGAATATTGTTTAATTCAAACGTTATATTTATTGTCTTCATCTTGGACTTCTGAAAACTGACTTTTTTCTCAGACTTGCACAAACCATTCTATTCTTTACCATGCTGGGTTTTGCATGATTTAGAGGCATTGTCACCATAGAGCCATTTTTCTCTCACCCTGAAGGACATAAGAAAGAAATTAGAGATGTCAGAACAGTTGTGTGGAGGTACTTTAATGGGACCATGGTGCAGAAAGGAGGTGGGGTAAAAATATTTGCTTTAGGCCAAGCATGGTGGCTCACGCCTGTAGTCCCAGGACTTTGGGAGGCTGAGGTGGGCAGATCACAAGGTCAGGAGTTCCAGACCAGCCTGACCAACATGGTGAAACTCCATCTCTATTAAACAAAAATTAGCTGGGCATGCTGGCGGGCGCCTGTAATCCCAGCTACTCAGGAGGCTGAGGCAGGAGAATCGCTTGAACCCAGGAGGAGGAGATTCCAGTGAGCCAAGATTGCGCCACTGCACTCCAGCCTGGATGACAGAGCAAGACTCCGTCTCAAAAAAAAAAAAAAACAAAATTGCTTTATAATCTAGTTAAATGCAATGACTCCTCCCTTTCTAGACCCAACTGGGCACTTGGGCAGCAGTAACAATGTATATTAAATGATCCAATAAATGAATGGTCTCTTTTGCCTATAAATCTGTAATGCAAAAATCTGCAGCAGTGCAATTTACTGAATTTTAATGCCAAATGTCTATCGCTGTGTATTCCTTGCCATCTACTCTGTATATCTTCCTGCAGACATCAGTGTGGGTTTGTTATTTTTTGTTTGTTTTTTTTTTTTTTTTTGAGACAGAGTCTCCCTCTGTCACCCATACTGGAGTGCAATGGCTCGATCTCGGCTCACTGCAACCTCCACCTCCTGGGTTCAAGCGATTCTCCTGCCTCAGCCACCCAAGGAGCTGGGATTATAGGCATCTGCCACCATGGCCCGGCTAATTTTTGTATTTTTAATAGAGATGGGGTTTCACCATGTTGGCCAGGCTGGTCTCAAACTCCTGACCTCAGGTTATCTGCCCACCTAAGCCTCCCAAAGTGCTGGGATTACAGGTGTGAGCCACCACGCTCAGCCTCTTTGGTTCTTTTTGTGTATTTTGGTTGTATTCAGCTTTCTGATATCATTGGGAGACAGTTAAATCACAAAATACACCAGATATCATTAGGAAACAGTCCACAAAATATATCCTATTGCAAAAGCGTGTGGTCATTTCTCCTTTAAATTCTCCCATTCTGCTTTCATGACACTTGTAGTGTGCTCATCTGTCTTTCCTCAAGAGGATATTTTATAATTTTAATAAAATTTTACAATTTTATAATTGTTGCCTTTTTCAAGTCTTATATTTGAAATTAGCTGGGAACAGTGGCTCACGCCTGTAATCTCAGCAATTTGGGAGGCCGAGGCAGGCAGATCACTTAAGGTCAGGAGTTCGAGACCAGCCTGGCCAAAATGCTGAAACCATATCTCTACTAAAAATACAAAGATTAGCCAGGTGTGGTGGTGTGTGCCTGTAGTCCCGGCTACTCAGGAGGCTGAGTCAGGAGAATCACTTCAACTGGGAAGGTGGAGGTTGCAGTGAGCTGAGATGCCACCATTGCACTCCAGCCTGGGTGACAGAGCAAGACCCTGTCTCAAAAAAAAAAAAAAAAAATTAACCAGCAGTATCCCTTTTGCAGATTTTATAATTTTTCCCTTTTCAGATTTGTCTGTCCATGTCTCCATTCATCCATCCACCCATCCACGCTAATACACAGTAACTCACTGAGTTTACCTTTAACAGATTTCATTTGCAATTCATGCAGTTATTCCCAGGGAAAAAAGGTTTGCTCAAAGACTGCCTGCTGGAAGATAAGGGGCTAATATCTAAGATTTATAAATAACTCATGCAACTCGATAGCAAGAAAACATATAATCCAATTTTTAAAATGAGCAAAAGACTTAAATAGAAATTTTTCTAAAGATGTTTTAAAAATGGCCAACAGGTACATGAAAAGGTGCTCAATATCACTAATCATCAGGGAAATGCAAATCAAAACTACCGTGAAATATCACCTCACACCTGTTAGGAGATCTATTATCAAAAAGACAAGAGATAATAAGTGTGACGGAGGGTGTGAAGAAAAGAGAACCCTTGAAATCTAGATTGTTGCAGCCATTATGGAAAACAGTATGGAGCTTTCTAACTAAATTGAAAGTAGAGTACCATATGACCCAGCAATCCTTCTTTTGGACACATACCCAAAGGAGATGAAATCACCAGCTTGTAAATATATGTGCATTCCCATGTTCATTACTGCAGTGTTCACAACAGCCAAGATACTGAAACAACCTAGGGTTTATCAATGGATGAATGGGTTAAGAAATTATTTTATGTTTATGAAATATTATATTTAGTATATAATATATACATATGTCATATATGTTATATATATGAAATACTATTCAGCCATTAAAAAGGAGGAGATCCTGCCATTTTCCACAATATAGATGGATCTAGAGGTCTTGGTGGATTTTAAAAAGCCACCTGCTCTATGTATGTTCTGGAAGTTTTTAAAAAGCCACCTGCTCTATGTATGTTGTGGAAGTTTTTTATGTGTTATGAAAATGTACTGCTGTCTTAAAAATTGGGGCATTTTTTTCCTGATACTTCAAGGAATATTTTATCTTCAAGTAAAATGATCAAGAGCTTTTTATGTATACTGCTTTGCATTGTTTCTTGCCAAGGATGCTGTGGGTGATATCTGCTCCTTGGTGATAAGGATTCCACCTTGGAGAACAGAAGCTGCAGGGAAGGAAGGCGTTTAGAGGAACTATGCTACAGTTTCATCACAATCCCCATTTTCAATTACCAAAAGGCCTTCTCAGAATTTAAGGACACTCAAAGCAGGCAGCAATTAATTTAATTCCAGATAGAAGCTTTTGACCATGTATATTTCACCTGGCACTTTTTGCCAATCTCACTTTCCCTGTTCAGAATAATTCCTGGCGGTGTTGTAGCGTTCTTCCAAATACCACTCATGCATCTCACCATCTTGCCTAAGGGAAAAGTGAAGGAAGATGTAGTCTAAACAGCTAATTTTCATATAAATGTATATAAAAATGTAAAATACATTAAAATTAACAATAATATCCCCTTAGTGTTACTGCTAAACTGTATTTTAGCCCAGTGCATATCACCTTACTACTAAGTAAATGGCAATTTTGCAGCAAGACATCAGATCGACAGAAATTCACTTGGAATAGATACTCAGGCATGAAAGTATGTTCATACCTACAAAATATTCTAAATCCATAATCTAAGTTCAAATATAGTCAGCTTTATTTTCTTTCAGCAAATATAGTCAGTTTGTACTGCAGTGTCATAAGACCAGGAGGAGGGTTGCAGCATTCTTCTACCTCTGTCATCTTAATATTTGTCTCTGATGTTCTCCTCTCTTAGTGTGTGTCCTGGTACCCCTGCATCGGGGTCCCTGTTTCTACTCTCAGAAGAATCAGCAGTTATTGCCAATGTCCATTTAGCTGCCAGTCTTCTGAAAGAAACGTAGGAGAAAAAAACTGTGTACAAAGAGTACACTTGGTCTTTCTACATTCTCTTCTGTGAACGAAATATACTACTTAGGAGGTAGAAATTGTCCTTGTTTTGAATTTGAAGCCATGCTTTATTTTCCTGCTATACAGACATATTCTGGTACTCTTTATAATAATATCTAGTGACAGTAAATAGCTCTTGATATCAAAAGGTAAAACACATTGTATGACAAGCTATTCATAGTTTATCCATAACAAAATCTATTTTCAAATGTAAATACATATATTTTTAAATTTGGAAATATATTTAATGTATTGTGGAAAATATCAAGAAAAGATATTTTGTGACAACTTCTAGGTATGCATCTCTGTACTTTTTACTTGTCATGCTTTATAATCTTTTTAATTATCAGGTACTATTTATTTGAGACAAATTGTTAATCATCTTTTCAAAAGTTCTCTGAGGTTGTTGGCCTGCTGTAGGAATAGCAGGAAGGAATTAGAGACTCTTGGTGTGTCTTCTGATAAAAGAGACATCCAGCTTTCCTAAGTGCTTGGAGTATGAAAGAGTGGCAGGTTTTAGAAATCCACCTCACCCTCCCCCCTCCGCCCCCACGCACAGGGTAAGTATCTTTCATTCCTCAGGGGCCACCTCTAGGCAGGTAGTGTCTTCTGCTTCAAGATGAATAAAACCTAGGCAGGCGGGAGAGGGAGTTCAGTGCCCTCACAGCTGCTAAAATGTCAGAGCTCAGAGCCTAGGATTGTCTTTCCCTCCTGGCCCAAAATAAGTTGTTCACCTGCCTCCAAGAAACACTGGTTTCAGCAATAAATCTCTGAGTACCCATAATAATGAAGGTGGGTACCATGGTAACTTGGATGGCAGTTTTGAAGTCCAAAATTGGTTTATATTTAAGATTTTCCTTAAAGATTTGCTATTCATTCTAGATGATTACCAAAGGGAAGTACGATTTCTTTTCTTATGATTTAAAATGCAGCATGTATACCACCTGGGATAGAAAAATACATGCCAAGCTAGAATTATTTAACATATACATCCATTCAATTCAAGATGTTTGTTGTGCACCTACTATATATCATAAACAATGGCAGGTGCTGCCAGGACAGAAACAAGGAAAGGATGTAATCCTTGTCTCGAAGGAGTTTTTAGTGTAATAGAAGGTATGTCCATCATCTGTTGCAACAGTAATACTGTGTAAAAAATCACCCCCAAACTCAGTGGTTTAAAAACATTGTTTATGCTAGCTCATGCATCTGTGGTTCATCTGGGTATTGGCTGAACCAAGCTGGCCTTGGGTGAGCCTGTCTGTAAGGTACAGGTTGGAGGAAGTTCTGTCTGCTTCACGGGTCTCTCATTATTCTTTTTTTTTTTTTGACAGAGTTTCACTGTGCAGTGGTGCAATCTCGCTCAACTCACTCCAACCTCCAACCTCTGCCTCCTGGGTGCAAGCAAAAATTCACGTGCCTCACCCTCCTGAGTAGCTGGGATCATAGAGGTGTGCCACCACACCTGACTAATTTTTGTATTTTTAGTAGAGACAGGTTTTTACCATTCCGGCCAGGCTGGTCTCAAACTCTTGGCCTCAAGTGATCCACCCACCTCAGCCTCCCAAAGGGCTGGGATTATAGGCATGAGCCACTGCACCTGCAAGGAGCTAGTAAGGCATGTTCTCCTCACTGTGATGGTAGAAGATTGAGAGGTCAAGCCCAGCTGCACAAATGGCTTTCCTCTAACATTTTCTGCCAAAGCAAGTCACATGGACAAGCCTTATGTCCAAGACAAGATTGAGGAAATATACTCTGTCTGAGGTGAATTGCAAAGTATATGACAAAGGATATGGGGACACAGGGAGGGATGCAAAATTAGGAAAATATATAGCAGGTGTGCAAATGTCTTGAATTGAATGGAAATGCTAATATGTTAAAAATAATACAATCAACCACATTAGGAAAAGATAAATTCACAAATGTCTATATAACAAAGGGTGGGGGCTTCACAAGGGAAGGGATCCTATCTCAAAGACAGGAAGAAAACTTCTTGAAGGAGATGGCATTTGCAGCCATTCAAGAAAGGTGTTTGTATTTCAAGAGGCTAACATGGGAGGTTGGGGCAGCACATAATTCAAAGATGCTCCATGAGCACAGTGTGGACGCACATAAGCCATTCTCAGTGTTAGGTTATAAAGAAGCAACTGAACAGAAAAATTGCAGCAATAGAAAAAGGAGATCTGTAAGAAAACTACAAGTAGGGGGAGACATCAGGTCTCAGAACTTTTTGTGTTGCATGTTATTGCTGGAAGTTCTTTGTGTTAATTTCCAGGGTATGAAATATGCAAAAGCATGTAAGCATAGAGCTTTTGTTTAAATCTTGAGAACTATAATTAGAGCTGGAAATGACTTAGAAATTGCTTAGCTCCGTTCACTTATTTTATAGATGAGGAAATATGTATTTTGAAGATAAATTCTCTATGTGTGGATATGTATGTATATCTATATAGATACATACCTATGCAGATAGGTTCCTGATTTTACTATGGCTTAAATACAATTTCCAGACTTTATGATGGTACAAAAGTGATATACATTCAGTAGAAACTGTACTTTGAGTACCCATACAACCATTCTGTTTTTTACTTTCAGTACAGTATTCAATAAGTCACATGAGATATTCAACACTTCATTATAAATTAGGCTTTGTGTTAAATGACTTTGTTACTGTAGGCTATAGTAAGCCTTCTGAGCACATTTAAGGTAGGCTAGGATAAGCAAACATGTTTGGCAGATTAGATGTTTTAAATGCATTTTCAACCTGGGATATTTTAAATTTATGATGGGCTTATGGCCCGAAAACCCCATAGTAAGCTGGGGAGCATCTTCATGTGTGTGGGTATATGTATGTGTGTAAAATATATAAAATATATAAATATATTAACAGAGAAAATACATTTCTTCCTAAATAAAACCATATATGTGGTATTATTACCATATATATCCAACGTGTATCTATGTATTATTATATCCAACGTATATTGGATATAATATCCAATGTATATTATTTTATATAATATATAATATCAATGTATATTATGTAGATATAAAATTTATATCATATTGGATCTAATAATACACATATATACATTGGATATATATGGTAATAATACCATGTATATGGTTATATATAATATACATTGGATACTATATATATATCAAAAATATATACTATGCAATTATATTTAGAGAGAAAGACTAAATTCTTCTCCTGTGTATATTGAGAAAAAGAGAGAGGAAATGAGCCTACTTCTTGAAGTGGTATTCTAAAGAATTCTTAATCCCTCACAAATTTTAAAACTGCTGTGTCCTTGTCAGCGATCTCTCTAGTTCCAAGGAATAGAATATGGCTCATACTATTCAAATGCAAACGGGAGGTTGTTAATAAGAAGAACAAATAAACATGTTTCCAGTTACCCAAGGACTGGAAATGCTGTGTGTAATGCCTGACCTAGCAGAAGCCTTTCATTGGCTCCCCTAGTCTGGGGCACTGTTTTCAACAGAAAGAGGAGCAGACACTGGGAGAAGTGAGCCAAGGCAGCAGGTGTCCTCTGCGCCGACTCACTACTCTTCCTGTCTTCTGAAACTCACTCCCCTCATTTGTAAATGCAACATAATCACCCATCTAACCACAATAAAATTAGGGAGGTAAACCAGTTTGTGTATCTAATATATGAGGTTTCTCCAGAATAGAAACAATGAAACTTTGAAGTTGTGCCCTACCATAATCCCCATTCATGTAGACTGGAAGTTGTCAAACGATGACCTGATGGGATTTGCTCCCTGGTCTGGACAGGGACTAGTCCAGCTGGTCTGCTTTTATAAATTAGGTTTTATTAAAACAGCCAATCTCCTTTGTTTACACTCTGTTTGTGGTAGCTTTTGCACAACAATGGCAGGGCTTGTCGTTGCAAGGGGGACAGAGCCCATGGCCTGCAAAGCCTCAGTATTGCATATCTGACCCTGTTCATTGCAGTCTGGTCTCTCCTGGTGCAGACCACAGGGAACTGTCGCTTTCTGGAATGGGCGACACATGCACGTGCTTGGTCCTCTGGGATGGCATTGGCAGGAGTCGGCCCAGGGAGGACATATGTGGAATGAGAATGTTGCCCCCATGAATGTTTTGTCTAAGAAAGAAACACGTGCTGGCCGGGAGTGCTGGCTCACGCCTGTAATATCAGCATTTTGGTAGGCCAAGGCGGGCAGATGACCTGAGGTCAGGAGTTCAAGACCAACCTGGCCAACATGATGAAACCCGTCTCTACTAAAAATACAGAAAAAAAAAAAAAAAAGCCGTAATGCCAGCTACTCGGGAGGCTGAGTCAGGAGAATCTCTTGAACTCAGGAGGCGGAGATTTCCGTGAGCCGAGATCATGCCATTGCACTCCAGCCTGGGCAACAAGATCTAAAAAAAAAAGAAAAGAAAGAAACCAGTGCTTTTGCTGCCTGTCTGGGGCTCTGCTGAGGCCAGCATCCTTAACCCTTTGTTCTCTGTCCTTTGCCAGACTCCGACCTGAGCATGCGCACACTGAGCACGCCCAGCCCAGCCCTGATATGTCCACCGAACCTGCCAGGATTTCAGAATGGAAGGGGCTCGTCCACCTCCTCGTCCTCCATCACCGGGGAGACGGTGGCCATGGTGCACTCCCCGCCCCCGACCCGCCTCACACACCCGCTCATCCGGCTCGCCTCCAGACCCCAGAAGGAGCAGGCCAGCATAGACCGGCTCCCGGACCACTCCATGGTGCAGATCTTCTCCTTCCTGCCCACCAACCAGCTGTGCCGCTGCGCGCGCGTGTGCCGCCGCTGGTACAACCTGGCCTGGGACCCGCGGCTCTGGAGGACTATCCGCCTGATGGGCGAGACCATCAACGTGGACCGCGCCCTCAAGGTGCTGACCCGCAGACTCTGCCAGGACACCCCCAACGTGTGTCTCATGCTGGAAACTGTAACTGTCAGTGGCTGCAGGCGGCTCACAGACCGAGGGCTATACACCATCGCCCAGTGCTGCCCCGAACTGAGGCGACTGGAAGTCTCAGGCTGTTACAATATCTCCAACGAGGCCGTCTTTGACGTGGTGTCTCTCTGCCCCAATCTGGAGCACCTGGATGTGTCAGGTAAATGGACACTGACCTACCAGCTATGGGCCCTCCTGGTGCACCATCTTAAAACAGTGGGGACAATGCCACCACCGGAGGGTCCTCTTCTTGCAAGCCATCAGAGATGAGGGGCGGGTGGTAGGGAGGCTGGCTTTTGCAGAGAAACTGTCTCTATGGAATCATGACCCTGGAGGCCACAAGTTTCCCTTTCATCAAATAATGTCCACTTCTTAGGGGAGTTCTTAGGGGAATTCTAGCGCATTTTGCCTGGGAGTTGAGGTTAGTATGACTTTTAAATGTCTTTACTCTTCATAACTCTCACAGTTACTTCAGAGCAACCATAGATAGTGCAAACAGGGTGTCTAAGTGTAGAGAAATAGGAAACAAATGACTAACTCAAACACAGTTAGCTTAGAAACTATCCTTGTGCCCACTTGCTGTTGGTCCCTGGAGCCTGGAATCTTTGTCCAAGCTGTAAAAATGACCTCGTATGTTTTCGTACCACGGGCCAGATGGTGCCCACTGTGGGCGATAAAACACTCAGCTGGGGGCTGTGCTCATGATCACTTGCCATTTTGTAGTGTCTCCTTAGATTTCACCAGTACTCTTCTTACATCCGGGTTAATCCTGCATCTTTTCTCAAGCAAAATTCTCAGTTACATAGTGCAAGGGCAAGGTCCATTGAATTAAATCTTTAGTCCTTTTAAAAATTGAAGGAAGTTGGGCACAGAGGCCCACGCCTGTAATCCAAGCACTTGGGAGGCTGAGGCATGAGGATTACTTGAAGCTAGGAGTTAGAGACCAGCCTGAGCAACAAAGCAAGACCCCTTTCTCCACAAAAACTGGAAATATTAGCCGGGCACAGTGGTATGAGACTGTGGTCCCAGCTATTCTACCCAGAGGCTGAGGCAGGAGGACTGCTTGAGCCCAGGAGTTCGAGGCTGCAGTGAACTATGATCACACCACTGCACTCCAGCCTGGAGGACAGAGTGAGACCCTGTCTCTGAAAAAAAAAAAAAAAAAATTGAAGGAAATCCCAGCATGGCTGCTTTGCTTGGAAACCTCTCTCAGGCAGGAAGAATTAAAGCCCAGACTCACACTTAGGCGCCAGACATGATCTGGCTGGACTAACAGCCCTTCCTTATCTCATTTGCTGCCTAGTCAAAAGCTGAACATTCGAGAGGCTGAAATGTGTAAGATGCATCAGGGACTTAAAAAAAACCAACAGCACGACCAGCAACCTCAGGGAGTTTGGGGGAGGGGTCAAGAAGTAAAAACCACTATGATGGGTGAATAAACAGAATCTGGGATTTACAAGCATCTGAGGCCAGTGATGCCCTCCAACAAAATCCCAGCTAAAGCCGGCTCTCAGCTTGCTCTCTCTTTCGAAAGCCAACATCTGAAAATATTTCAGATGACAGCCCATTACTTTTTGCAGATTCTTTCCTGTGCTGGAGAGCAGCTCGCTGCTCCTCTACTTCAGCTGGCTTCAAGACAAAACCATAGCAGCCATATGTTCAGTTAGTCATGAGTAGCCAGTGGCATCGAGAAGCAGGAAACCAGGAGGTTTTCTTACATTTTTCCTCCAAGGAATTCTGGAAAGAGAAAATGTTGTGATGTGGTGGAAACAAGTTTCAAAACTTTGTGATTTAGGAAAATTCACAGCTTTTTCTAGATGTGTTTCCTCTTCATTTAAAAAAAAATGGCAAAGGACTGGGTTCTTTAACATCTAAGAATTGGAGCATTTTATAAACATTTCATTTTATTTTCTTAGATTAGAAAATGATTCATTTTTGGAATCCCTATCTTTGTTAAAGGTGCTTCCCATGCACTCTTAATACAGGCTGCAAGCAATTGTACCCTCTTTTGGAGGGTCCTTTTGAAGTTCAGAAATGCAGAAACCACTTTTGCTATTTGGGAATGGAAATTTTTGCACTTCTAGCCTGAGTGATCCTGCCTGGCCCCTTGACTAACCATTATTAAGCCTTGATATCTGTCCTGTAGGTTAACCTGCCTACTTTGAAAGTTCAAATATATTTGTGTAGCCTCCCCTGTCTCCCAATGACAACGGTGATCTGTATACATAGAGATAAAAATAAGGGGAATCTGCAGCTCACCAAGTTAAGAACACAGAATCCCAGGTATGGGAGAAAGTTTCAGATAGATGGTCTTGAAAGACTCAACAGGCCATGAGGATGGATTTGTCATCAGCACCTACTAAGGGTGCCCTCCTGTTCTGAGGGCGTCTGGAAATTGTTATGTTGATGCAGAGAAGCCAGAGGGCTGCCACAGTTGATTTCATTATGCCTGGTTCTCTTTAGTTTTACAGCTGGGCTCCGATAGTGGCCACGTTCTCAGTGGCAGTAGACTTGACTTTGGACGACTCATCACTGGTCTAGAGCTTAATTCTCCCAAAGGAGATGAGACTACCTATCCCATCCCTAGCATGCAGAAAATGCTCATCTGGGAAGCTGTCTTTAAAGTCACTGAAAATGACTACAACTGTATTGTTTTGTCATTATCAGCATTAAAACCAATGCACTATATTGTTGAATATATTGCAATAATGAGAGGAGGTGGTAATAACATATTTGTGAAAGCTGTATGAAATCTGGAATTAACTGAAGAACCCCTTAGGTTTGTTCAACCAATTTTCAAAATATAAAATGTGGTAACTGTTAAAAATAATATTGCTTCAGAAAGAACCTCTAACTGGAGACCTGGAATCATCCTTGTTCCTCCCCCTAATCAAGAGTCCTGTTCAGGTGATTCGCTGCCTGCCTGGATGCAGGCTTCCCCAGCCATTCCTTCTTATACCCATCTCCATTGCCTCCAGAGGAACTGTTTCATACTGCAAGTCTAACCTTCACTTTCCTGCATGAAACCTCCAATAATTGCTCCCTATGACCTACAGGAAAAATTCAAGTTCCTCCACAGAGCATGTAACAGCCATCATAAGATGCTCTTCTTAGGTGCAAATTTCATCTCTTTCCTGCATACACTCAATGCTCCCTTCTGTAGAACCATCTTATCTGCATGTCCCCAAACACATCTGATCTGTGCATACGATGATATGTGCATGCCTCTCTGGCTTGTGTGCCTGTCCCTCCTCTGCCTACTGCCCCTCCTCGAGAACTCTCTGAAGAGACTTTTCATTGCTTAAACTCCAGTCAAGCATCCCCTGAATGTAGCCTTCTCCGCCTCACCCCCAGTGAGTTAAGGGTTTTTTTCTGGGTGTCTGCCTTTTGAGTACAGAAAGCTAGAGCATTGATGGACTTGGAAGTCTCAACTCATGATGAGCTTTGAGCTTTATAAGGGCGGAAATATGTCATATTTCATTTTTGCACTTTTATGACATTGTAATTAAGTGAACACAGGCGTGTCAAAGTTTTAAGTGGTCATTTTGGCCTCTAAAAGGCTTAAAGTTCCCTTTGGTTAATACTCTAAGCAAGGATTTAGGAAGCTGCAGTGCAACAGTTAAAAATTCCTCATCAGTAAAAGTGAGGTGGTTGGGAAGATTAAATGAGTTAAGACATGTTAAGTTCTCAAACACATGCTCTGAAGGGAACCATGTAGGAGGCACTCAATAAATCACAGCTGTCATTGTTGTCGTCATATTGTCCTTGTTATTAGCCTGCCTGGAAGTCAGCAGTTGTTCTTCATTGACTTAACCATTTTACGCCCCAGAAGAGGTAGAGATATCACCCTAATAATGAGAGGAAGTGGTAATAAAGAGCATATTTGTGAAAGCTGAATGAAATCTGGGATTAACTGAAGAAACACCACAGATTTATTCAAGCTATGTTGTCTATTCCCTACTGAATAATATTTATATACCTTACCCTAGATGTCAAAGCAGGCCCCTGATCTCATCCCAAAAGACAATTCTTGCCTTGGTTTTGAATAAATCCTTTCAGACACCCTAAGTTTCACCTCATGGATACCCTAACCCTCCCATCGACTTGCCCCTTGCTTTCCTTTCTCTGGTATGTGTCCATTATCTTACTACCTGGACTCCACATCTATTAATATATCTATAAATTGGTTTTCACTCCACATCTATGCATCCAAATTATTTCTCTCTTTCAAGGACCCCTTTGGAAATTATGCCGTGGTGGCTTCCAAGTTTCCAAAGACCCCTGGGTGCCCAGTGTCTGAATGTCCACTTCACTTTCTACTGTATATCTCTTGTGTAATTTATCAACTCTATGATACATCATAGTCACTTCTTAAGTTTCTTGACTCCTCATTCCAAGACTTCAATTTAGAAAGGGACTTATCTGCAGTCTGGTTGTACAAGTCATATAATCTCACTGAGCCTGCTATGCTTCATCTTGAAAAAATGATGCTTATTCTGGATGATTTCTAAGGTTCTCTCCATGTCTATAATGTTTGAATGTGTGAACTAATCATAAATAATACCTGCTGAGCCATGAACCAGTTTACTTTCTTTTCAACCCAAACCTCGCAAATCTATAAGAGTTTGGGCAAAACCTAAAATCTAAAATTATTGATCTAAAATAATACAAGCCTATAAAATAGTCTCTTTACCAAAACTGAACTAAACAAGTATTTCATTAAATTTGGAATTCAGTTTCAAAAGCAAAGTATACATTTTCCTGGACCAAATATATTATCTTTCCTAGAGTGTAGCAGATTTTGCTAATTTTGTTTTTAAAGAAAGGAAACTAGAACCAAGAGTTTAAGAGCAAAGGTTATCGTATGATCTTGAAAAACAAAGTGTCTTTATAGGCGTCACAGATGGCCAATCACTACCACAGACAAATTCAGTGCAAGCAGGATTTTACAGTCAGCCTCAAGAAAGAAACTCAAAACAAAGGGAAATTTCAAAGCTAAAAGGGACTAATCACCTTTTGCAAAACCACAAAGCCCACTGGAACAGTGTGACCTGCCTCTGACAAGCTGTTTTTGTTCTCCATTTTTGGAGTGTGTGTGCTTCACTCCTTCCTGAAATTCTTTGACTTAGTAACACGTGGTTTTTGAACCTCATTATTCCCAGGGCCTGAGTGTCTAAGAGTTTCCTGGGCATCCTACCAGGAGGTGGGAGGAAGGTCCTCGTTAGCACTTTTGTGAGGCTGCTGGGAAGCCTTGGATATTGCGTGAAACAGCCAAGGTGCAGAAGTGTCCGAAGTGAGGCGCCTAGCTGTAGAACTGCCCGAGAGATTTGAGAAGAGCAGAGAGAAAATGAAAAATATATATACAACCTCGATAGTAGAATGAAATACATAAAAATATACATTTATAAAATATTAGGTTGGTGTAAAAGTAATTGCAGTTTTTGTCTTTTATTTATTTATTTTGAGATCAAGTCTTGCTCTGTCACCTAGGCTGCAATTCAGTGGTGCAATCCAGATTTTTCTGCAACCTCCACCTCCCAAGTTCAAGCAATTCTTGTGCCTCAGCCTCCCAAATAGCTGGGATTACAGGCGTGCGCCACCATGCCTGGCTAATTTTTGCGTTTTTAGTAGAGATGGGGTTTTGCCATGTTGCCCAGGCTAGTCTTGAACTCCTGGACTCAAGCAGTCCACCCGCCTGGGCCTCCCAAAGTGCTGGGATTACAGGCGTGAGCCAACACACCCAGTCGGTTTTTGACATTTTAATTGCAAAAATCGCTGTTACTTTTGCACTAACCTAGTATTTATAGACTATGGATATTAGTTGCATTAATATACCATAAGCATACTGTACGTGTTTTTATAGAGCAATATATAGAGAACTGAAATATGCCATGAAATAAGTGTTCCATATATATATATAAATTATATAGTATGTACATTTATAACGTATGTACACATATTTTTTAGGAGATTAGAAACGATGTTTAGAGAGGCATCTAAAGATACCTTCCTGAGTATTAATATTGTTCTAACAATCAGGTAAGAAAATGTTTATAAAATTCGTGATTCAACACAAATAAAAGACATTATCATTAACTATAAAACAGACAACTGTTTTTCAATGTAGGTATACTTCAGCCAAGGTCCTGAAGACTGTTGGAAGTTGGATGATCACATCTGATCCTCTTACGGAAGACTGTTTCCCTCTATAAACCACTCATTCATTCAACAGATACTTAGCACCAGCTATGAACCAGAAATGAGACAGCAGTGAACGGCCCCAAGTCCCTTTTCTCAAAACTTACATTCCAGAGTGAGGAGACAGCAAATAAATAAGTGAATAAATAAATATATAATGCCGCCCAGGGATAAAGACTCCTGAAAATAAAGGGGAGGAAAGCAGGGGATGCTAGTTTATACAAGCATAGTTGGGGACAAATTTTTCTATAAACTGAGATTCGCTCTGAGACCTGGGAAAGTCGGGAGGGCTAAGGGAAGCCATTTCCAGTGCTCAGAGGCTGGAGAGCATTTGTGGTGTCCAGGAAATGACAAGCCGGCCAGTGGGGTTGGAGGAATGAGGTAAAAGATGCCGTCAGAGAACCCCGGGGTGCAGATCCTTGGGAGCCCTGTTAGACTCTGGATTTTACACTTGGAGTGAACGGGCGCCATCCCGAGGCTTTGCACAGGGGCAAGCTTCGAGTTCCGTTTTCCAAGACGCCTCTGGCAGATAGGGGTGCGGGGAATTGACTGTAGGAGCTAAGGGCAGGGAAGGGAGTCTGGTTCAAGGGCTACAGCAACAATCCAGATAACACAGTTGTTCTTCCTCAGCTAAAGAGGGCTGAATTGCTCAGAAGTTCTGTTCAATTGACAGAAGGTCACCTTGCCAGACTAATATATTCACTTCCCATAGCGTTTTCAGAGCATATGCATATCTGTTCTCTCATTGCATCCTCATTATATCTGAAGTGTCGGCTCACCACCTATTCATTCCCATTGCATAAAGGACAGTTCTGAGAAGCAGCAACGTTAAGCCTCCTGCCTGAACCAGGTGTGACTCCCAACCCAGTGCTCTTTCTGCTAAACCAAGGTACATGCCCGAGCTTTGTCTTTCATATCTCACTTTGGACCAGGGAGCTTCCAAACCACGGCAGCGCAAGAACTCACTTTTACTGAGCTCCTGGAACTTTCCAGGGCCAAGGCAAGATATTTACACACATCCTCTCATTTCTCCATCCCTGCTGCCTCCCAGGGAATGGGATCCTCCCTATTTTAAGACAAAGGAAATACTCAGAAGGATTGATTTGCTAAAATGTCTGTCAGGCAAGTAGGGACAGATGACAGATCAGGAACTGGAACCATGGTTTTTCTGATCCAATCCTCTTAAGCTCAGATAAGAGAAATAATGTAGTTAAATAATCAGATAAATATGGGGAACCCATTCTTGCATTTCTTCTCTATAGAGACCAAGACAGGAAGGGGTAACGTCAGCCTCGGACCCAGACTTGGACGAGTGTCAGGAATGCCCCAGGGCATCCCCGGGCGTGGCTCCCCTGCTCGCAGGTTGCTCTGAGCCTGTGTTATGTCTCTTTGTGCAGGATGCTCCAAAGTGACCTGCATCAGCTTGACCCGGGAGGCCTCCATTAAACTATCCCCCTTGCATGGCAAACAGATTTCCATCCGCTACCTGGACATGACGGACTGCTTCGTGCTGGAGGACGAAGGCCTGCACACCATCGCGGCGCACTGCACGCAGCTCACCCACCTCTACCTGCGCCGCTGCGTCCGCCTGACCGACGAGGGCCTGCGCTACCTGGTGATCTACTGTGCCTCCATCAAGGAGCTGAGCGTCAGCGACTGCCGCTTCGTCAGCGACTTCGGCCTGCGAGAGATCGCCAAGCTGGAGTCCCGCCTGCGGTACCTGAGCATCGCGCACTGCGGCCGGGTCACCGACGTGGGCATCCGCTACGTGGCCAAGTACTGCAGCAAGCTGCGCTACCTCAACGCGAGGGGCTGCGAGGGCATCACGGACCACGGCGTGGAGTACCTCGCCAAGAACTGCACCAAACTCAAATCCCTGGATATCGGCAAATGCCCTTTGGTATCCGACACGGGCCTGGAGTGCCTGGCCCTGAACTGCTTCAACCTCAAGCGGCTCAGCCTCAAGTCCTGCGAGAGCATCACCGGCCAGGGCTTGCAGATTGTGGCCGCCAACTGCTTTGACCTCCAGACACTGAATGTCCAGGACTGCGAGGTCTCCGTGGAGGCCCTGCGCTTTGTCAAACGCCACTGCAAGCGCTGCGTCATCGAGCACACCAACCCGGCTTTCTTCTGAAGGGACAGAGTTCATCCGGCGTTGTATTCACACAAACCTGAACAAAGCAATTGTTTTTGAAAAGCAGCGTATGTAAGCACCGACACCCACTCAACAGCTCTTTCCTCCAGGAAGGTTATTAGGAATCTGGCCTTTATTTTTCCTCATTTCTCATGGGCAACAGAGGCCAAAGAAACGAAGCAAGGCAAACAGCAAACGGGCATTTTGGTCGGGTCATTTGTAGGCAGTTTCTCTTCTCACAGAAGATGTACTTCAGCAGGCTGATCGCTGTTCCTTGAGCAAGGCGCTTCCTTTCCTCCCCTCAGGCCCACTCGCACACAGGCCACACCCCCACAGTTCCATGCCCCCCTCCCAAGGCCACACCCTCCCTTCCTAGAGCAGCAGCGAGAACCCATCATCAGAATCACAGTGCTCTCCAGACCTCCTCTCTAAACTGCTTCATTGACCTAAGTCACTCTCTTCAATCCCACACCCATGGACATTCTTGTCAACTCAATATCATAGCACTTTGCATAGGCAAAATGCTTTTCAGGCCTTTTTAAAAAATTCATTACAGCCAACAGCTGTGGAAAAACATGCAGTCCTCCCCCAGCTCTGCCAATGACTATGACCTTGGCCAAAGCACTTCACTGCTCTGGGCTGCAGCTTCTAGCACTGAATCAGAGGCCACACAGCCCAAAGATTAGCTTCATGTCCATTATAGCATTGAGGGAGCAGAGATACCCATACACAGAAGCACCTTGGCATACAGCACCCAGGCATCGACCTCTTCCAGGAGAATTGATTCTGTGGATGGATGTGATTTCAGGAGATTGTGCAGTGCCAGGATCAGTGCACAAAGGGTCCTGTATGTCCTTTGGCTGCAAATCACCCACTTCCCTGTGTGTCTCAGTGGGAGAATTTCGTCTCCCACCTCCTCACATCCTCTTTTGCCAGGCTGGATGCTGTCGTTTCTGTACACAAATACTTTCTGCATTCCCCCCTCCACACCATCCTAGCGAGGCACCAGCAAGGCTAATTCACAGCAAAGCCCAGATCACCCCATCAGTTGCTTTTACTCAGTGTTTTCAAATAGGAGTAAAGGCCCTCGCAATTTTCAATTAACAAGCAAGGCCCAAGGGAACACATGTCCTCAAAAGTTTTTCTAATCCCTTGCCTTGCACACCTGGCATGCATCAGGCACATCTGTCCTACAGCTGGCAGAGACAGATGCCTCGGTTCTTTGTCATTCAGATTGCATTTGGCCTCTTCTCGTCTATTTATTTCTTTATGCATCCAGACTTCATCACATGAAGCCTATTGGGGTTAAGTTTGTAAGTGTTTTAATTGTGCAAATTGCCACCCTGTGTACCTCCTCCGTGTCTGTCTGCATGTTTTCCATCAAAGAATGCAAAGCAGACTTCCAGGTGTTTAAATTCTGTTCACTCAAAAATGCCAGATGAATGCAAGAGGGAACACACTGAGATGACTTAGACTCTGGTCCACCAACCAGACCCTTGGAATGGAATATTAAAATCATTACAAGGTATGGATTTTAAATGGATGAAATTTCAAATTATCTTATTTGGATAGAAGTCTATATTCTAGCCTCATTTGCTTGAAGTCAGATAGCCACAAGAAATTCCATTGCTCGTTTTCATGAAATTCACTTGTCTTTTGCTAATAAACAAACACATGGCCCTTTCCCAGATTATTCTCTAGCCAAGCCCCACCTTCGTTAGGTTGAAATCCCTCATTTATTTCCTTCTCAAAGTGCCCATTATCCAAACACAGAACCTCTGCATCTCCAAGCCAGTTATGCTGAATTTGTGAAACTTAGACACCCTTGACAACTGCACTCCTACTGTAGGCTCCTGTGCATACTGTCGTCTTCTGTGGGGGGATGGAGAGGTTAGTGTGATGAGGTGGCGTCTGCCCAGGAGGTTTCTTTCATACATCATGGCCTCCCATCCAATCAACATCATCAACTTACATGTGCAATCAAGGCTCTATGCCATGGGGGAAATGAATCATTTAGCTAGGCCAGGATCTAGTGACAGCCACAGAGTTTAGAACCATGAAAGAAGTTGAAGGTAGCATTCCTCAGCTCTGTGACTTGTGACCCTATTTGAAGTTTCAGGATTTGGGTGTCACAAAGGGTTGTCCCTAATCCTTGGCCCTGGGGTCTTCCGAGTGAGCTGGTTTAATACTCTGAGAATGAGCAGGGAGATCCAGATAATGAATCCCTGACCGCATCACCTAAACTGTCTTCCAAGCATGAGACAAAGCTGACTGTTCACACTGATTGCCCAGCCCATACCATCTTGCCAGTTTCTCCTTTTCTCCCAGTCTCCTCTTCATCCATTCTGTTCTCCCTTGGGGTGGGAATCTATGATGGGGGTTACTGGGGAAACAGCTCAGCAGATTTTTAGAGACCAAACCAAAGGTCTCACTAGGAAATTTATCTGTTTTAAAACATTGCTTCCTTCCTGGCTCTGCTAAATTGAATGCTCATTGTTTGTTGTTGTTGTTTTTTAATTCTAATGTTCAAATCACTGCGTGCTGTATGAATCTAGAAAGCCTTAATTTACTACCACCAAGAAATAAAGCAATATGTTCGTAATCGGCCTCAGTTTCATTTTTAATAACCTTTCCAGAGGAGAGTGCTGTTTGGTCGGGGGCCCTCAAAAGTATGCAGAAAACTTTCTTTGAAGGACAGAGCAAGCCAGGTCACTGCCACTGTTGCCTGCTTGGAGATACAGTGATGGTTTTCTCATCTCGTTTGGACCAATGATTTTGGCTTAAAATTGGCAGGTAAGTGAAAAACCATTACCTTCACAGTATAGTTCAGGTCTTCAATTCCTTAACCCAAACCCTGTGAGACTCTGTCTCCAAAAAATAAAAAATTTATCTACGGTGGGTTTTGTAATACCTACCTCAGTGACTGGGACATCACCTTTAACCAGTCATATTAATATTTCTTCAGCAATAGATCTGAATAGTCACATGACATGAGATTATTATAGACTATAAATAGCCTTGCATCAGTTGAGATCTGGTTTTGTCAGGAAATTAATTTATACCATAAGTAACAAAAAAACTATTTTTTTCAGAGCTTTCTGGATTTCAGAATTATGAAGAGCTAAGGACATGAATATATTTACCTTGGCACTGGTTACAAACATTGGAGGAAACTTCAAAATTACACTGACCATTCCTTGTTATAATTTGTTAAAGTGTCTTAGAGTACTATTAGATTGGTGCAAAAGTAATTAGTTTTGCCATTACTTTTAATGGCAAAATTGCAATTACTTTTGCACCATCCTAAAAGAACCTGGAAGGAGAAGATGGAAACCTGATCTAAGTCACTTAGAAAAAGTGAAATGCCAAATCCCTTCTTCCCCACCCAAACCTTTCCATCTGAGAAATCAGTATGGCAAAAAGCAAGTACTGATTGATAGATGAATGGGAAACTTCATCCTTAGCAAGCAAGAAAGTGTTAAGAGATATTAATTTTAACTGTATTTGTCTTTGACCTTCTTCTCATCCTGTGTTAGCTGCTTAAACAATGCTCACATAAACCAATGGGACGCTTAAATGGCTTGCGACATTAATTTGAGGATGCCCCATGCAATTCTTGTCAAGATCCTGGAATAAGCCTAGAAGTAAGTAAAATGCGTTCACCTTTGAGGTTCATGACTTTTTAAATTGACATTTGTTCAGACTTCATTGGAAAAAGTTTTCAGGAAATTTGATATCTAGAGCATACAAAATGAAAAGAAAGAGGATTGAGTATTTTTCAGGGGACAAGTAACATAATGTGAGTGCTTACTGTGTCTAAATTATCACAAGGAAGTCACCAAAAGTAATGCATTTGTTCAATAGCTGGCAATCATGATTAGTTTAGAGAGAAGCTAATTGGAAGAAATGCTGACTAGACAGTGGAATAGAGAAAGAATATTGAAAGACTAGGTAAATGTTGCAGTGAGAATGTTCACACAGAAAATCTGTGACACAAAATTAGTTTTTCTCTTGCTTTTCTGCTTTTTGACCTTTACACCAGAAGCTGTCCTGCTGTGGTGGGGAGGGGTGTGAGGGTAGGAGGAGTGCCCGTCATTATTTGTCCACAGTCAACGTCCATGCTATCACCAAGACTTGCCTAAACACAGCTCCACTTTGCTAAAGAGCAACTCGGGCAAGTCTCATTCAGATGACCACCAGGTGGGCAAAAGCCATTTACCCAAAATAAGAAATACTCTCAGAGACACTCGGATTGGGGGCACCACATCCAGGAATCACCTAGGATATGGTTATTCCTCCTTTTTTCTTTGAGAGCATCATTATCTCCTAAAGCCACAGGTCCATCCTGTAGGATCCTTTTTACCCTCTGAAATTAGTAGATCAGTTTGCATTTTAAACCACGGAGGACGCAAAAACGTCTCCGTTTGGGAACTGGACAAGGCACAATCCCTGCGTGTCAACAGACAGTTGTGGTATCTCCTGCAGAGCTGTCCCAGGAAATGTCTGCATCTCAGATGCTGATCACATAGACTACTCAGGAAGGCAGCCTTCGCGCTCTAGATTATTACTCAAATATAAGCAATCAGCATCATCCAGGTGTCACAGGACGGCCTTGAAGGGACATTAAAAAAATTCTTGACCTAAATATTTCCAAACCAGTCATTTCTATGTTGTGGAATATTTGTCTTTGCAGCCCTTCAACCACTGAATTTTACTCTGATGAGATCAGTATATCCAAATTTTATCCTGGCCCATGTGATGATCAACATATGATTGTGACTAGAAATGGCAATCATTCTTCACATACAAAGGAAGCCCAAGAAGTACCAATTATGTTTTTAAAAACCTTTAACACGCTAGTTGCAGTGGCTCATGCCTATAATTCCAGATCTTGGGAGGCCAAGGTGGGCAGATCGCGAGGTCAAGAGATTGAGACCATCCTGGCCAACATTGTGAAACCCTGTCTCTACTAAAAATAGAAAAAATTAGCTGGGCGTGGGGCGTGCACCTGTAGTCCCAGCTACTTGGGAGGCTGAGGCAGGAGAATCGCTTGAACTCAGGAGGCAGAGGTTGCAGTGAGCCGAAATTGCACCACTGCACTCCAGCATGGCAACGGAGCGAGGCTCCATCTAAAAAAAGACTCTAACAATGATTCATTGACCATCTACTCTATGCCAAGTTTTACAAGTTCTGAGTGAACAAATACAATATCCTTACCCCAAAGAAACTCCAATCAAATAAGAGTAATGTTATATAGTAAGGTAGGATGGAAGAGTGGAATATAAAAAAGAATATGACAACATTCATTCATTCATCCAACAAGTATGTATTAATAACTTAAGAGATGGCAGATACTGTTTTATCACTGGGAGTTGTGTCCTGATGGAACTTACTAAAAAAATAATGTTCAGCACATTATTGGGCAAGAACAAGGCTTAGGCTCACCTCTTAGAGAAGACCCTTGAGCTGGGTTTTACATACTCAGACAAGGTGGGCTTGGAGGAGTGATGCTCTTTAACATCCAAAACAGAGTACACGGAGCCCACTCAGGGAAAAAATATTTAATATGGTTAGTGAAATAATTTATCTCTACTGTTTAATATTATCAAAACATTAACTATACTAACTATAGGTTAACATGGTCATTGCTTTAGGTTTGCCATGTGGAAACATGGCAAGTTCTTTTGTTCTAGTGTTTTCACATGTATATATGTATATTTTTTTTGAGACAAGGTCTCATTCTGTTGTCCAGGCTGGAGGGCAGTGGCACAATCACAGCTCACAGCAGCCTCTACCTTCTAGGCTCAAGTAATCCTCCTGATTCAGCCTCTTGAGTAGCTAGGGCCACCGGCACTTGCCACCACACCAGGTTAATTTTTTTTCATTTTTTTTGGTAGCGTCAGAGTCTCCTCATGTTACCCAGGCTAGTCTCAAACTGCTGGGCTCAAGCGATCTCCCCATCTTGACTTCCCAAAGTGCTGGGATTTAAAGTGTGGGCCACCCTACCCAGCATTCCCAAAGATTAATGCCTGTGTATACATACGTGCACAGACACATACTGTATACACGTGTGTGTGTATATGAACTGGCAGTCATGATTCCCCAGAATCTTGCTCAAAGAGAAACGTATAGGAACTCCCTCACCCAATAATCTTGGGATTTTTCAGCCCACATGGGTACTCTTTGATGTCACTCTAATTGCTACATACCTGTAATGGGAATGATCAGAATAACTGAGGTTCCTGAATTTACCACGTTCCTTTACTAAAAACTAGATTATGTCAATAATTTTCAAAATACATTGTGGCTCAAGTCAGATTAATTAAATAGCCTTTAAAATTGCCAAGAAATGAATTTTACTTGCCAACTCACTGAGGAAAAGTTCTTTGAAACCTCAAATTCCATCAGGGTTATGAATGCGAAATTATCTGCCCACAGTAATAATAAACTAAACAGTAACAGCCATTCAGTAACAGCCATTAGGAAGTGCAAGAGAGAGAGAGAGAGAGGAAGCTTTTAAATCCCATTCTCTGCAGTCAGAGCCGATAGTCCTTGTGACTTTTCAGGGCCCCAAGAGTCTCCCAGAATTTGAATAGGTTCATTAAGCCCATTTCCAGAGAGACATGCAAAAGACATAGGAGAGAGGATTTCTAATTACAAAGATTAGCCAATAATTGGTACTTCCTTTTTCTCCAGTCTTCTTCCAACCACTAATGAACACAGCCACCCTCCATAAATAAAACTTTTTAAAAATACAGGTTTTACATCATGAATGTATTCTTCATGGGTGTTTACATTTAAAACGTAAACAAACTTATCAAGGCCCTTTTCATTTATGAGAAAGTAGATAACGGGACAAAACTGTCACGACTGATGAATAAATAGCCTTCTCTATTTCCTCTCCAAGCCTGCTTCTGGAGATGGAGACCAAGTAGATATAATTACCTTCGTACAATTTTACATTTTCCACACTTCCAGAGTAACTACACAAATGCCCCAGATTTCAACTGTACAATTCCTCATTTTGCAATCTCACCCCTTAACGATAGGCAGATGTTGGTTTTTCATACTCCATTGCCGCTTAGCAAAGTCCCTGAAGACATCATTTTGCCCAGCAAATCCTTGCTTGAGTAGAAGAACCTGAGAGGGAGAATTCAGACTATTTCTCTTGTTCTTTTTACAACCACTCAGGCAAATACGGATTTATGACATGGTGGATCTGTGCGAATGGCGTCCAGGCATCCATTAGCTAGTCAGGGCTATGGGACTCTGGTTGGCTCTTCTCTACTTTCCTAATTTTAAAACACCCAAAGAATAATGAGCATGGACGTTCTGGAGGGTTAGAGATCAAGAGGTTGTAGATTTAAAGAAAAAAAGCTAGAGAAAAAGAAACATTCAAGTAATGACCTCTCACTCACATAATGAGAAACAGAATCTCCTCTGGATTTCCAAGCTGGCATTTTTTCCCTGGTACCTTCGCCTGGGGGCTCCTGTGTGTAATGTTTCTTATAAAAATATCACACACAGGAAGGCAATGAGAAATACAAACACTGCATGGGAGAGCATTAATCTCCTTTTCTCTTAAAACTTGTGCTTAATCCCAAAAGCAAGTGGCAAAATAATCTTAAAGGTGATCGTGTTATGTAACGAGTCCTTTTGCATTTACAAAAGAAAAGCCACACATTCTCAGGTGCTGAGCATTGAGTATTTCTGTTTCTTTAACTTCACTCACTGGCCTTGTGGGCTAAGGGCACCAATGACTTTTTTTTTTTTTTTTTTGGAGACGGAGTCTCACTCTGTTGTCCAGGCTGGAGTGCAGTGGCATGATCTTGGTTCAACGCAACCTCCTCTGCCTCCCAGGTTCAAGCAATTCTCATGCCTCAACCTCCTGAGTAGCTGGGAGTACAGGAGTGCACCACCACACCCACCTAATTTTTTGTATTTTTAGTAGAGGTGGGTTTTTGCCATGTTGCCCAGGCTGGTCTTAAACTCCTCAGCTCAGGCAATCTGCCTACCTTGGCCTCCCAAAGTTCTAGGATTATAGGTGTGAGCCACCGTGCCCAGCCTGATGACTAATTCTTCACAGCCAATAACTTGTTCTTGCCAAGGAGACAAGTAATCCTTTCTATCAGATTTTCTGAATGATGCAAAAGTTTTTGTTTGTTTGTTTGTTTTTTGAGATCAAGTCTCACTTGTCGCCCAGGCTGTAGTGCAATGGTGCTATCTCAGCTCACTGCAATCTCTGATTCCTGAATTCATGTGATTCTCCTGCCTCACCCTCTGAGTAGCTGAGATTACAGGCACGTGCCACCACGCCTGGCTAATTTTTGTATTTTTAGTAGAGATGGGGTTTCACCAAGTTGGCCAGGCTTGTCTTGAACTTTTCCTGTACTTCTGGGCTGAGTCGAGGGTTGACAGAGAGGAAAGCCATGCAGCTCCGGGGTCCCGACAACATGTTGCTTGACCCTGCAGCCATGAGCAGAACTCTCAAAAGCATGTCGCCCAAGCGAGACTCGCCCATCTATCCTATCTATCCTGACCCTTGCGCCCTGGGTCCTAATGACTGCCAGACAAACTTCCTCTCACCTCTCTTCTCTGAGGTTAGTCCCGCTTCTAAAAATTGCTACCTGTCTCTGGTGCTTTTCTAGTTTCTCCTATAAGAATGATTTCTAGTATAAACTCCAGGACTCTGTTACCTTCTTTAGGCACCCCGGCTCACCAATCAGAAAGACATAATTTTTGCCCAAAGCCCCGTCATAGTGGGGACTACCTGGAATTTTAAGATCCCTCCTCAGACTAATAGGCCTAACAAAAGCTATTCCTGAAGCTAGGATATGGGGAGCCTCAGAAATTGTATCCTTCCTATTCATATAAGTGAGGACAAAAGGTGTCACTCTTCCAACCCTGAAGATCCCTTCCCTCCCTCAGGGTGTGGCCCTCCACTTCATTTTTGGGGCATAACATCTTTATAGGACAGGGGTAAAGTCCCAATACTAACAGGAGAATGCTTAGGACTCTAACAGGTTTTTGAGAATGCATCTGTAAGGGCCACTAAATCCGATTTTTCTCGGTCAGTCCTCCTTGTGGTCTAGGAGGACAGGCAAGGGTGCAGGTTTTCAAGAATGCGTCGGTAAGGACCACTAAATCCGACCTTCCTCGGTCCTCCATGTGGTCTGGGAGGAAAACTAGTGTTTCTGCTGCTGCGTCGGTGAGCGCAACTATTCCGATCAGCAGGGTCCAGGGACCGTTGTGGGTTCTTGGGCAGGGGGAGAAGCAAAATAAACCAAAACCACAGGCAGTTTTGTCTTTCAGATAGGAAACACTCAGGCATCAACAAGCTCACCCTTGAAATGCATCCTAAGCCATTGGGACCAATTTGACCCACAAACCCTGAAAAAGAGGCGGCTCATTTTTTTCTGCACTACGGCTTGGCCCCAATATTCTCTCTCTGATGGGGAAAAATGGCCACCTAAGGGAAGTACAAATTACAATACTATCCTGCAGCTTGACCTTTTCTGTAAGAGGGAAGGCAAATGGAGTGAAATACCTTATGTCCAAGCTTTCTTTTCATTGAGGGAGAATACACAACTATGCAAAGCTTGCAGTTTACATCCCACAGGACCTCTCAGCTTACCCCCATATCCTAGCCTCCCTATAGCTCCCCTTCCTATTAATGATAATCCTCCTCTAATCTCCCCTGCCCAAAGGGAAATAAGCAAAGACATCTCCAAAGGTCCACAAAAACCCCAGGCTATCGGTTATGTCCCCTTCAAGCTGTAGGGGGAGGGGAGTTTGGCCCAACCTGGGTACATGTCCCCTTATCCCTCTCTGATTTAAAGCAGATCAGGGAAGACCTGGGGAAGTTTTCAGATGATCCTGATAGGTACATAGATGTCCTACAGGGTCTAGGGCAAACCTTTGACCTCGCTTGGAGAGATGTCATGCTACTGTTAGAACAAACCCTGGCCTTTAATGAAAAGAATGCGGCTTTAGCTGCAGCCCAAGAGTTTGGAGATACCTGGTATCTTAGTCAAGTAAATGATAGAATGACAGCTGAAGAAAAGGACAAATTCCCTACCCGTCAGCAAGCCATCCCCAGTATGGATCCACACTGGGACCTTGACTCAGATCATGGGGACTGGAGTCATAAACATCTGTTGACCTGTGTTCTAGAAGGACTAAGGAGAATTAGAAAAAAGCCCATTAAGTATTCAATGATGTCCACCATAACTCAGGGAAAGGAAGAAAATCCTTCTGCCTTCCTCGAGCAGCTACAAGAGGCCTTAAGAAAATATACTCCCCTGTCACCCGAATCACTCGAGGGTCAATTGATTCTAAAAGATAAGTTTATTACCCAATCAGCCGCAGATATCAGGAGAAAGCTCCAAAAGCAAGCCCTGGGCCCTGAACAAAATCTGGAAGCATTATTAAACCTGGCAACCTCGGTTTTCTATAATAAGGACCAAGAGGAACAGGCCCAAAAGGAAAAGCAAGATCAGAGAAAGGCCACAGCCTTAGTCATGGCCCTCAGACAAACAAACCTTGGTGCTTCAGAGAGGACAGAAAATGGAGCAGGCCAGTCACCTGGTAGGGCTTGTTATCAGTGTGGTTTACTAGGACACTTTAAAAAAGTTTGTCCAATGAGAAACAAGCTGCCCCCTCGTCCATGTCCACTATGCTGAGGCAATCACTGGAAGGTGCACTGCCCCAGAGGACGAAGGTTCCCTGGGTCAGAAGCCCCCAACCAGATGATCCAACAACAGGACTGAGGGTGCCTGGGGCAAGCGCCAGCTCATGTCATCACCCTCACTGAGCCCTGGGTATGTTTAACTATTGAGGGCCAGGAAATTGACTTCCTCCTGGACACTGGCATGGTCTTCTCAGTGTTAATCTCCTGTTCTGGATGACTGTCCTCAAGGTCCACTACCATCCGAGGAATCTTGGGACAGCCTGCAACCAGGTATTTCTCCCACCTTCTCAGTTGTAATTGGGAGACTTTTCTCTTTTCACATGCCTTTCTTGTTATGCCTGAAAGTCCCACAGCCTTATTAGGGAGGGATATATTAGCCAAGGCTGGAGCTATTATCTACATGAGTATGGGGAACAAGTTACCCATTTGTTGTCCCCTACTTGAGGAGGGAATCAACCCTGAAGTCTGGGCATTGGAAGGACAATTTGGAAGGGCAAAAAATGCCCGCCCAGTCCAAATCAGGTTAAAAGATCCCACCACTTTCCCCTATCAAAGGCAATATCCCTTAAGGTCTGAAGCTCATAAAGGATTACAGAATATTGTTAAACATTTGAAAGCTCATGGCTTAGTAAGGAAATGCAGCAGTCCCTGCAACACCCCAATTCTGGGAGTACAAAAACCAAATGGTCAGTGGAGACTAGTGCAAGATCTTAGACTCATTAATGAGGCAGTAATTCCTCTATATCCAGTTGTACCCAACCCCTATACCCTGCTCTCTCAAATACCAGAGGAAGCAGAATAGTTCACGGTTCTGGACCTCAAGGATGCCTTCTTCTGTATTCCCCTGCACTCTGATTCCCAGTTCCTCTTAGCTTTTGAGGATCCCACAGACCACACATCCCAACTTAATGTGGACGGTCTTGCCCCAAGGGCTTAGGGATAGCCCTCATCTGTTTGTTCAGGCACTGGCCCAAGATCTAGGCCACTTCTCAAGTCCAGGCACTCTGGTCCTTCAATATGTGGATGATTTACTTTTGGCTACCAGTTTGGAAGCCTCATGCCAGCAGGCTACTCTAGATCTCTTGAACTTTCTAGCTAATCAAGGGTACAAGGTGTCTAGGTCGAAGGCCCAGCTTTGCCTACAGCAGGTTAAATATCTAGGCCTAATCTTAGCCAAAGGGACCAGGGCCCTCAGCAAGGAATGAATACAGCCTATACTGGCTTATCCTCGCCCTAAGACATTAAAACTGTTGTGGGAGTTCCTTGGAATTACCAGCTTTTGCCGACTGTGGATCCCCGGATACAGTGAGATAGCCAGGCCCCTCTATACTCTAATCAAGGAAACCCAGAGGGCAAATACTCATCTAGTCGAATGGGAACCAGAGGCAGAAACAGCCTTCAAAACCTTAAAGCAGGCCCTACTACAAGCTCCAGCTTTAAGCCTTCCCACAGGACAGAACTTCTCTTTACACGTCACAGAGAGAGCCGGGGTAGCTCTTGGAGTCCTTACTCAGACTCGTGGGACAACCCCACAGCCAGTGGCAAACCTAAGTAAGGGAATTGATGTAGCAGCAAAAGGCCGGCCTCACTGTTTATGGGTAGTTGCAGCAGTGGCCGTCTTAGCGTCAGAGGCTGTCAAGATAATACAAAGAAAGGATCTCACCGTCTGGACTACTCATGATATAAATGGCATACTAGGTGCCAAAGGAAGTTTATGGCTATCAGACAACTGCCTACTTAGATACCAGGCGCTACTCCTTGAGGGACCGGTGCTTCAAATACGCAATGTGTGGCCATCAACCCTGCCGCTTTTCTCCCAGAGGATGGGGAACCAATCGAGCATGACTGCCAACAAATTATAGTCCAGACTTACACCGCCCGAGATGATCTCTTAGAAGTACCCTTAGCTAATCCTTACCTTAACCTATATACCGAAGGAAGTTCATTTGTGGAGAATGGGATATGAAGGGCAGGTTACGCCATAGTTAGTGGTGTAACCATACTGGAAAGCAAGCCTCTTCCCCCAGGGACCAGTGCCCAGTTAGCGGAACTAGTGGCATTTACCCGAGCCTTAGAACTGAGAAAGGGAAAAAGAATAAATGTGTACACAGATAGCAAGTATGCTTATCTAATCCTACATGCCCATGCTGCAATATGGAAAGAGAGGGAGTTCTTAACCTCTGGGGTAACCCCCATTAAATATCACAAGGAAATTATAGTTATTGCACGAAATGCAAAAACCCAAGGAGGTGGCAGTCTTCCACTGCTGAAGCCATCAGAAAGGTGAAGGAGAGAAGGCAGAAGGAAGCCATCGGGCAGATGCTGAGGCCAAGTTGCTGCCAGGCGGAATCCCCCATTAGAAATACCTATAGAAGGACCCTTGGTATGGAACAACCCCCTCCAGGAGATGAAGCCCCACTATTCCCCAACTGAAACAGAATGGGGACTTTCACGGGGGCATAGTTTTCTCCCTTCGGGGTGGTTGGTGACAAAAGAAGGAAAGGTATTTATACCCGAAGCCAGCCAGTGGAAAATACTTAAAACCCTCCACCAAACTTTTCATATGTGTATTGAAAACACTAATCAAATGGCCAAATCCCTATTTACAGGGCCAAATCTCCTCCAGACCATCCAACAGGTAGTCAAAGTCTGTGAGGTGTGCCAAAAGAATAATCCCTTAGTACATCGTAAGGCCCCTTTGGGGGAACAAAGAATAGGTCACTATCCCGGAGAGGACTGGCAGTTAGACTTCACCCATATGCCTAAGTCAAAGGGATTTCAATACTTGTTAGTCTGTGTTGATACCTTTACAAATTGGATAGAAGCTTTCCCCTGCAAGGCAGAGAAGGCTCAGGAAGTGATTAAAGTCCTAATTCATGAAATAATTCCTAGATTTGGGCTTCCCTAAAGTTTACAGAGTGGCAATGGTCCAGCTTTCAAAGCCACGATAACTCAGGGAATCTCCAAGGCACTAGGGATACAATATCGCCTTCACTGCTTCTGGAGGCCACAATCCTCAGGGAAGGTTGAGAAGGCAAATGAAACACTCAAGAGGCACTTAAGGAAACTAACACAAGAAACTCAGCTCCCATGGCCTACTCTTTTACCCATGGCCCTGTTGAGAATCCGAAATTCTCCCCACAAAATAGGGCTCAGTCCATACGAAATGCTGTTTGGGCAACCTTTTCTCACAAATGACCTCCTACTTGATCAGGAAACGGCCAACTTGATCAAAGATATAACTTCTTTGGCAAAATATCAACAAAACCTTAAAAACCTACCTGAAGGATGTCACAGAGAAAAGGGAACACAGTTGTTTCAACCAGGAGATCTAGTGTTGGTCAAATCTCTCCCCTCTACCTCCCCATCTATGGACTCTTTGTGGGAAGGACCATACTTGATAATCCTCTCTACTCCCACTGCAGTTAAGGTGGCAGGAGTGGAATCTTGGATTCACCACACCCGAGTTAAACTTTGGACATCCCCTGAGGAACCTGAGAGATCAGCTCAGAAGTCCCAAGATCAGCCAGACCAGCCTCGATACACCTGTGAAGCATTGGAGGACTTGCACCTCCTATTTCAGAAGGAAACATCCCAGACTAAAAAGGCTCCTACCACTGATCCTGAGGAAAGACCTCTTCCTCCTTAAAAAAGATAAGTGAAAACAGCACGCTAACCATACTCTTTGTGATAGGACCATATCCTGTAGCTCCTGCCAGAACGAAAATCCTAATCACATCAACCTCCTTTCTATCTTCCTTCCTTTTGACAGTAATTTACTCCTACCTCTAACTCAGACTAGATAAAATGATCTCGTTTTCCAGAGCACCCTCTTTACCTTCCTATTTGCTCTTTGCCTATGTATCCCTCCTGCTTCCTTGGATACCTCATACAATCACCCCTCCCCTTTCACTAGCTCCTAATTACCTCTACAAGACTCTCAACTTAACTCACACTCTGTTAAACCAGTCCAATCCTTCCCTGGCAAATGACTGTTGGCTGTGTATCTCTCTATCAACCTCTGCCTACATTGCCACTCCCATTCCCGAAAAAAACTGGGTCTTTACCAACTTGACCTACCACCCTCGTTATGAAGGAAAAGACCCTTTCCAACTTCTAAATATACAATCATTAGCCGACTTCCCCATATCTGATAGGACCAAGAATACCCTAACAGGACGTGCAACCCAACTTTTACGTTCTTACATTTCCAACCTCACCTATTACACAAGCAATGAAAAGCCCATACACCGCCCTGTAACCACGAATACTATCTTAACTTTCCAAGCCCCTTTATGCATCCAACGCAACCTGTTATCAGGCCTGCCTCTGGGGCACCTACCACTGCATCAGTGTAATTACACCCTACAACTTCAAGCCCCAACTGATCATAGTAACTTTCAAGTCACCCAAACAGCTCAGATGGCTTGTCCGCTTCTCAGGGCCCCCCAAAATCATCACCTCCTCCCTGCTTCACAAACAGTCCAGGTTTTGTAATGACAAACGTACTCCCTGCATGACCATTCACCCCTGGACCCCTGCAGCAGCTCCCCCCACCTCTAGTGAATGCCTTCTCATCCCCTCTCTCAATCACTGTCTCGAATGGTTCCTAGTGGATACAAAACGTTTTTTTCTCCAATGGGAAAATAGAACACAGGGAGCCACTCAGTTTGCTCCCAACACCCCTTTCCAGCCGCTCACTGGAGCTACCTTAGCAAGTACTCTAGGAGTATGGGAAAATGAAAACAACAAACTCACACAGCTTTTTAACGTACATAACCAGTTCTGTCTACCCAGCCAAGGCATATTCTTCTTATGTGGAATGTCGACCTATATCTGCCTCCCCACTAACTGGACAGGCACCTGCACCTTAGTCTTTCTAAGTCCTAACATTAACATTGCCCCAGGAAATCAGACCTTATCAGTACCCCTCAAAGCTCAAGTCTGTCAGTGCAGAGCCATACAACTAATACCCCTACTTATAGGGTTAGGAATGGCTACTGCTACAGGAACCAGAATAGCTGGTTTATCAACTTCATTATCCTACTACCACACACTCTCAAAGGATTTCTCAGACAGTTTGCAAGAAATAATGAATCTATTCTTACTTTGCAATCCCAAATAGACTCTTTGGCAGCAGTGACTCTCCAAAACCGCCGAGGCCTAGACCTCCTCACTGCTGAGAAAGGAGGACTCTGCACCTTCTTAGGGGAAGAGTGTTGTTTTTACACTAACCAGTCGGGCATAGTGCGAGATGCCACCCGGCGTTTACAGGAAAAGGCTTCTGAAATCAGACAACGCCTTTCAAATTCTTATAACAACCTCTGGAGTTGGGCGACATGGCTTCTCCCCTTTCTAGGTCCCGTGGCAGCCATCTTGCTATCACTCGCCTTTGGGCCTTGTATTTTTAACCTTCTTGTCAAAATTGTTTCCTGTAGAATCAAGGCCATGAAGCTACAGATGGTCTTACAAATGGAACTCCAAATGAGTTCAACTAACAAATTCTACCGAGGACCCCGGACTGACCCGCTGGCACTTCCCCTGGCCTAGAGAGTTCCCTTCTGAAGGACACTACAACTGCAGGGCCCCTTCTTCGCCCCATCCAGCAGGAATTAGCTAGAGCGGTCATCGGCTAAATTCCCAGCAGCAGTTGGGGTGTCCTGTTTAGAGGGGGGATTGAGAGGTGACAGCATGCTGACAGTCCTCACAGCCCTTGCTTGCTCTCGGCACCTCCTCTGCCTAGGCTCCCACTTCGGCAGCACTTGAGGAGCCCTTCAGCCCACGGCTGCACTGTGGGAGCCCCTTTCTGGGCTGGCCAAGGCCAGAGCCAGCTCCCTCAGTTTACAGGGAGGTGTGCAGGGAGAGGCACGAGCAGGAACCAGGGCTGCACGTGGCGCTTGCAGGACAGCTGGAGTTCTGGGTGGGCGTGGGCTTGGTGGGCCCACACTCGGAGCAGCCGGCCGGCCCTGCTGGCCCCGGACAATGAGGGGCTTAGCACCCGGGCCAGTGGCTGCGGAGGGCATACTGGGTCCCCCAGCAGTGCCAGCCCACCGGTGCTGTGCTCAATTTCTCACTGGGCCTTAGCTGCCTTCCCACGGGGCAGGGCTCGGGACCTGCAGCCCGCCATGCCTGAGCCTCCCACCCCCTCCATGGGCTCCTGTGCGGCCCGAGCCTCCCCGATGAGTGCCACCCCCTGCTCCACGGCGCCCAGCCCCATTGATCACCCAAGGGCTGAGGAGTGTGAGCGCATGGCACGGGACCGGCAGGCAGCTCCACTTGCAGCCCTGGTGCAGGATCCACTGGGTGAAGCCAGCTGGGCTCCTGAGTCTGGCGGGGCCTTGGAGAACCTTTATGTCTAGCTCAGGGATTGTAAATACACCAATTGGCACTCTGTATCTAGCTCAAGGTTTGTAAACACACCAATCAGCACCCTGTGTCTAGCTCAGGGTTTGTGAATGCACCAATCGACACTCTGTATCTAGCTGCTCTGGTGGGGCCTTGGAGAACCTTTGTGTCCATACTCTGTATCTAACTGATCTGATGGGGATGTGGAGAACCTTTATGTCTAGCTAAGGTATTGTAAATGCACCAATCAGCACCCTGTCAAAACAGACCACTCGGCTCTACCAATCAGCAGGACATGGGTGGGGCCAGATAAAAGAATAAAAGCAGGCTGCCCAAGCCAGCAGTGGCAACCCGCTCGAGTACCCTTCCACACTGTGGAAGCTTTGTTCTTTCTCTCTTTGCAATAAATCTTGCTACTGCTCACTCTTTGGGTCCACACTGTTTTTATGAGCTGTAACACTCACTGCGAAGGTCTGCAACTTCACTCCTGAAGCCAGAGAGACCATGAGCCCACCGGGAGGAATGAACAACTCCAGACGCGCCGCCTTAAGAGCTGTAACACTCACCACAAAGGTCTGCAGCTTCACTCCTGAGCCAGCGAGACCATGAACCCACCAGAAGGGAGAAACTCCAAACACATCCAAACATCAGAAGGAACGAACAACCCCAAATGCGCCACCTTAAGAGCTGTAACACTCACCGCAAGGGTCCGCGGCTTCATTCTTGAAATCAGTGAGACCAAGAACCCACAATTCCGGACACAGTGTCAAAGAGCTCCTCAGGCAACAGTGCTACATGTAGATTGCTCAATGTCCAGCAGAAAACACCACTGTCAGAACATGAAGGTTAATTTGTCAGGAGCACAGAACATTTTTGGAGATGATCCTGGATAGCTCAATATGGAAAGCCATGGAAATATTCCACTCCATTCCTGGCAGGTGAATTCCAAACTGTATACAGAGACTTAATTACCCCATAACTATAAATTATGTTTAACAAATTTTGTAGGGGTATTTTAGCCCCAGAAACTTGGTGATCTGTTTGTAGATGTTTATTCATCATTTATAATTTCCTCCTAATTTTCTTGCACCTTGTGCAGCATTTAGAAGGTGAAATTTTGTTTCTGTTAGAATCCAAGGCCCCTCATGTAAATTATTAGTGGCTATCAGCTTGTCTTTTGAAAACTGTTGCTAAACTACAGATCAGCCCTGTGATAAATGTGATCCAATAATTTCAAAAAGCCACATAGGGAAGTGTGTCAGAGTTCTTTATGACACTTGTTAGAAGGAGAATATCACAACAACAAGAGATTTGTGGGTATTTTGTTTGGTTTTTTATGCCCAAAGATATTCTTTCCACATGTTCGGCAATGAACTAGAAATACATATAGCTGAACTTTGAGAACATTAAGTTGCATTTTAGCAGTGGTCCAATTTTGGTTGAAAAGATTGTAATTAGAAACTTCACATTTCGGTTTCCCCGTGACATGGGACTACCTGCTGATCTCACTGCTTTATATAACTAAAAAACCTTGTGTGTCTTTTTTTGTTTGAGTTTTAATGAATAAAATACACAGGGATAATGTAGTGAAACAGCTCTAGATATTATCTCTATCTTATTCCAAGATACCATAGTATATGAATAAATTTGAGTCTGCTTCAAGTTAGGATCAAGCAGCTCACTTCAGCAGGATTTATGCATATCTGAACACCTAATCCTCCAGAAAACTACTTTTAGCCACCATTCTTCTGTCTTAGCAGAGTCAGAATAAATAATAGAACTTATTTAGGGCCCATTTCCCAACCTTCCTATAAACCCCTACCACCACTCCAACCTGAGAGCAAAGTGTGGACCAGAAGTTTCAGAACAAACACCATTCATTCTCCACTTCTTTAATAACAACTTCCAAATGTCCCTGCATTTACCATGGCTCAGGAATTGGATTGTCCCCAAGGGACTTTCTAAAATAATAACTTCATGTCTCTCATTAGTATTCCTCTTGAAATTAGAAGTCTATAATAGCAGGGCCTCGATATGGCCTTGTGCTAGGTTAAATTTTCACCCTAAGTCATCACAGATCACAAAAGAGCTAACCAAGAAACATGGACCAAGTCTTCCCCTCATACATGTTACCGACACAAAGCGCAAGAGTTGTCTTTAGCTTTATAACATGGTCAGATCTGATTAAGTAATTATTACATTAGGATTTGACAGCACAGAATTCGCTTCTGGATTCTGCCACTGATTTTGTGTTGTTTGGAAGAATTACTTAATTTCTATATAAGAGCATATGACAACAACAATGATTAAGGAGTCAAGTTCTTTGGAAGTATTACCATAATTGATATTTTATATTGGGGGCTGGTTTTTATATAAAAAAGATGATAGAGATAGATAGATAGATGATAGAGATAGATGATAGATAGATGATAGATAGATAGATAGATAGATGATAGGTTAATAGACATACATATATACATATGTAAACATTTGATAGAGGAGTACCCAGCATTAATGCCATTTCACAAAAGCTTCTGGTGTTTCTGAAATTCTCACTTACTTAGTGTTTTATTTAGCTTTAAAAGACACATTAGCTTTGGGACACAGAACAAAACAGGAATGGAGCCCTATCTATCAAAAACAGTGCTGCATCTGCCCTCAATTTTTATTAAAATCACTCTAAATCTTGCCAATCTGTCCAACTAAAAAGAGTAAAATAATAAGATATTCTACTGATGCTGGAATAAGGACAAAAAAGGTGTTTGACTCAGCCAATAAATTGAGAGAGCCAAGGGGATAAATAACCCATCTGAATTAGGAAACAGACAGGACTTCATGGCATAGATATTTTTCTCAGTTCTAGTTACTGAGACCAAAGATGACGGTATTTATTGATGGCATTCAGATGTCTTCCTTTGCCAAACACAATATTTTTTCCAATGTGGTAGTAGAGAAATGTGTCAAATGTATTGACTTAAAATTTTCTAGCCAGACTTTTTTTTCCGGAAAAATATAGCAGGATGAGTACCATTGATAATTCAGAAGTAGCCAGCATTTGAGGGAAACAGTGTCCAAAGAACACAACCAAACTTTTGCATGTGCTGCCTCTTAGTGTTTTCTTTTTTGATCGAGCAGTTAGAGCTGACTATGGAAAGACATAATTAAAGTGCTAGAGATAAATATTCTAAAGATGTGAAAGAAACACGGTCATGTAAGTCTCACATCACTGCTATTTCGGAATGAAGTGCATTTATATGAAATGGCATACCTGGAAGTGTGGAGTACTGTTCAGAAAGGGGAAAAGGACTGTTCATGGATAACTTGTTCACATCAGAGATCTCAGGCATCTCTCAGACATAAGGAGAATTGATTTCTATGGTTGACTTGTGCAATTTTTCTCTTAAAGTGTCAAATGCAGCAGTTCCTGAGCCCTCTCTCTATCTGACAAAAAAGGAGGACTTAGAGCCACAGATGAGAGTCTAAAGGCGATACCTGTGCCAGTTATTCAGCTTGCATGTGATTCTGCCACACATTGACCTCTCAGGAGCCTTTAAAATTGAAAGTGTTCTGAATATTCAATCCAGCAAGTGTTTATTGATGGTCTTCCTTGTGCTAGCTGTTGAAGATATAACAAAAAGCAAACACAATTTCTGCCTTTGAGACACCCACCTATTGGGGAAAGACCAAAATGTAAACGGCATTTTCGTTCAAATCAACAAACACTTCTTGAGGGTCCACTTAAGGGTCCTATTGCTTTAGGCACTAGAGATAGCAGGGAACAAGATAGACAGAAGATCATGGCCTCCCGGAGTTTATGTTCTATAGCAATTTCAATCCTGTTCAACAGAACTTTCTGTGATGATAGAAATATTCTGTACGTCCACTGTCCAATACAGAAGCCACTTGCCATGTGTGGTTACTGAGCACTTGGAATGTGGCTAGTGTGAATGAAGAACTGACCTCTTAAATTTCATTTAATTTTAATTCATTTAAATTTAAGTAGTCACACATGGTGAGAGCAGCACTCATTGTACTTTCAGTGATAATGAAATGTTCTGTACCTGTGCCACCCAACAGCGTAGCCACAAGTCATGTGTGGTTAGTGAGTATCTGAAATGTGGCTATTGTGGCTGAGGAACTGAATATTAAATTTTATTGCATTTTAATTAATCTAAACTTATGTAAACACATGTGGCTAGTGACTGCTGCATTGACACAGTTCTGGAGACTTGCTTCTCAAAATGTGGTCCATGAACCAGCAGCATCTGCATGATAAAAATTCAGCCCCTGCATTTTAGCAGAGTCCTCAGATTAAAGTGTGAAAAGCACTTGTCAATTACAGAAAGATAAGGCATAAAACAAAGTAAATGAATTATATGTGTGTGTATACATATGTGCAGGTGTACCTGTGCATGTATGGGTGAGAACATGGCTATGTATGAGAATATGCATGTGTGTGGATGACGATGAGAACATTCTATGATGCAAAATAAAGCAGGGAAGGAGGACAAGGAGTACAGTGTGGAGAAACTTTAACGTTTAGAAGACATTCAGAAAAGTCTTCACTGAAAAGGTGACCATTGAGAAAAGACTTGCAGGAGATGAGGTGTGTTAATCCATTCTCACACTGCTAATAAAGACATAGCAGAGATTGGGTAATTTATAAAGGAAAGAGGTTTAATTGACTCACAGTTCCACAGGGCTGGGGAGGCCTCAGGAAACTTACAATCATGGCAGAAGGGGAAGCAAACACATGCTTCTTCACATGTTGGCAGGAAGGAGAAGAATGAGAGCAAAGGAGGGGAAAAGCCCCTTATAAAACCATGAGAACTCACTCACTATAATGAGAACAGCACGAGGGTAACCCCCCCCATAATTCAATTACCTCCCACCGGGTCCCTCCCAGGACACATGGAGATTATGGGAACTACAATTCAAGATGAGATTTGGGTAGGGACACAGCAAAACCATACATATCACGAGGGAACAGACAAGTGGGTATCTTCTGGAAGAGCATCCCAGACAGCTTGAAACAGCAAAAACAAAGGCCTTGAGGCAGGAACAAAGACCCACCTGGCTTGTTCCAGGAACTGGCAGGAGGCCGCAAGGCTGGGGCAGGGTGCCTGGGGACACTGTGGTAGAAGTTGAGAGTCCAGAAGTAATAAGAGCAGCTTGTGAGAGGCCAGTGCCGTTGTAAGGAATTTGGCATTTACCCCCAGTGAGTAGGGCGATCATAAACAAAAATGAACAGTATGATTTGACTTAATAGAGCACCCTCTGACTTTGTGCTGAAACAGGGTTGAGTGGCACCAGGGAAAAAGCAGGGACTAGCTAGGAAACTATTGCAGCAATCCAAGCGAGAGATGAGTGTACTTTGGACCACGCTGGTGAAGATGGAAGTGGTGAGAAGTGGTCAGATTCTGGGTATGTTTTTAAGATAATACCAAATAGGATTTGCTTACAGATTGGGAGACAAAGAGAACAAGGATGACTCCAAGCTAGCTGACACATTTTCTGGCTTTATCAACAGAGACTACAAAATAGAGTCAGACATCATTTTCTGCACTATCTACCTGACAAAAGCTTCAAGGCTCTGTCCCGTTCCTGAGCGGAAGTCCACTAATCTATCCCTATTAGCAATCTGAGTGGATAACATGTAGAAGGACTGTAGCCAAGCCTCCATCACACTGCTTTCCTTGATATGGACATTTGAGCTTTTCTGTCTTTCATAGGCGAGCCTATGGAAACTCATCTTCAGCCAGTTACCTCCCAACCAAACCTCCTTATAGAAATTATTAGTCACCAGTGTCTATCAGTTCTCCTACCAAGGAAATTTCTGGAAAGCAAGATGGAGACTGCTTGACACCTCCATCTGCCATCCTCCATTGGGTCCTGGGCAATCCTGCACTCATCAGATCCCCTCTGACCATCACCTCATTGGCTTCTCCTGGTTGCCCTGCTCTGCTCAGAATTCAGTCCTTGTAAGCCAACAGTTACGAAAGACTTGGTCAATCATTTAACTTATTCAGCCAATATTTACTAAGTACCAGCCATAGACCAAGCATTTTTTTTTTATTATTATACTTAAAAGTTTTAGGGTACATGTGCACAATGTGCAGGTTTGTTACATATGTATCCATGTGCCATGTTGGTTTGCTGCACCCATTAACTCGTCATTTAGCATTAGGTGTATCTCCTAATGCTGTCCCTCCCCCCTCCCCCCACCCCACAACAGTCCCCAGAGTGTGATGTTCCCCTTCCTGTGTCCATGTGTTCTCATTGTTCAATTCCCACCTATGAGTGAGAACATGCGGTGTTTGGTTTTTTGTCCTAGCAATAGTTTACTGAGTTTCCAGTTTCATCCATGTCCCTACAAAGGACATGAACTCATCATTTTTTATGGCTGCATAGTATTCCATGGTGTATATGTGCCACATTTTCTTAATCCAGTCTATCGTTGTTGGACATTTGGGTTGGTTCCAAGTCTTTGCTATTGTGAATAGTGCCACAATAAACATACGTGTGCATGTGTCTTTATAGCAGCATGATTTATAATCCTTTGGGTATATACCCAGTAATGGGATGGCTGGGTCAAATGGTATTTCTAGTTCGAGATCCCTGAGGAATCACCACACTGACTTCCACAATGGTTGAGCTAGTTTACAGTCCCACCAACAGTGTAAAAGTGTTCCTATTTCTCCACATCCTCTCCAGCACCTGTTGTTTCCTGACTTTTTAATGATGGCCATTCTCACTGGTGTGAGATGGTATCTCATTGTGGTTTTGATTTGCATCTGTCTGATTAAAAGAGGAAATCAGATTGTCCCTGTTTGTAGATGACATGATTGTATATCTAGAAAACCCCATTGTCTCAGCCCAAAATCTCTTTAAGCTGATAAGCAACTTCAGCAAAGTCTCAGGATACTAAATCAATGTACAAAAATCACAAGCATTCTTGTACACCAATAACAGACAAACAGAGAGCCAAATCATGAGTGAACTCCCATTCACAATTGCTTCAAAGAGAATAAAATACCTAGGAATCCAACTTACAAGGGACATGAAGGATCTCTTCAAAGAGAACTACAAACCACTGCTCAATGAAATAAAAGAGGATACAAACAAATGGAAGAACATTCCATGCTCATGGGTTGGAAGAATCAATAGCATGAAAATGGCCATACTGCCCAAGGTAATTTATAGATTCAATGCCATCCCCATCAAGCTACCAATGACTTTCTTCACAGAATTGGAAAAAACTACTTTAAAGTTCATATGGAACCAAAAAAGAGCCCACATCGCCAAGTCAATCCTAAGTCAAAAGAACAAAGCTGGAGGCATCATGCTACCTGATTTCAAACCATACTACAAGGCTACAGTAACCAAAACAGCATGGTACTGGTACCAAAACAGAGATATAGATCAATGGAACAGAACAGAGCCCTCAGAAATAACGCCATATATCTATAACTATCCAATCTTTGACAAACCTGACAAAAACAAGCAATGGGGAAAGGATTCCCTATTTAATAAATGGTGCTGGGAAAACTGGCTAGCCATATGTAGAAAGCTGAAACTGGATCCCTTCCTTACACCTTATACAAAAATTAATTCAAGATGGATTAAAGACTTATATGTTAGACCTAAAACCATAAAAACCCTAGAAGAAAACCTAGGCATTACCATTCAGGACATAGGCATGGGCAAGGACTTCATGTCTAAAACACCAAAAGCCATGGCAACGAAAGCCAAAATTGACAAATGGGATCTAATTAAACTAAAGAGCTTCTGCACAGCAAAAGAAACTGCCATCAGAGTGAACAGGCAACCTACAAAATGGGAGAAAATTTTTGCAAGCTACCCATCTGACAAACGGCTAATATCCAGAATCTACAATGAACTCAAACAAATTTACAAGAAAAATACAAACAACCCCATCAAAAAGTGGCTGAAGGACATGAACAGACACTTCTCAAAAGAAGACATTTATGCAGCCAAAAAAACACATGAAAAAATGTCATCATCACTGGCCATCAGAGAAATGCAAACCAAGCATTTTTTTAGATTCTAAAATTGTGGACAGAACAGACGGTTCCATAGCCCTGTGAAATTTACTTTGCTGAAGGAGAGACAAATAATAAACAAATAAAAGCATAACATAATAGCAGGTAGTGATGAGGGCTATGAGGAGAACTAAAGAGGTTAAGGGGAGACTGTGTGCCCAAGGATGTAAAGGGGCTATTTCTGATAGGATGCTCAGGGAAGGCTTCTCTGAAGATGATATTTCAGCAGGAGAGAGAATGTATTTGCATTATAGCAATGTAAACAATTTTGCAATTGAATGCTGTTATTAGTTTCCTATTACAGATTACACATTATCCCAACATTTGGCAATTTCAAACAACAAACGTTTATTATCTGACAGTTTCTGTGGGTCAGGAATTGGGAGCAGTTTAGCTGGGTGCTTCTGGTTGACAGCCTCTCAGTGAAGATACTGGCCCAGGCAGTCATCTTCTGAAGGCTTGATGGGCTGGAGAACCCACTTTCAGCCTCATTCAGTGGCTGCTGACAGTTTCCCCCAGAGTGAGCGATCCAGACAAGGGGCCAAGAGATGGCAAGCTGGAAGCCATGGGTCTTTTATGACCCTGTCTTGGAATGACCACTAGGATATATCACTTCTGCTGTATCCTAGTGGTCCCACAGACTGTCCCTGATACAACGTGGAGAAAACTACAAAAGGCATGAATTCCAAGAGTTGAAGATCACTGGGAAACCATCTTGGAGACTGGCTGTATCAAATACAGAGCATCCCATTCTTGAGAGACATTCAGCTCTTTGTTACCCAGTCACGCCACTGACTGGCTCTTTAATTTCTCTCTCTCTCAGAGGCTAAGAGAAGAAAAGGAGGAGGATTGGAGGAGGAGAAGGAAGAGAAATAATATGAAATGGAAAAAATGACACAGAAATTTTTGCATTTTCTTTTGAAAAGCCATTCAATTTTGTCAACTCTTAAGCCCAGATCATTTGTAGACATGTCGTTGTGTGTCCAAGGACCCATTACTGGGCTTTGCTGCAATGGGGTGATTTACTCAGTATCTCAAGGTTTCTTTCTCTCACTAACTGTCATGCCAGATACCACAAAGATAAGTGCATTTTCTAAGAATTTTGTTCTCTCAAAGATACAAATTATGCCAAATGTTCCCTTTATGAGACTAAAGTTAGATATAAGACAGTTTTTATTATAAATAATTACTTTTGACTGGGTACAGGGGCTCATGCCTATAATCCCAGCACTTTGGGAGGCCAAGGAGGACAGATCACCTGAGGTCAGGAGTTTGAGACCAGCCTGGTCAATATGGTGGAACCCCATCTCTACTAAAAAAATAAAAATACAAAAACTAGCCAGGTGTGGTGACGCATGCCTGTAATCCCAGCTACGCAGGAGGATCACTTGAACCTGGGAGGCAGAGGTTGCAGTGAGCCAAGATCGCGCCATTGCACTCCAGCCGGGGCCACAGGGGTGAAACTGCATCTCAAAAAAAAAAAAAAAATTCACTTTCATTAAACCTATTTAGAGACATTGTCTATTTTATGATCCATTACCTTTATTCAACATCTGACACTTTTTTTTTATTATTATTATACTTTAGGTTTTAGGGTACATGTGCACAATGTGCAGGTTTGTTACATATGTATCCATGTGCCATGTTGATTTCCTGCACCCATTAACTCGTCATTTAGCATTAGGTATATCTCCTAATGCTGTCCCTCCCCCCTCCCCCAACCCCACAACAGTCCCCGGAGTGTGATGTTCCCCTTCCTGTGTCCATGAGTTCTCATTGTTCAATTCCCACCTATGAGTGAGAACATGCGGTGTTTGGTTTTTTGTCCTTGCGATAGTTTACTGAGAATGATGTTTTCCAGTTTCATCCATGTCCCTACAAAGGACATGAACTCATCATTTTTTATGGCTGCATAGTATTCCATGGTGTATATGTGCCACATTTTCTTAATCCAGTCTATCGTTGTTGGACATTTGGGTTGGTTCCAACTCTTTGCTATTGTGAAACATCTGACACTTTTAATTCACTTAGTTCTCTGCAAAATGTCTCACACAATAAATTTCTCTTTAGGTTTAGTTCCAGGGAAAAAATTTACCCTGCAGACAAGTTTGCCTGCTTTCTTTCAGCAATCCATGAAAATGACATATCTCATTATATTTTTATCTTTGTTTCCAGGAAATATAAAAAAATAATTAAAGGCCAAACAGTATAATCTTTAGCTCTTTCCCCAATAACTAGTAGCATCTATTCCTGCTGCTCAATTTCATTTGACTGTTATCCTTTTTTATTATGTTTAAGGTTGTATACCATCTCCAATGCTTTTGCCTTTCTTTATATTTCAATTAAATAGTAAATGATGATAGTTTCAACCTACAGTAAACAATTCTTGACTCTGGCTCCAAAGCTTAGGTCTACATACACAAGGACTATCACTGTGAGGAAGAGCTGTGCTGCTTTAAATCATCATCATCATTGTCATCTTCATCATCAGTAGTTCCAGTAACACTGCTGAATATGAAAAACTCCAAGCTGATCCCGCTAATATCTTGAGAATGCTGTCTTTTACCTGTATTCCTTCTTGAAATTCAGGGAACCAGCATGTGATTATTCAGATTAGTCCCTCTTCTAAGCTCTGTGTCAACCCGGGTACTGGTTATTAAGGGATAAATTGTATCTCCCCACTTTCCCGAATTCACATGGTGAAGTTCTAATACCTAACACTTTAGAATGTGACTGTGTTTAGTGATAGGGTCTTTAAGAGGTAATTGAGTTAAAATGAGTTCATTCAGGTGGGCCCTAGTTCAGTATGACTGATATCATTTTAAGAAGAGGAAATTTGGACACAGACTTGTACAGAGGGAAGACCATGTGAAGACGCACAAGAAGACAGCTATCTACAACTCAAGAACAGAGGCCTTAGGAGAAACTACCCTGAAGACACCTTGATCTTGGACTTTTAACTTCCAAACTGTGAAAACATAAATTTCTGTTGTTTTAGCTACCCAGTCTCTGCTACTTTGTAGTGGTAGCCCTTGCAAACTAACACACTGTTATGTCCTCCCACAGAGGAATAAAAGCTGAAGCCCTCAATTATTTTTATAATCAGGGTCAAGCTCTAATTGGCCACAATTTGGTTTGAAGATACGAAATCATATAGAAACTGAGCACAGGGAATAGAATGGCAGAAACAAATCATGCTAGCAGGTGTCAGTTACATCCCAAGTGAACTTCTGAAAGTGTCAAAGACACCATCAGCCTGATCAACAGCTCACTCCTGTGAACTCCACTGAGGTAAGGTAACAGTAATAGAGGGTGAGGGGTTTGGGTGTGGGACAAATATCCCAGAGAATATTCTTTTCTCTGAAGCTCAAAGGTCTTATTTCTCCATGTGATGCTGAAATACCACAGTTGGCTGTGTCCTTTATGGCTTGAACCCACCAGTAGTTATCTTCTTTTTGTCTTTTGACATTACTTTAAATCACCGCACGTGTTAAATTACTTTTCTAAACCTGGAGACTGGTAGGGAGGCATAAGCCCTTCTGGCGAAAGGGATGCGGATACACTCTGAAAGTTGGACGTCACAGGCTGATCTTCACATTAAGGACCCAATGACACATCCTTCTTGCTTCCCCAAGGAGAGACAGAGGAGCACTTCTTGGCCCGGAGGATTTTTACAGTAGTGCAGATCTGCTGAAATCATAGTTGGATAACATTCCCAGCATCTAATTTGATATCAGAATTTAGCAACGTGAGGACTGTCAGGGAGTGGGTGAGGACAGGTAACGACTAGAAATTCAAGACCAGAAAAAAAAAGTTCCCTGTAGATAAGTTAGAAGACACACAAATATTTCACTTTCTTCACTTCTTACTCTTAAAAAAAAAAAAAAAAAAAAAAAACTACAGTAGTATTTCCTTTCCAGAAAAGGGATGTGAATATTTATGCATCACATGATGGTACTGCTGGTAACACTCAGCTTCTATTATCATCTTCAGAATGTGATGCAGACAGAGTCATTCCAAATATTTCCATGCTGTTATTCCAATGGCCAACTTTGACAAATGAGAACCTGGATCTATTCTTTCCTGATTTCTCCTAAATGTACCTGGTGATATTTTTTTCACAAGACATAAATTGAACCCATCGATGAAAGGATGCAAACCTTTCCGTGAAGAAAATGGAACGTTTAATCTTCTGACTCAAGTACACAGGTGTCAGACATATATACCTCTGAAGCATTGATGACAGGAGTGTTCCTTCATCAGTATCTGTTATGACAGCAGGACTAATAAGTGCAGGTCATCAGCCAACATTTTTTAGCTAGAGGGATCAGGAAGTATAAATAGTGGCTGTGAAAATGCCATTCCCCATCACCATCACCCATCCCCTATAGCATGACTGGCTGCTTCCTATAACTGCTTCCTTCATCATTTATTAGGATAAAAAAGTGGTGGTCAATGTGTGGCATTCATTGCCACCTCCTGAGAGGGCTGGAATCATGGAGACACCAATAGGCTTGGGGAAGAAGTACCAGCTCTATGCCTAATTAGCTGTATGACCCAGAGCAGATCACTTAATCTTTCTATCCTCAGTGGCCTTGAAGAGGATCAAGGGGATCAGAACATGTCACCTCAACATATGCCACTTTTGCATAATAATTATTTTGTGCTGAAGGCATCTGAGTTTCTGAAATCTTTTTATGTGCCTAAAAGCAAAGCCTCCCCAAACAACTCAATTTCCATAAATTTCCTCCCTGAGAGCAACTCTAACCTTCTCAGAGAGAAGTCAGCACCACACTGAGACAGACATTGTCACAAACTGTCACATTTCCCATTTATTTTCATAAGTGACCATTTGTCTTTCCAAATAGTCATTTTTCTTTCCATAAGTGCCCTTTTCCCCCTGGCCCTTCCCCATTGAGTTAGGTACATGGACCCCACATTCTCACCACCTCTTGGAGTTCCTCCTCTCTGAAAGCTCCCATGTATGTGCATCATGCACATGTTAACAGACTCCTGTTTATTATTCTCATGTTCATCTGTCTTTTGTCTGACTAATTTACAAGATCGCAGGTAGAGAACCTAGGAGAATCATGGGAAAAAGGATTATTTCTCCCCTACAACCTCATCTCTCACTTACGGAATTTGAACCAGATCTCTTCCCCAAGTGATAAGGTGAGAAATGTGAGAGATTATAAATAAAAGTGTTTTGTCAACCTCAAAACCCTGAGAAAGTGTAAGGACTACGGAATGCACGTGCACAGCCACCGAAGTCTTCAGCCTGCAAATCCAGAAGGCTCTTGTGTCTGTTTTCATGCTCTGCTCCACCAAGCTGTCCATGGTTGTCTTCAGGAATACTCTGCTCACTTGTCTTTAATTTGGATAGATTTCTGGCTGCCAAATCATGTAGTATAGCTGCAGCCACCTTCAGATATCATGCCTGAATTGAGGAACACTGACTATAACTAAAAAATGGTGAGATCTGAATTTAAGTGCTGATGGAGTATCGATTTATTAACTTTCTTATTGCAATACGTTTCTTGGTGCATGTAAGACCCTCATCTACAAGCTACAAACTTACCTTACCTACATGAGGTATAAAGTCAGTTCAGTGTAGCCTATTTCCTGAAAAGTTTCTAAAAATATAATACTTTTGACGTCCAAATAGCCTTCCACAAAGGAAAATAGTTGTGTCAGAAAACTTTGTAAGAATTCTTTCCATTTATTTTCTTTTTTTTTTTTAATTTTTTTTTTTTTATTATACTTTAGGTTTTAGGGTGCATGTGCACAATGTGCAGGTTTGTTACATATGTATCCATGTGCCATGTTGATTTCCTGCACCCATTAGCTCGTCATTTAGCATTAGGTATATCTCCTAATGCTGTCCCCGCCCCCCCCACCCCCCACCCCACAACAGTACCCGGAATGTGATGTTCCCCTTCCTGTGTCCATGAGTTCTCATTGTTCAATTCCCACCTATGAGTGAGAACATGCGGTGTTTGGTTTTTTGTCCTTGCGATAGTTTACTGAGAATGATGTTTTCCAGTTTCATCCATGTCCCTACAAAGGACACGAACTCATCATTTTTTATGGCTGCATAGTATTCCATGGTGTATATGTGCCACATTTTCTTAATCCAGTCTATTGTTGTTGGACATTTGGGTTGGTTCCAAATCTTTGCTATTGTGAATAGTGCCGCAATAAACATACGTGTGCATGTGTCTTTATAGCAGCATGATTTATAGTCCTTTGGGTATGGTCAAAGGTATTCTTAATCCTGAGAATCCCAGACTCTGCAATGTTGAATATTACAGTCCCACCAACAGTGTACATCCTCTCCAGCACCTGTTGTTTCCTGATTTTTTAATGATGGCCATTCTAACTGGTGTGAGATGGTATCTCACCATTTATTTTCTATTTTCAAGCAATTTATAAGCTGTATTTCTGAACAATGAGGTGATACTCTTAAAAACAACAATATCAACAAACCCCTATGCCTAATTGTAACATCTTTATGATTCAAGAATGAACTTTGATGCTTAATTCTGCATATCCACTACTGAGTCAGCTCGGTGACCTTGTGCAAGGCACCTAACCTTGTTTCCTCATCTCGTACATAAGAGTAACAGGACCAACCACACAGGATTGTTGTAAGGATTCATTACATTGATACAGGTAAATCAGAAAATCATTCAAGTGAGTCCTCACAGAAAAAGTGGATCCACTCCAAAGTTACTTAGTCACTACCTAAACAAACACATTGTAAAGGTATTTGTTTTATTTTTCAATTCCACTTCGCCAGCCACCTTTTAGAGACCAGAGCTTCTCAAATTTTAGAATGCATCAGAATTACCTGGAGGGTTTCTTAAAACACAGATTGATGAGCCCTATCTCTGGATTTTCTGATTTTAATGGGGCCTGAGAATTTGCTTTCTAGGAAGTTTCCAGGGAACTTGATATTGCTGGTTTGGGGACCACACATTGAGATCCACTGTTGTAGGTGATTAGCTTTGTTAAATACTCTATTAGATAAACTCCTTTGTTCTAAACAAGTTAAGATCAGGTTAAAGTGTATTAATCTATTTATGACTTCATTCAAATAACTCATTTGAATGTATAAGAAAAAATAAACTTTCCAAGGCTCTTTTAGCAGTCGACTCTTTTGAATGAGAAATTCGAGAAAGAAAAAGGGTAACAAATTTAGGATATGGATATGAATTTGATCTTTATACATAGCCATCACCCAACCTTGCTGAACTTTGGGTATCAGTTATGGCTTGTTTTATGTCTATTGTTTTTATTTACAAAGCCAAAATGAAAAGCTGGGACTCGCTATGTTTTTGGAATTAGGAGGCTGTGGAACAGATGGTCTGATCAAGGGCCTAGCGGGCTTTTCTTCACTTTCTGCAGAGTACCAGCTGCAAGGATTTCTGAGATCACAGGGAGAAAGAAAATCTCATCCCCTTGATGGAAAATGAAAATCCCTGTAGCATTTATGAGACTTGGAGAGGAAGTGGCTGTTCACTTCATGATACAGAGGAGTACATGGGGCAAGAACCCAAAACTCTAAGCCTGCTTTCCATCATGTTACACACAGAGAAGGGACACAGACATGCCAGATAGTCTATATTGGATACAGATGTCCTGAAAGGAGCAAGTTTGTTCTGTTCAACTGCCACGGCAACACCAGCTGCTTATGAAATTATGAGGAGAGAAGGGTGAGGGGGGTTACGTGTTCAGACATATATTTACGGTAATTTTACAAACCTCATTATTTCCAAAGAAGAGCAAGATGAAAGCAGCCTGTTTATAAACTAGACTCACCAACTAGGCCTACCATCCCCCCTCCCTTGAACACCATTACTGCAATATACGTGCGCTAAATGGAGAATTGGCCAATTATTCAGAATGTCCAAGAAAAGTCCTCTTTGATTCAATCAAGTGTCTGCTTTAGTAGACAGATATAATTTACATAAATGGAATTGTATCTCATCCCCTTATCAAAGAAGAGGGACCTAGACTTCTGGTCTGAAAGTGACATCTGGCTGACATCTTTTGAAAAAACATCCCCCACTATCCTCTAAAATTTTGTTTCACTTTTTGTAAGGTTCTTGGCAACAATTGATTAATCCAATCATTAATCAATTAATAAAGACTCAAAACACCTCTGAAAACTAAAGCAGATGGTTAAGGTCTTCCATAATTTGAGGGAACTTCCAATGACTATAAAACTGAGGGAAACTGGTGTAGTGTCTGCTTCTGGCTCAGAAAGGGAGGGATGATACCAGTCAGAAAACTGGCCCGTAGTTTCCCCATCTACGTGGAAATGCTAGATGAGGCACTCAATATGATTGTGTAGATTTGGTAGTTACTTTATGCTTAAATCAGTTGGTGTCTGAAACTCCCCACAGACTTCTGAGCAACAAAGGGAGGGCTGAAGGTGAACCCCCTGGGAGGGGAGGTCACCTGAGTAAAGTGCTCTGGGCACAGACAAGGAAATTGCCTAGAAAGCAGGGCCTACTCGAGGGTTTGATTTCTCCTCTGGTCTATCTTTTTGTAAAGTTTCAGAAAGCCAGGGAGAAAAGATTGTGAAAATAAGTATAAATATATAGCAGATACATTATATTCATACAATGTGATGGTTAATTTTATGTGTCAACTTGACTGGGTTAAGGAATACCCAGATAGCTGATAGACCATTATTTCTGGATGTGCTCGTGAAGGTGTTTTCAGAAGAGGTTCACATTCAAATCAATAAACTAAGAAGATCCACCTTTATTAACATGGGGGTGGGGGGCATATCAACGGCCCGCCTGAATAAAACAAAAAGGCAGAGGAAGAGTGACTTCTCTCTTTTCTTGAGTTGGGACGCCATGTTCTCCTGCCCTCAAACACTGGAGTGCCTGGTTGTCAGATTGCCGCTCCAGACTTATACCAGCAGTCCCCAACACTTAGTTCTCAGACCTTTGTTCTTGTTCTAGGAGTTACAACATCAGCTTCCCTGGTTCTCAGAGCTTCAAACTGGGACTAAAATACACTACTGGCTTCCCTGATTCTCCCTCTTGCATTTGACATATTGTGAGATGTCTGGGCATCCTTAATCAAATGAGCCAATTCCCAGAAGAAGTCTACTCATATGTATGTATATGAGTACATATACTCATACACACATACAAGTATACACACACACACACATATGAGATTGTATGTGTGTGTATATGTATATATGTACACATTTTATATGCATATATATTATGCATATATATGTACAGAGAGAGAGAAAGAGTGTTATTTAAGAGATTTAAGGAACTGGCTTACACAATTATAGGGCTGCCAAGGCTATAGGGCAGGCTGGCAGGTGAAAACTCAGGTGTGATTTCTATACTACAGTCTTAAGAGATAATTCCTTCCCCTCTGAGAAATCTAATTCAGCTCTTAAGGACTTCAACTGATTAGATGAGGCCCACTCACATTATGGAGGGAAATCTGCTTTACTTAAAGTCAACTGATTGTAGATGCTCATCACACCTACGAAATGCCTTCACAGCAACATCACAGCCTTGCCAACTTGACATATAAAATTAGCCATCAAAGGAGGGTTAGTAAAGGGACTACAGACATACCATGTTTTATTGTGCTTCACTTTATGTCATTTTGCAAATATTGTTTTTTACAAATTGAAGGTTTGTAGCAACCCTGTGTCTAACAAGTCTCTTGGTCCTATTTTTTCAAATACGTATGCTCACTTTGTGTCTCTGTGTCCCATGCCAATAATTCTTGCAATATTTCAAGCTTTTTTACTATAATTATACCAGTACTGATGATCTGTGACCAGTGATCTTTGATATTACTATTGTAATTTTGGGGGGGCACCTTAAACCACACCATAATAAGACTAAGAACTTAACCAATCCAATAAGTGTTGTGTGTGTTCTGACTCTTTCATCAAAACTGGTCATTCCCCCATCTGTCCACCTCTCCTCCAGCTTCCCTATTCCCAAAGACACAATATTGAAATTAGGTTCATTAATAACCTTATAATGGCTTCTAAGTGTTCAAGTGAAGTTAGTATGTCTCTTACTTTAAATCAAAAGCTAGAAATGATTAAGTTTAGTGAGGAAAGTATATTGAAAGCTAAGATAGAACAAACACTAGGCTTCTTGCACAAAACAGCTAATTTGTGAATGCAAAGACAAAGTTCTTGAAGGAAATTAAGTGCTACTCCAGTGAACACACAAATGATAAGAATGCAAAACAACCTTATTACTGATATGGAAAAAGTTTTAGTGGTCTGGATAGAAGATCAAACCAGCCACAACATTCCCTTAAGCCAAGAACTCAAGAACAAGGCCCTAACTCTTCAATTCTATGAAGGCTGAGATAGGTGAGGAAGCTGCAGAAGAAAAGTTTGAAGCTGCCTGAGAATGACTCATGAGGTATACCGAAAGCAGCCATCTCCCTAACATAAAAGTGCAAGGTGAAGCAAGAAGTCCTGATGTAGAAGCTGCAGAAAGTTATCAAGAAAAGCTAACTAAGATAATTGATAAAGGTGGCTACACTAAACAACGGATTTTTAATATAGACTAAACACCGTTCTATTCAAAGATGCCATCTAGGACTTTCATAGCTAGAGAGGGGGAGACAAATGCCTGGCTTCAAACTTCAAAGAACAAGCTGACTCTCTTGTTAGGGGGTAATGCAGCTAGTGGGTATAAGTCACCAGTCCATTTATAACCATTCATCATTCAAAAATTCTAGGGTCCTTAAGAATTATGCTAAATCTACTCTGCCTGTGCTCTATAAATGGAACAACAAAGCCTAGATGAAAGAACATCTGTTTACAACGTGGTTTGCTGAACATTTTAAACCCACTAGTGGGACCTACTGCTTAGAAAAAAACTCTAATGGCAATATAAAAAGAGATTAATGGTTTTTGTTTTGTTTTTTGTTTGTTTGTTTGAGATGGAGTTTAACTCCGTTGCCTAGACTGGAGTGCAATGGTGCAGTCTTGGCTCACTGCAACCTCCGCCTCCCAGGTTCAAGCAATTCTCCTGCCTCAGCCTCCTGAGTAGCTGGAATTACAGGTGCCCACCACCACACCCAGCTAGTTTTTTGTATTTTTAGTAGAGATGGGGTTTCACCATGTTGGCCAGGCTGGTCTTCAACTCCTGACCTCAGGTGATCCACCTGCCTCAGCCTCCCAAAGTGCTGGGATTACAGGTATGAGCCACTGCGCCCAGCCGATTATGCTAACACAACATCCAACATAATGTTCGTGGATCAAGGAGTAATTTCAACTTTCTAATTTTATTATTTAAGTAACACTTTTTTGTAACTCTATAGCTGCCATAAATAGTGCTTTCTCTGATGAATCTGGTTAAAGTAAATTGAAAACCTCCTGGAAAGAATTCATAATTCAAGATGCCATTAAGAACATTTGTGATTAATGGGAGTAGGTCAAAATATCAACAAGAATAAGAGTTTGGAAGAAGCTGGTTCCATCCCTCATGGATGATATTGGGGGATTCAAGACTTCTTTCAAGTAAGTCACTTCAGATGTGGTGAAAATAGCAAGAGAACTAGGATTAGAAGTGGACCCTAACGATGGAGCTGAATTTCTCTGATCTCATGATAAAGCATTAACAGCTGAGGAGTTGCTTCTTATGAACTAGCCAAGAAAGTAGTTTCTTGTGTTGGAATCTACTCCTGGAGAAGATGCTGTGAACATTGTTGAAATGACAGCAAATAATTTGGAATACTACATAAGCTTATTTGATAAAGCAATGGCATATTTGAAGAATACCAAATGTAATTTAGAAAGAAGTTCTACTGTGGCAAAATGCGATCAACTAGCATCACATCCCATAGAGAAATCTCTTTCCTGAAAGAGTCAATCATTACAGCAAACTCTGTTATTGTCTTACTTTAAGAAATTGCTACAGCCACCCCAACTTTCAGCAACCACCACCCACTTCAGTTAGCAGCCATCAACATCAAGGCACGATCTTTCACCAAAAAAAAGATTACGACTTTGCGGAAGGTGCAGATGATTGTTAGTGGTTTTTTGTTTTTTTTTTTGAATAAAGTTCTTCTAATTGAGGTATATACATTGTTTACTTAGACATAATGCTACTGTACACTTTAGTATATAATAAACATAACTTCTATATGCACTGAGAAACCAGAAATTTATGTGACTCACTTTGTGGATATATTCACTTTATTGTAGTGGTATGGAATTAAGACTACAGTATCTCAGAGGTGTGCCTGTATTTACATATATGTGGAAAGAGTAAGGCACTATGGTTTGAATACTTGTGTCCCCTCTGAAAACCATGTTGAAACTTAATCCCCAGTGCAACACTATTAAGAAGCGTGGCTTTTGAGAGGTGATTTGGTCATGAAGGCTCTGCCCTCATTAATGCTCTTATAAAAGGGCTAGAGAGAACTAGCTCAGCCCCCTTTTCACTTCCACCTTTCTGCCATGTCAGGACACAACACTTGTTTCCTCCATAGGGACCAGCAGCAAGGTGCCCTCTTGGAAGCAGTCAGCAGGCTGTCAGCAGACACCAAACCCACCAGTGCCCTGGTCTTGGACTTCCACCCTCTAGAACTGTGAGAAATACATTTCTGTTCCTTATAAACTGCCCAGTCTCAGGTATTTTTTATAGGCGCAGAAACAGACTAAGATACGGGGAATCCAAAAATGATAGTAGGGGTTAAAAACAGCAGGGCTATCATTACCTGTAGGCCTGAAAGGGGAAGGTTTGGGGAGTTTGAAGGTACTAGAATCTGGACAGAGAGAATCATGTGAGAGGGGTGCCTTAGGAGAATCGTGGCATTGAGTAAAGGGCTCAGCAACCTCAGGAACAGAGCCAGAGAAGAAATACCCCAACCGTTCTCTCCTCCCTTCCTCTAATCTCTCACTGGAGATTCCTATTGGCTGAGGCCAACTGAAAACCAGAAGCCAACAATGCCCCAAGAACTTCAGAGCAGCAGGAGGCGAAACAGAAAATGTGTGCAGGTCTTTGGCCAGAAAACACATTGGCAGAGCCAGAAAACAATCTACATCCATCCTGTAATTTCACAATGGATCTGATCATGCCTCAAGTTGCTGGAGGATGTGCTAACATTAAACCCGTGATTAAGTGAAGCCAACTTACATAAAGGGAACATCATCCTGAAGACTCAGAGAGACCAAAACAAATTCTTTTTTTTATTTGCTCTGGGAGCCGCAAGAAAACTTTGGAAATCTGGCATCACCTAATGGATGTATGCAAATATGATCCTGACAGAAAAAAAATGAAAAAATTAGAAGGGGTAAAAAGACTGAGAAAAAAAGACAACACAGTAACATGTACAGCAGATGAATGGGATGGAGAATTATTACAAGGAAGCTACCAGTATAATTGCAAAGTTAAATTTTCTACTGGAGGCAGTAAAATACAGAATTGAAAATGTAGTTAAAAAATAAAAGTGGGCTGGGCGCAGTGGCTCATGCCTGTAACCCCAGCACTTTGGGAGGCCGAGGCAGGCAGATCACTTAAGGCCAGAGTTTGAGACCAGCCTGGCCATCATGGTGAAACCCCACCTCTACTAAAAATACAAAAATTAGCTGAGTGTGGTGGTGCATGCCTTAACCCCAAGGCTGAGGCATGAGAACCACTTGAATCCAGGAGGTGGAGGTTGCAGTGAGCCGAGACTGTGCTACTGCACTCTAGCCTGGGTGACAGGGCAGAAACTGTCTCAATTAAATAAATAAAAATAAAATAACATAAATAAAATAAAAGTGATATGGGAGAGAATCTCGAGAAACTGTGGAAGCAAAAATCAACGGCATATTTGAGAAAACAACTTTCTTTCTTATACACTTTGCTAAGTTTCGGTTTTAAATTGTGAGGATACAAATTTAAAGGGTTTACTGCTTTCCAGGAAAAAAAAAAAATCAATGGCAAGAAGCACCTACATCATAGCAGAAGTTTTGAGTTTTAAAAGTGAAGAAAAATTTCATAGGCCTTTGGAAAAGACTGGATGAAAGTTGTGTTTGGTAGTTGATCTTCTCCTCTGCAACTCTAAGTACCAGAAGACAACTTGCCACATACACAGAGCAAAATATGCAGTGTGAGCATTTTATCGCTTGACAATTTTAACGTTGTCAAGTTAAAGAGAAAGACTTATACATCTAGTTGCTCAGAAAATTACCCTTGCATTTTGAATAGTTTTAATTGGATGAGAGATGACTCAAAATTTAAATCTAACATGTAGTCAGCAAACTCCAATGTTCTTTACAAAATAACCTCAAACACGTTTGTCTGACTCATCTTTTTTATCCCATCACTTACAGACAACTGGGCATGGAAGTGAAGGGTATAAAAATTTTGTTAAGGTTTCCCTTCATCAGCATTCATCCTAAATTTAGAATTGAGAAGGTTTGTGTGTTATCAGTCTGTGCTGCAACTCGGAGTGAAGCTTGACCCTAGAGCGTCCCCTCAGTTTTAACTCATTTAGAAACAGAAATGTGTTTTTATGATCATCTTACAGTCATGGTTGATGACACTTGAAACAATTATTGTTTTTATTTTGTACTGGCCACTGCCAACATGCAAAACTTTTGGGTATTTGGGACATTGAATTAGAAGGAGTACTAAAAGTTTTATTTGTATCCTTTAGAAGGAAAAATGTACAAGTAATATGATGCCCAATTGCACCACAAGTTACTTGAGTAATCATTTTGGGCCTCTTTAAAATTCATGTTGAAGACAGCAGTGATTGGAGATTTTAAATTAGGGAAGCCTAATAAATCCACTCAGAGGCTGATATTAGCTGCGACCAAACAGTTCTTTACAAAATTTTTCATATAGGATCTATAAATGTCTTCTTATTAGTGATGCTTAACAATTAGTGAACGTTGTATAATTTTAACTGTCTCTTAAGAAGCACAGAAACAGGTCACAAGAAAATAAACTCAAAATATTAACAGATGTGTACTTTCAAGGCTTTGAGTATGGATTTTGTAAGTATTTCTAATGTTTCTATAATGAACATTTATAATTTTTAAATCTAAAAATTTGAAAAATTCAGCATATACAATACGTTATATAATTTAACACAACCACATAAATATTCACAGCACAATATGGAAAGAAAATAAATCAAAGTGTTGACAGCGTAGATCTCTAAGTTGTAGAAATATATACAATTTATTTTTTTCATTTTTGCAATGTTTTAAACATTTTGATAATAATCATGTTTTAGATTTATAAGGGAATAAACGAAGGAAACCTGGAAGCATTTTAACCGTGATTTATCTTTGTTCTTCAAGGAACAACTATATGAAAGAATATCCCACATGTTTCACTGAGGAGTTTTATGACTGAATAATAATAATAATTACACTCATAAACACAATGACAAGAAGTACCATTTATATGAAGGGTGTTCTGTGCCAAGCATTGTCTAAGCATTTACATTCTTAGCCTTATTTTATCACTAAAACAATCTTATGAGGTGTGTTACTAGTTTGATAAACATTTCACAGATAAGAATTCAGGCTAAAAGGGAGCAAATGGGAGTAAATAACTTGTCCAATAGCTAGTGAAGAGTGAGCCCAATGTTTAGACCAAAATCTCTGATCTAAAAGCAAAAGGATAAAGATTAAAATTCAATATATGGAAAAGGCTTTCTCCCACCAAGGTCAAGATGTGTTTCCCTGAACCAGATTAGCTTCCAAGGGCAAGGGTCATCTTCCAGGGTGGGCACAGACCAACTCATGAACATCTGACTTTTACACTTTCACATGGTCTTTGCCTGCCCACAAACTCCCCACGTGAGTGACCTGCACACTCGGCAATCCTGGCTGGCCCCATTTCTACCAGTGTTTGTGTAAGTTTCACCAATCAAAAAGAAAAACAAATCGAGATCAAGACCAAGACAGAGAGAGAGGGAAAAACCCTGCCCAGGATCGCAGTGCAGTCAGCAGCCTTTCCTAACTTCGTGGAGCAGGTCAATCACCCTGTGATGTGTTATCTCAGCTCTATTCTAGTTAGCCGTTCTCATCCTTGTCAGTGTACAATTATTCGTGAAATAATTTTTAAAGTAAAGGACGTCTTTCGTACTGACTGTTAGTACCATGAGGACCAGAACCAGGAATCTTTTTATCTGTATCCTGGTGGGTCTAGCACAGCCCCATTGTATGCCTGGTTTTCTGGTATATTTATTAATAGTCTCCCCTCTCACTCTCAAACAGATCTGGCTTGGATAATGAATTAGATGGTAAGCCTGTTTTGGTTTAAGAGTATCTTCACTGCCTAGGGTACCTGGCACATTTGGGGAGTTATCTACACGTATGTTGAATGAATGAACTCCCACTCCTGTCCACTGCCACCTGGGAACTCAAGTTCCAGTTGATCATTGTTTCCAGTGCTAAGCGAGAGCCTTCCATGGGAAGGTTTTGTTGAGTTGGTTCTTATGATGATGAATTGAAATGAGAACTCTAGCCCCCTCGTCACATCCAGTACTTGTCAGGGCTCAACCAGGAAGGTACAACCATTTAAAATTATGGGATTGGGTATTTATTTATTTATTCATTCATTTATTTTTTTTTTTAGATGGAGTCTTGGTCTGTCACCCAGGCTGGAATCCAGTGGCCCAGTCTCGGCTCACTGCAACCTCCCCCTCCCAGGTTCAAACCATTCTCCTTCCTCAGCCTCCTGAGTAGCTGGGATCACAGGCACCTGCCACCACACCTGGCTAATTGTTGTATTTTTAGTAGAGACGGGGTTTCACCATGTTGGCCAAGCTGGTCTCAAATTCCTGACTTCAGGTGATCCACCAGCCTCAGCCTCCCCAAGTGCTGGGATTACAGGCATGAGCCACTATGCCTAGCCTGGGATTGGTTATTTAATAGGGGAATTAAATCTCATACAACTGTGGAAGAAGCTGGGAAGTAAAGGTCCAGGAGAGATTGGGTGACTAAGGGACTTGGTCAAGCTGTGAAGCCACGAGCGTGTCATCACCAAAGTGAGACCATAAAGGGAAGCTCATGGCAAGCATGTGCGAGTCCCCACAGCCTCCAGAGAATGATGGCTGGGAGTTCACTGCTGCCTTCCAAAGTTCACATCGGTTCATCTGTGCTCAAGACACCTCAAGACCATGCAGGGAATGGGAATCTGGAACACAGGGTGTCTGTATAACCAAGTTGACATAGCACAAACCAGCATGTCTTTCCTCTGTCCCTCTGTCCTTGCATGTACACTACTCCTTTTATCTGTGGCACTCTTTGTCTCCCTCAGTATTTCACAGGCTTCTCAAATGGCCCTGCATCCTGGTCCTAAGATGAAATGTCCCGAGTGGGTGGCTCCAATTCTGAGCTTGCCTCTGAAAAAGGAGGCAATATTTGTTCACGTTCTTGGTGTACCCAAACCCTCATTATTGTTGCTGTTTATCTTGCAAGGCTTAATTGAGGAAAAGGACTGAGGCTTAGGAGGGCAGTACTTCTCTTGGAAAAGAAAACAAACCCTTCCATTTATGATGGTGGGATCAAAATTATGCTTACACTGTAGCACCTCATTGTTTCTGCATGTTTTGGGGGTGCCTAATCACCATGTAAATATTGCTTTTATCAATAGGGAGGGAAAATAATTCCTGAGTTTTTAATCAACTTCTAGGGAGTGAAATCAAGAAGCACAGGCACTGTGTCTTTAGGGACCCCAGTCCTGGTTAAAGCTGTCAAACCTCAGATCATCAGATCATAAGAAATGTCCACCCAACCTTTCCTTGGCTATGCTGTCAGATATCCAGTTAGAATTGGGCGGGGAGAACCAAAGCCAGTAGACAAGCATGCAGGAGAGAGCCAGGACAGCACAGATGACGATTTGATCGGCAAGTTTATTATTAGGAGTGTGTGGCCGTGAAGTTGTATTCAAAATCACATAGACAGGAAATTACAATGACCAACTGAGAACAAATGAGAGTTCAAAAATATGGGTACAATTTGTGATAGCAATAAGGTGTAGAAGCTGCAAATCAGGCACAGCATCTGGATTTATTGTCTGCTGTTGTCTCCCTTTATCCCTAGGGCCTATTGTGATCTTGATCCCTCTCTGTCTCTGTCTATGTCCATCATGCTCTTCTCCTTCTCTCTCACTTATCTCTGTGTGTCTCTTTATCTCTCTCACTTATCTCTGTCTCTTTATCTCTCCCCTCCCTCCAGCAACACACTCACCATTATTTAAATGCTAATGCAGTCTGAGAATAGAATAAGATAGTCAACAAACCAACCTATACCATATTTAGCGAAATACATGCTTCCACCCAATAAAAGCCATTTGAGGGTGCCCTGCCTCTGTAAGACTATTGATGACACTTTGATTTACCATATGGCATCTACTTATCCCACTGTATGCCAGGCAGTTTGACTGTGTAAACTACCAGGATCACACTTGGTTGACCCAAGTTTGGGACAGTTGTATTTACAAATATACAAATATACAAATTCTCTAGAATTTCCTAGAGGAAATTCTCTGTCCCAGTTTGTTTCTGTAAGATGAAACTCTCTGTCTCATCGACACAGACTGAGTGTTGATGTCATGACACTTGGTCCATGTTCTATAAATCTCCTTTCTTCATTCTGTGTCTTACCAAAACACCTCATCTGCTCTTCTCTTCTGATATCCAGCCTTTGCTATCATATGCCATGATAATCTATGTCATATCTTCTCTTGCCACTCAGATATAAACTTCCTTTAGCTCAGAATTTGTATCAGACTTAACTTTTTATTTATCATCGATATCTGCTAAGTATTCCTGAATAAATCAAGCAATAAATTTTAGGATCTTTACATTGCTTGACAATTCAATTCCATTACTGCTCTAGTCATTTATGTTATGTTTTCCCTAGGAGTTTATGACTTCCTTATATTTAATCCCACTTTTCAGTAATGGAGCCCTTAAAAATAAGTTTTTCCTATTAATTTTTAAAAGAACATCATTGATGTCAAATGTATTACCTTATTATAGGGTAAAGTTATTAAGCTGCCAGTGAGGGGTTAGATGCACGATGTGTCATAGTGGATAAAATATTTTCATTATTTTAGGCAGACGTGTTCTCCCATTTATTAAGAGTGTGACTTTGCAAATCCTCATTTGCGGTGTGGATAATAACACTCATCTCTTGGATTGGCTGTGCAGAAAAAAAATAAGATGCTTGTGGAAAACAGCACACAGTCCACACTCAATTCATGATTATTTGAAACATGTTTTCCTAATTTTTGCATTAAATTCATTAATTTAAAAAATCATGAAACTTTGTAACTTGGAGTAAATACATTAGAAAGCACCTTGGGGGCCTTTTAAACTCTAGGATATTAAGTCACATATGTTTCAAGAAGGAAGGTATGCTTGGGGTAGATACACATCAAACTTTCTAATGTGACATCAAAGAGAAAACCCTGCCCTTTCACAGGATGCCAAGAGGTCTCTGTGGCTGAGAGTGAGTGGCTGTCTTGCACCATCAATATGTGTACTCCCACGCAATAGGGAGCTGAGACGATAACTTTACATCCACACCATCACCACCCTTTTCAAACTCCTGCTCCAGCTTCCTGTGAACACACCCCAGAGAGATAAGTAGAGTAGATGCCATTTTTATAGCATATCCAGGAGGCCAAGAACTCAAGAGGTTTGAACATACTACAGGCCGTAAAGTCCCAGATGAAAGTCTTAGTCATGGTGTCATCTGTCAGCTCACTAGGGTGAATGCCTTGGGGCTTCTGCAGACATGGGGTGGAGTCACAGCACACCCTGGAAAAGGGGAGTCCAGAATGATGCGAAGTGACCTGGAAGTGCTGTTCTTTCCTTGCTCTGACCCTCCCATCACCATCTTTCTGTGTAGGATCCTGATAGTGACAAAGGACATAAAATAGAAGTCTCCTTCACCACATTATGTAACTCTGAGATTCACATGTATGAATGTCTCCGCAAAGCCTGGTCCTAGTGACTCTAACCAGGAATCTTTCATATTCCTGCACACCTTCCTCCCTGTGACAGCTTTGTGATGTATCAGTTAACTTGGCTAAACTGCACTACAGGCCCCACCATGTTCTTTCTATTTAATAGTATGTTTCCGGTTGGGAGGAGCTACAAGGGATAATCCCTCAGAAGAGATAAAGGACAGAAGAAAGGCAGTGGCCAATTTGTAGCATACACATGCCTTCTCGAAAATATTTGATCAAACACTATTGTGTTCCTGTGAAGGGATTTTTCAGATTTAATTAAAGTCCTTAATCAGTTGACTTTATCAAAATAAGCCTTTAACAGAGACATTAGCTTTTCCGTGAGCCCAGAGACTCCAAACAGCAGCTGAGTCTGCAGTTGTTCCCCTTCTACCCTGTGTTTCCTTGCCTGTTCATGATCTTGCCTTCCTGACTGCTGTCCTCTGGTCTTCAGGGCCGCTTAACCAGCTGCACAATTGTGAAGGCAATTCCTCGTAATAAATCTGCATGTAAAAACCATGTCTCCTACTGGTTCTGCTTCTCTGTTGAACCCTGGTATACCCCCTCTCAAAGCCCATTGTCCATTCTCCAAGTTCTGATAATTCTCCCTTCTAAAGTAGTATCTTAATATCACTAGAGATGACACTGCCACCTGCGGAATCCAATTCCAAGTTTTACTTCTCCTGGTGCTAATAGAGAGTAATTTATTTCTGCTGTTCCCACTGTCAATAGTAAAGACCAGATGCCATCAGCTCTTACCAGAATGATTAGAAGGGCCTCATATCCTGTACTCAGCAAGCCATTGATATCCAACCTACATTCTTTGTTGGATGGAGGGCAAACTTCCATAAATACAAATCTCAACATGTCAGCCCCCACTTAAAACCCATCTGTGATTTCCCACTGGGTGAAGTCTCAGATCTCAAACATGCCCTAAAAGCTTCTGCACTGCCTGGTCCTTTCCTACCACTCCAGTCTTCTTTCATCCTCACTCCGCCTTTCCACTCAGTACCCTGGAAAGTTCTTCCGACATTCCCTACAGGGTGGGCAGAATAATAGTCTTCTGAAGATGTCCATGTCCTAATCTCCAGAACCTCTGAGTATGTTCTGTGATATGGCGAGGTAGAACTAAGGTTGCTGATAAAATTAAGGTTGCTAATCAGTTGACCTTTGCACAAGGAGATGATCCTGGACTATGTGGGTGGTCCCAATGCTGTTACAAGGGTGCTTACTAGTGAATGAGGAAGCAGGAGAGTCAGAGTCAGAGTTTGGGAGAGATTTGAAGATATTACACTGCTGGCTTTGGAGATGGAGGAAGGGGCCATGATCCAAGGAATAAAGACGATCTCTAAGTGCTGGAAAAGCCCAAAAACTAGACTCTTTTACTCAGCCTTCAAATGGAAAACGATCCTGCAAACATTTTTATTTTAGCTCAATGAGATCTATTTTAGAATTCCCACTTATAAAATTTTAGAATAATAAATTTGAATGTTTTAAGCAACCGAAGTTTGTACTAATTGTTAGAACAGCAAAAGGAAACTATTACATCTACAATTGGGAATTCCTGCCAGCAGTAAAATTCCCAAACTGGCAAGATGCTATCTACTTTTTACTTTTTTAAATAAAAATAATTACCATTATACCCTGATTTTCATGAAAGAAAGAACTTTTCACTTTTTATTTTGAAATAAATTTACAGAAGACTTACAAGAATAAAGAACTCCCATATACAATATATCCAGGTTCACCAATATTTAACATTTTGCCACATTTCTTTACCCTTCTCTCTTTCTTAATATATATATGCAAAATTGATATATTTATTATTGAAATAAAAATTTCAACACAAAGTTAGAAGGGGAGCAATCTCAGAATTAAGCAAATCCCATATTTTTAATAACTTAGCAATATTGTTCTTACATTTTCTTATTTTATCATGGGCTAGTAAAAAGCTTCATTATGGAACAGCACTGGTTCATGGACAAGCATGCATGTAGAAACCACTATCTGAGTAAATGCTTATATATTCTTATGCTTACTTTTAAATGACTCATTTTCAGAGAACTCTCATATTCCCACACTAGAGTTGATTCTCCAATTTTGAGTTTATCTTGAAACCTGAACTTCTTGGTGTCTTCCATAACATTTGTATACAGCCCACAGTCTCTGCTAGACTGTAAGCTCCTTGAGGGTAGGAACCATAGGTTTGTCTACCGTAGAGCACATTCTCTTCAAAGTTACATTGGTCACGTTAAGGAATTGACAAAACAACTGATAAAGTAGAGAATATAAAGTTCATTTTGAAACTATCATTGTATGAATCTCAAATGCAGATGCCAAACTCAAAAAGCAACATACAAATAAAGTTCCTATAAACATGAATATATAAACCTTTGTATATAGAGAGAGTTTCTTTTCTCTTGGATAAATAACTAGGAGTGAATGACTGCATCATAAGGTAAGTACATGTTTAACTTGTTAAGAAACTGCCTAACAGTTTTTCAAAGTGGCTAGAGCATTTAGAATTCCTACCAGAAGTATATGAAAGTTCCAGATCCTCCATAATTCCCAAATGCAGTAAAAGACATACATATAAGTGTATAAGAAGCTTGATAAACTCCAAAGAAGATAAACTCAAAGAGACCTACACTGAAACACATCGTAAACTGTCAAAAGACAAAGAGAATCTCGAAAGTGGCAAGAGAGAAGACTCATCACATACAAAAGATCTTCAGTAAGATTATCAGCATATTTCTGATTAAAAACTTTTGAGGCCAGAATGCAGCAGGCTTTCTCTTTAGAACTCATAGAAGTTCTAAAAGGAAAAAAAAAAAAAAAAAACAGTCAAGCAATACTCTTATATCCAGCAAAACTGTCCTTTCACAGTGAAGGAGAAATTAAGACATACATTTTCAGTAAGCAAAAACTGAAAGGGTTTATTACCAATAAACCTGCTCTGCAGGAATGCTCAAGGGAGTCCTGAAAGGTAAAAATGAAAGGACTAGACAGTAACTAGAAACTATATGAAGAAATAAAAAACCTCAGTACAGGTAAACACATGAAAATTATAAAAACTTGTTATTGTAACTTTTTTGTTTTCTACATGATTTGAGAGTAATACATTTTATAAAATTACCAGTTTAAAATCTAGTGTTATTTTAACTTTGGTTTGTGATTCCACACTTTGTTTTCTACATAACTGAAGTGAATAATGTATTAAAAATGATTAACTTATGCTTTTGGACACACAATGTATGATGATGTAATTTTGCGATATCAACAACTGAAAAAGGTGAGAACGAAGCTGTTAAGGAGCAGAGTTTTTGTATGTTATTAAATTGTTCTAAATTCAATCAGAGTTTTATAATTTATTTATAGTTAGTATGTTTAATGTAATTCCATGGTAACCACAAAGAAAATAGCTATAGAATATACACAAAAGGAAATGAGAAAGAAATTTTATCATTTCACTACCAAAAATCAACTAAATACAAAAGAAGACAGTAATGCAGGAAATGAAGGACAAAAAAGCTATATGGCTTATAGAAAACAGATAGCAAAATGACAGAAGTCCCTTCTTATTAGTAATTACTTTAAATGTAACTGGACTAAACTCTGCAATCAAAAGACAGATATTGGCAGGATGAATTTTAAAAAAAATACACACACAAAATCTAACTACATGCTGTCTACAAGAAACTCATTTTAGATCCAAATACAAAAATAGGTTGAAAGTGAAAGCATGAAAGAAGGTATTTTATGCGAATAGTTACAAAAGAGTGTAAGGCTGGATATACTAATTTCAGACAAAATAAATTTCAAATTTAAAAAGCTTACAAGAGACAAAAAAGGATGCTATATACTAATACAAGATACAATACAGCAAGAATATATAGCCATTTTAAACATTTTTCAGACCTAATAACAGACCCTTGACATACATGTAGCAAAAATTAACAAACTTAAATGGATAAATAGATAGTTCTACAATAATAGTTGGCAACTTTAATGCCTCACTCTCAATAACAGGCAGAATAACTAGACAGAAAGAAGATAGGTAAAGAAATAGAGGACTTGAACAACACAATAAGCCAGCTAGCTCTAACAGACATCTAAGGAACACTCTGTGCAACAGACACAGAATACACAAGTTTAAATGCACATGGGGCATTTTCCAGGAAATAAGAACCTTTGTACACTGTGGGTGGGAATGTTAAATGGTATAGCTGCCGTGGAAGATGGTGTGGCGAGTCCTCAAAAAACTTAAAAGAGAATTACCATAAGATCCAATAATTCTGCTTATAGGTATGTACCCAAAAGAATTGAAAGTAGTGTCTCAAGGAGATATTTTTGCTTTGAATACCCATTTTCATGGCAGTATTATTCCTTTTTTTTTTTTTTTTTTTTGAGATGGAGTATTGCTCTGCCACCCAGGCTGGAGTGCAGTGGTGCAATCTCGGCTCACTGCTGCAACCTCTGCCTCCCAGGCTGGAGTGCAGTGGTGCAATCTCGGCTCACTGCTGCAACCTCTGCCTCCCTGGTTCCAGCGATTCTCCTGCCTCAGCCTCCCGAGTAGCTGGGATTACAGGCACTCGCCACCATGCCTGGCTAATTTTTGTATTTTTAGTAGAGACGGGTTTTCACCATGTTGGCCAGGCTGGTCTCAAACTCCTGACCTCTGGTGATCCACCCGTCTTGGCCTCCCAAAGTGCTGGGAGTACAGGTGTGAGCCAACATGCCGGCCAGCAGTATTATTCTTAATAGCTAAAATGTGGGAGCAATTCAAGTGACCATCAATGGATGAGTGAACCAGCAAAATGTGATATATACCTACAATGAAATATTATTTAGCCTTATGAAAGAATAAAACCCTTCTACCCATGCTCAAGCTATAACATGGATGAACTTTGAAGTGTAAAATAAGTGAAAAGTGAAATAAGCCAGTTGAAAAAAGCTAAGTACTATATAATTCCACTTACATGAGATGCTTAGAGTACTCAAAATTACAGAGACAGAAAATAGAATGATGGCTGCTTGGGCTGGGAGGAGATGGGAATGAGGAGTTATTGCTTTGTGGATATAGAATTTCGGTTTTGAAATATGAAAACAGTTTTGGAGATGAAGGTGTAGAGTGAGCAATATGGACGTACTTCATACCACTGGTCTGTACACTTAAAATGCTTAAGATGGTAAGTTTTATGTTAATTGTATTTTACCACAATGTTTTAAAAATTGAGAAAAAAACTTTATAAACTAATGGTAAAGCTCATTGTCAAAAAGCCGTTTTCCTTCTAAATCTAATTCTAGCTCTTTTATATTCTAGCCCAGGGTAACCAGCAGCTGAAATCACAAGAACTTATCTACCACCCCACGACATAATCTACTTCATTAGAAAGTTTTCCACAAGCTGGCATTGGAAACATGGGCTTCTAGAAGTGAAAGAAATCAATTCATCCCCTGCTCTGGGCCATCCTGCCTCACGTGGCTGATTTCTAAACCACCACACAGGCCTTGTTACATTCTCCCCGCCGAGCATCCTTCCAACTTGTGTATAATAAGGAGATGAAGTTGAAAGAAGACATCAATGAACACAGTAGTTTTTTAATCTAAAAAACACAAACAGGCTTTGAAAGACCATATGTAAGTCTTCTTTAGTTTCCAAACCACAATAGATGTACTAGGCATGATTATTCTAAGATCCCTGCAATAAATGAAATCCGAGGTAGTTCCAACAAATGATGAATTCATGGTGGAAAAATAATTTCACTCATTTGCTGTCTTATCCTAGGTTTTGTTTTCTCTCCAAAAAATACACAGTTGGGGTGAGGGGGCAATATAGAAAAAAAAAGAAACGGGGGGGATGATTGCAATGTTTACAAAGCAAAAAGGAAATTTTTTGGTTCTGTGAATGCAAAATGTTTTGACAGTATTTCCGATTTTGCAGGACATCTGGTGTAGATGCTATCAAGGGCATTAGAAGTAAATAGCTAAATTCTGTTATTAGTTCTGTTACTATTCTACCATATGGAAATATTTTTATTTTTCCCGTCAGTTTAATTCATTGTTGACTTGGGAGAGACAAAATCCAATTAAAAATGACGTGCGAACTGCTTGTCACCCAACTCTTGGTTGACTAACATTGTGGCCTATTTTTTGTACAGAGACCCAGTTCTTGAATTAGCCTCTATAAATATGTTTCTATGTATTGGCTTGAATTTTGTATAGAAATCAGAGTTGTAAAAAATTACAGGTCTGGAAGACTCAGTCTTGTTAAAATGTCAATTCACTCCAAATTCATTTATGTACAGGTTCAATGCAAACCTAATAAAAATCTCAGTAAGTCATTTTGTGGATAATGACAAGCTGATTCTAAAACTCATATTTAAAAGCAAAGAAACCTCAATAGCCAAAGCAATTTTGATAAAATAACAAAGCTAGAACCCTCACACTACATAATTTCAAGACTTACTATGAAGCCACATTAATCAAGACAGCATGGTGTTGGTGAACGCATGAATCAAACTGATGGGGTCTAGACTCAATGACTTCCCACTAATAATGAACAAACCTACAGCCCAGATATCTGTTTCTAAATGCCATTTTCCAATAGAAGAAACCAGACCTCCTTGTAGAACTAGTTGAATTCCAGGATGGGACAGGGAAAACTTAAGATAAGCCTGGAGCATTCTGTGGTGCCAGAAAGTAAGGAAGTGCTCAAAAAAGAATGGGGGCATGTCCAAAGCTCACAGCAGCCAACATGAAAGAGCTCCCAATGTACCAAGTTTGAGCAAGTTAATGATAGATTTTTACCAAGAGAATACAATAAGCATCCATGAGTCTATGACATAAAGAAATGAATGAATGAATGGGAGATAACAGCTCTCCCAATGAATAAATGTAGAAAGAAGATGGAAATATGAATTCACCAATAGAATACCACAGTAATAATTGTTGCAGGCAAGATGTACCAATGAAAGCCAAAATTCATCGGTAAAACTTTGACAAGAAAGATTATATGTGCCTAGTGCAAAATTATCTCCCTCAAGATACCCATTAATTGCTAAAGGAAAAATAGTAATTTTAAAAATGGAAACACCTGGCAGATGCCATCTCAGCCAAGTGATCAAGATTAACGTCACCAGTAAAAAGACATACTGACATCCCACACTTCCTGATTTGATACACTAAATAGAGCTTATCATTTCTGTGGTACTCTTGGCCAACAATGCCCAAGTAACATTTATTAATTGAAATACATTAGGCAGAACCAAATTGCAGGACATTCTTCAAAATAGCTGTGCAATACTCTTCAAAAGTGTCAGGTCCTGGGAGACAAAGAGATACTGAGGAACCATCACAGAGTGGGAGAGGACATGGAGACATAAAAACTAACTGTGATGTGGAATCCTACATTGGATCATGGACCAGAAGAGAACACTGATGGGAAGACTGATGAAATGTAAGTAAGTCTGTAGTTTGGTTTAAAGAATAATAATAATAACAATAATGGTTTAGGTGCTGGCTCCTTAATAAAATTCCCCTAGTTACTGTAATGTCTAAAAATGAAGTCCCCATGGTGGGCTACTGTGACTATTCACTGCATTTAAGAATAAACAATAATTAAGGATGTGTGAATAGATGGTAATTAAGTTAATAACTCAGATGGTGCTGCTAATACATAACAACCCGAGGCGACAGCATCATGTAACGAAAATATTTTCACACTTCATAATCTATTGAACTCCTCTCTGTTTCTCTCTGGTCTCCCAATCTGTTGTTTTCCCTCTTTTTCTTTCCATCTGTCTCTCTCTTTCTCTCCTCCTCTACTTTTACTCATACTTCTGCACTATGTTCATATACAGTATAGAACTGAAGTATATTTTTAAGGAACTGATATTGTTATCAAGTACCAGAGCTTCTCTACTGAAGCTTTTAAAGAGTTTCTGTCTTCCAAAATAAAAAGTTAAAGCTGCATTATGGTGATTGTTCTTCCATGTAAGTCTTAAATTGATATAGCATGTGTGAGATTACTGGCTCTTGGTAGGAAATGTTTTCTTCTCTGTGGCAAAAATCTTAGAAGTCCATTCAGAATGATGCTGTCAGAATATATTTTCATGGGATGCTTTGAAATAGACAAAAAAAAAAAAAAAAACTAACAGCACACAGCACACAAAGATTGTATTCTTTAACATTGTAAATCAACTCAGTTTTTACCTTCTTGTTCATAATCATGCTGCAATGTAATACAATATATAGATGGCCAGTTAAAATAGGAGTAATTTCAAAATTTGATCATTCTTTTTCATAGAAGAGTACAATTTCTACTTGCAAAAAAAGAGTTAATCAAATTCTGTTACATTTCCTTCTCCATCTCCACTACATTTTCAGAAAAAAAAAAAAAATTATCTTGATTGCTAATATGGTACAGATTAGACAGACAAGAGGTGCTCCCTGAGTTAGCTACCCCATAATTGATTAAAAAAATTAATTTCAACTGGGGCTTGAGCACTTTCAAAATCTGGCTGTCATCCTAAATACCTTCTCTGGGGGATGCAAACTGTTATTTTTGTTTTATTTTGCTATTAATTTCCTTAGTTGAATTACCTCTAATTTAGCTCAGAGAGAGTCTGATCAAAAAAGATCATAAAGATGAAGAAGGATAGGAACCTATGCTTAGAAAGTGAAATCAAATACTATATAGCATTTCTCAAATATATTAGTATTAGGTTTCCTAATCTATTTTTCATTCACTTCCCAATTCTGCTTATATCTAGCCCTGGACAGAAGTGAACACCAAATATAGGAAAAGAGAGTAAACTCCAGGTGTGTGTATGTAAGTATGGATGTGTTGTGTGCATGGGTTAGAGGAGTGAAGCCTGGACTACCGAAATATTATTCTATATTTAGAATAGCAGGCTGACAGAAATACCCCAGCTTTGTGCAGAGCTCTCAACCACAGTTTGTACTAAGGAATAACCAAAATAACTAGACACTGGAGGAAATCTGATATGGGAAACAGAAAGCTCAAGATACAAACTTCTATCCCACAGCAAAGAGAGATAATTCCAGTAACTTAAGGACACTTCAACCCTCCAATTAGCACCTCCAAAAAATACAAAAAGATTTTTTGCATTCATAAAGCAAGAATAGGTGAGCTTTCACAAAATCAAGGTTGCTCAGATTCTAAAAGGTTCAAATAAAGAGTTGGAAAATACATTTAATGGAATCTATAAGAACAACAACACAAAAAAAAAACCCTGAGAACATGATTATGGAAGATATGATAAGGGACATAGAGATGAAATCAGAAGGTCTCCAGCAAAAACAAGTGGTTGCCTAATCAACATCAACTCTCTGCTTCCTTCTTAATATTTAGGGACCTCTGATGGTTTCTCCTCATCCCCTTCACCCTTCCGTCCACTGTCTGACTGGGACACAGGAAGCATAGATGGAGAAAGAACAACCAGGTTGGGATCTGAGGGTGAAAGCTACATGCTAAAGATGATGACTCCGGAAGAGGGACTGACCCTGGATTTTTATAACATCATGGAATTGCCACACCAGACCAAGACTTCTCCCCTGTAGATTTCTAATTGCATGAAAATTTAAAACCATATTTTGTTGAATGAGCCATTTCAGTCATATTTCTGTTTATCTGGAAGCAGAAATAATGGTATCTAGAATAACTAGATATTATCTTAAAATAATACTATCTAATACAACATTCAAGATCCAACTAATAGAAAAGAATAAAGAGGGAAGAAAAGGGGGAAGAGAGGGGAGAGGAAATAGATGAGGGAGTCTCAAAAAACAATAAAAACAATTTCCAAAAGATAAAGGGATGCAAGTGTCTTATATTTGGAAAACTGTCCCAAGGGCTGGCGCAGTTAATCACATCTCCATATTTTGTACAACAAGAAAACAAGAGATCATCTTAAAAGGTCCCAGAGGGGGGAAAAAAAACAAGTAATACAGACAAATATAAAAATAAAATTGAAGAAAAATTTTAAACTAGAAATTTTAGCCAGAATGTCTAATAAAACATTTTCAGACATGCATGGATTTAGAAAGTTCGTATTTCCTATAACCTTCCTTAGAAGTCACATCAGAATGTACTTCGGCAAAACAGTATAAACCAAAAAAAAAAAAAAGCAATTCAAAAAATATTCAACAAATCCAGAAAAGTAGTGAAAAATGGTTTTATGTTGATTGTTCTCTCATTCGCTGCAGAGCCGTCAGTCCCGATTGAAGCACAGAAATGAAAGGTAATTAGAAACTCTTGGATGGAAGAGAGTTACAAAATACAGCTATGAGATAAAAAGTAAAAAATAGAATAGAAGGTCAGTGGGTTTTCAAAACAAATATAGTGGATTCTAAGTGACATTTTATGTAACAGATAACTTAGTGGAAAGGTAGAACATTATTTGGAATATGCTGGGGATTGCATATATCTTGCACTTCACAAAAAATAAAAAAGACAACCAGAATGCCAGAGAATAATTTTTTTAAAACCCACCAAAATGTATACAAGAAAGGAATGAACCAAATATAAAGTAGATCAAAACATTACATTATTTTGATCAATTGTGAGGAATAAAAATCAGAATCTGTTTTGGCATTCTTCTTTCATTGGCCAATAGATTGTGGCTTTAAAACTACAAAACTAAGGTCAGGCGCGGTGACATGCTATTGAGTCCTAGCTACTCAGGAGACTGAGGTGAGAGAATTGCTTGAAGCCAGGGACTTTAATCCATCCTGGGCAACACAGCAAGACTCTGGCTCTTAAAAACTAAAACTAAAACAACTATACTACTACTACTTGATGGTTCAGTAAATAATATTTAATGTAGTCAAGTAATATAAATATTGATTTTCAATTTTTAGGAACAATGGTGAATCAATCATGAAATGCTTGATTTACTAATGCTTGTTTACTAATGAAAACAAAACAAAATGTAAATCTGATTAATCTTGACCATGTAAAAGTACAGCTGAGAGCAGGTGGCCCAGACAGTTATGCTGTTCACAGACTTGAAGTTGAAGGGTACTGGGCTAGTCTCCTTGGGCAGAAGATCTGTTTGACAAGAGCTTTAAAATGTCTGTAGTGTTTGAGTTAGGAATCCTCTTTTAGGAATGGATAACTGGATATTCAAAGGTTTACACATGGGAATCTGAGGATGGTCATCACAGCATTTGTATTAGCAAGAAAAATGTCAATGTGCAAACAATAGAAAATGCTTAAATGAATTGACATATCTGTACAATAATATATAACATTAAAATGGTAAATTTTAATGATTTGGGAAATATTCGTAATACAATATTGCTCAAATAAATGAGCTGAATGGGACTCTATTTCCATATCATAGACTGGGTGGCTTAAACAACAGACATTTACTTCCCATAATCCTAGAGACTGGAAAGGCCAAAATGAAAGTGCTTTCAGACTCGGTTTCTGGGGAGGGCTCTCTCCCTGGCTTGTAGACAGCCACCTTCTCACTGTGTGCTCACATGGCAGAGGCCAAGTGAGTGAGCTCTGCCTTCTCTTCCTTTCCTAATAAGGACAATAATCCCATCATGGGGTCCTACCTTATGACTTTAACTAAACCTAATCACTTCCCTAGGAACCCAGCTCCAAATACCATCACATTGGGGGTTACGGTTTCCACATATAAATTTTGGGGGGACACATTCAGTTCATAACAATTCTGAACATTTACTGAGTGTTTACTGCAAGTTAATTAAAAAAAATTTTACATGTATTAATCTATCTAAATCTCCAAACCACCATATGAAATAGATGCTATTAGTGAGCATGTATATATAGAATATGTACATACTTATATACACATATACATACACATGTTTACATATATATACATGTCTGTCTATATACATACACATTCTATGTACTATATATATATGTATACATATGTAGGTATAAATATAATTATATAATTTACTCATAATGTCCTTCTCCCTCTCACCTTCTATGGTCCCCTCTTCATGAGAGATCGATACTCCCTGCCCCATGGACTCTGACAGATCATATAAGTAGCTTTAGTTTAATGAACCACTAGTAGGTGGGATGGGAGCAGACACTATCAACGAGCTTGCATGGTTTAGGCTTGCTTTCTTTGCTTCTGCCATCACCAAGCTAGAAATAGGCTTCAGGTATTCACTGGGTCCAGAATGAGGTATGTGGTTTAGATCCAAACCTACCTATTGCCTGGAACCAGATCAGGTGAAGTTGCTGAGCCCAGCAAGCCAGTTCCAGCTAAATCATCAACCTGTATACTCATGAGTGATAAAAATAAATGCTTATTATTGTAATGCATTGAGATTTTGTGGCTTTTGTTACCCAACATTATTACAGTAACAACTGACTGATACAATATGTCTAAATAAAGACTTTAGAGGTAATCTCTGGGTAGTAGAATGAAGAATGACTTTTATTATCTTCTCTACAGTTAATTGAATGATTTTAAAACTATTACCCACTACTTTTTCAATTTTTAACATGTCTTTAGATAAAGCAAATAATTACTGTTACATTAACGTTTTGTGTTTGTATTATATACAGAATTATCTTAAAATCACCATTGATTTGGAACGTTGAAATTATATATTATTCAACACTTACTCTAACTTAATTTTAAAATTCCACTTTTTCCATGACTTAAAATGTTGGAGATTAAATAATCTCTTGGTTCAAAGAACCACTTAGGCTTTTTTAGAAAAACAAATTGAGGAATCTGTGATTTAGTAGTCTGTCTCCTTGGGCATACATGAATTTTTTCAAAATGTCATGAGACTAGTATCATAAGTTGCTCATGGAGAGCCAATTAGACAGAGTCACAGACTTACAGAAAAGGAAATCTTCGTATTTTTTAATTTAGCTGGAATCCTGACCAAACTTCAATTTATACAACCCCTGAGCATTATACTTGGACACATTTGTTGAGCTTTGATAAATCATAGTGACTTTTGGGAACATTGGTGAAGCATTTTATGCATCAGCTGAGGGGAGAAAGTCCACCAAACAAGACTGAATTAGGAACTAGCCAGAATCCAAATTTATTTTTCATGGTACTTCTGGGTTACTGTCCCAAAGTCCTTTGAGCAAGGAAGGCCAAGGCCAATAACTTTAGCAAAGGGAGAAATTAACAATAAGCTTCCCTCCTGCCATTTAGCTGTTTCCTTTAGTCCCTTACTCTCCTGGCCGGCTTAGATCTAAGAGTGACATTAAGGCTGACTGCAAGAGGTAGACCAATAAAAAGATAAAATTCATTTTTATATTGTCATTTTTTATGTTAATGTCTCCAGCAAGACTAAAAGAATCACTAAATGGTAACTGTCTCAGGTGGAAATAAAATAAAGACCCTGAATCTTTTGAATAGTTCAAGTGCCAATGATAACACCAAATTTTATTTGTCATATTTTTTTTTTTTTTGAGACGGAGTCTCACTCTGTCCCCCAGGCTGGAGTGCAGTGGTGTGATCTTGGCTTACTGCAAGCTCCGCCTCCCAAGTTCATGCCATTCTCCTGCCTCAGCCTCCCGAGTAGCTGGGACTGCAGGCGCCCACCACCACGCCAAGCTAATTTTTTTGTATTTTTAGTAGAGACGAGGTTTCACCCTGTTAGCCAGAATGGTTTCGATCTCCTGACCTGGTGATCCGCCCGCCTCAGCCTCCCAAAGTGCTGGGATTATAGGCATGAGCCCCCACCCCGGCCTTATTTGTCATATTTTCTAATACTTTCCTTTATTACAAATAACAGCGGGCTAAAATAATGTTCAGAAGTCAAGATTTGTTCATGTTTTGCCTGCTTTGGCCTTCCTTTGACTCAATTGTTAATATTCTCCCCTTAGAAGGCTGCGTGAAGCAGATGAGAATGGGAATGACAGAAGACTTGGTGGGGTAGCAAGGGTGTCTTGTTGCCCATCAGGAGATCTTATCGAGGCCTGTTCCTGAAATTAGCTCCAACTGCATATTGTCTCCTAAATATCTGGGCACTGAGGGATCATAACTTCTTGAACAAAGCATCAAAGTGTGTATTCTACCTTATTGATTTTAGGAAGCCAATTGGCAACTTCAAAATTACCAAAGGAAATATGGGCTTTAATTAATTTCCTCATTGGAAGCATTTTTTCTTTGGATATTATATTAATGTTTCTAACAGTTTTTAAAATAATATTCTTTGCTTATTTTGTTTCCTCTTTGTGGCTCATCCCACAGCATTTCTAGTTCAATTTTTTTCTTCTGTTTTTTCCTGACTTTCTTGTACAAGTTCTAACATCACGTCCCTCTTAAAAATGCACATACTGCAAAAAAGAAGAAAGGAAGGAAGGAAAGAAACTTTTTTATTATTTACCAATGTTTGCCTCAGCATCTCAGACACTCCTAGTATCGTGAATGATGATTGATCCTCATGTTTGGATTTGTGAGGGTAAAACCTTGTGTTTTGTGGAAAAAGGAGAGTGATAAGCTGCTCCTTAGGTCTCATTTAAAGGATCACTTTCCTAGTGATGTACTTATAATTGGTATGAGAGCTGAATGTCCTGGTGACCTCAGGTACCTTTTGGTAAATTATGCTTGTTTTAACTGCAATTTAGCCAGATGCGCTTATCCCGTCTTCCCCCCATCTTTACTGAGTTATAATTGAAAAATTAGATGTACAATTTAATGTTTCGATTTACATATACATTGTAAAATAATCTCCACAATCAAGCTAATTAGTAAATTCATCACCTCACATAGTTATCTTTTTATTTTCTTTTCAGTGGGAATCAGGCTTAAGATCTATTCTCGTAGCAAATTTCGAGGATACAGTACAGTATTGTTAACCATATTCACACTGTTATACTTGAGGTCTCCAGAATTTATTCTTCTTGCATAATTGAAGCTTTGTGCACCTTGAACACTGCCCTATTTTCCCCCTACCCCTCAGCCTGTTAATCATTGTTCTACTCTGCTTCTGCGAGTTTGACTAGGTTAGATTCCACGTATAGGTGAGATAATGCAGTATTTTTCTTTCTGCATCTGGCTATTTCACTTAGCCTAATGTCCTTCAGGTGTATCCATGTTGTTGTGAATGGCAGGGTTTCCTTTTTTAAAGCTGAATAATATTCCATTTGTGTGTGTGTGTGTATGTGTGTGTGTGTGTGTGTGTGTGTGTGTGTTACTTTCTTTATCCATTCATCCATCACTGGTCATTTTAATTATTTCTAGATCTTGGTTATTGTGAATAACACTACACCAAACACATGGATATGCAGATATCACTTCAACATATGGATTTTATTTCCTTTGGACATACACCCACGAGTGGGATTGCTGAATTACATGGTATTTTTAAAAATTTTTGAAAATATTTTTGATGGCCCTCCGTACTGTTTTCCATAATGGCTGTATCAGTTTACATTTCCATCAATAATGTACAAGTGTTCTCTTTTTTTCACGTTCTCACCAATACTTGCTATCCTTTGTCTTTTTGATAATAGTCATTTTAACAGGTGTGAGGTAATACTTGGCTGTGATTTTGATTTGCATTTCCCTAATGACTAGTGATGATGAGCAACTCTTCATATACCTTTCGGCCATTTGTATGTCTTCTTTCGGGAAATCTCTATTAAGATCCACTGCCTATTTTTTAATTAAGATATTATTATTTGCTACTGACGTATAAAATTTTTTGTACATTTTGGATATTAACTTATCAGATATATGGTTTGCAAATATTTTCTCCCATTCCATGGGATGCCTTTCACTCTGTTAATTATTTCTTTTGCTTGTAGAAGCTTTTTAGTTTGATGCAGTCCAACTCAACTATTATTTTGTTACTTGTGCAGTTGATGTTATATCCAAAAGATCATTGCCAGGAAAAACATCAAGAAGGTTTTTTCCTGTTTTCTTCTAGTAGCTTTGTCATTTCAGGTCTGACATTTACATTTTTAATCCATTTTTAGTTGATGGTGTGAGATAAGTGTCCAGTTTCATTCTTCTCTACTGCATATGGATATCCAGTTTTTCCACCATCATTTATTGAAGAGATTGTCCTTTCCCCATTGTGTGTTCTTGGCACCCTTTTCAAAATTGATTGACTGTAGATGCATGGATTTATTTCTGGGCTCTGTATTCTGTTCCATTTGTCATCTACAGGTCTATTTTCATGCCATTACCATATTGTTTTGATTACTGTGGCTTTTTTTTGGGCGGGGGGCAGGTGTTGGGTACGGAGTGTCACTCTGTCGCCCATGCTGGAGTCAATGGCGGGATCTTGGCTCACTGCAACCTCTGCCTCCCAGGTTCAAGTGATTCTCCTGCCTCAGCCTCCTGAGTAGCTGGGATTACAGGCGCCCGCCACCACGCTTGGCTAATTTTTGTATTTTTAGTAGAGATGGGGTTTCACCACATTGGCCAGGCCGCTCTCAAACACCTGGTCTCAAGCAAGCTGCCTGCCTCAGCCTCCCAAAGACTGTGGCTTCTTAAACAGGAAGTGTAATGTCTCCAGCTTTGTTCTTCTTACTCAAGATTGTTTTGGCTATTTGGAGTTGCATGTCATTCTATATGGATTTTAGGATTGCCTTTTCTATTTCTGTAAGAAATGCCATCAGGATTTTGGTAGGGACTACATTGAATTTTTAGATCACTTTGGATATTATGAACATTTTAACAATATTAATTCTTCTAATCCATGAACATGGGATGACATTCTATTTATCAGTGTTTTCTTTAATTCCCTTCATCAGTGTTTTATAATTTTCACAAGTCTTCAACTATTTAGTTAAATTTATTCCTAAGTGTTTTATTCTTTCTGTTGCTATTGTGAATGAGATTGTTTTATTAACTTCCTTTTGGGAGTTTTTTCTGAGACATCCTTTGCAATGTCCCCTCCTTCATTTCTGATTTTGAGTCTTCAATCTTTTATTCTTCATGATTCTAGCTAAGCATTTTTCAATTTGATCATTTCAAAAAACACTTCAGCTTTGTTGATTATTTCTATTGTTTTTCTATTCTATATTTGATTTATTTCTGCTGTAATTTTTATTATTTTATTCCTTCTGGTAACTTTGTGCTTTGTTGTTCTTTTTCTACTTTCTAAGGTATAAAGTTAGATGTTTTATTTGCAGGCTTTCTTTTTTTAAAATGTAGGCATTTATTGCCATAAACTTCTTCATTAGCAGTTTTGTGCATCCCATAAGATTTGCTATGTCCTGTTTTCATTCGTCTTAAGACACTTTTTAAATGCCCTTTTGATTTCATTTTTGACCCAATGGTTGTTCAGGAATGTTTTGTTTTGCTTACACATATTTATGAATTCTGTTTTCTTTTTATCGATTTTTAGTTTCATTCCATCGTGGTCAAAACTTCACAAATTAGTTAAGACCTAACATGTGATCCATCTGGAGAATATTCTGTGTGTGCTTGAGAAGAATATCTTATGCTGTTTGTGGAAAGTTCCGTATGTCTTTATTAGGTCCATTTGATAGTGTTGTTGAAGTCAGCTATTTCTTTTTTCATTTTCTGTCTGGATGGTCTTCTATCCATTATTATAAATGGCATATTAATGTCCCCTACTATTATTGTATCACTGTCAATTTCTCCCTTCAGATATACCAGTATTTGCTTTATATATTTCGATCTTCTGGTGCTAGGTGTGCGTATACTCATAATTGTTACATCTTTCTGTTAAATTGGCCATTTTATTATTATATAGTGACCTTCCTTGTCTCAACAGATGCTGTTTGACTTAAAGCCTAGTTTGTCTAATGTAAGTATAGCCATGTCTGCTTTCTTTCGGTTACCATTTGCATGAAATATCTTTTTCCATCCCTTTCCTTTCAGCCTATGTATAGCTTTAAACATAAAGTGAATCACTTTTATTCAGCATGTCACTAGATCTTGTTGTTTTTTTTCCATTCAGCCACTCTATGTCTTTTGGTTAGAGATTTTAAACCATTTACATTTAAAGCAATAATTAACAGGTAGAGACTTACTACTGCCATTTTGTTAATTGTTTTCTGTCTGGTTTGCCATTGTTTTGGCCTTCTTTTCCTCTTTTGCTCTCTTTCTTTTTAATTTGATAACTTTTGGAGTGCTTTGCTTTGATTCCTTTTTCTTTTTCGTTTGTGTATTTATTGCAGATTTCGTTTTTTTGTGGCTAGCTTAAGGCTTGCATAAAGTATTTTGTAGTTATAACCACATATTTTAAGTTCATAACAACTTAACTTTACATAACAAAAACTGTATACCTTTGCAGCCCCACCCCAACACATACTTTGTGTTCTTGTAGTCAGTTTGCTACTTTTTACATTGTATATCTATTAATAAATTTTTATTTTCTAACTTTTACATTAGAGTTAAAAGTAGTTTATATACCTCCATTACGATGTCATATTATTCTGTATTTGTTTACATATTTACCATTACCAGTGAGATTTATGCTACCATATGCTTTCACATTGCTGTTAAGCATGTTTTCATTGCAATTTGAATAACTCTCTTAACTATTTCTTGCAAGGCAGGTCTAGTGGTGATGAACTCCCTCAGTTTTTGTTTGTCCGACGAAGGCTTTATTTCACCTTCATTTTGAAAGGGCAATTTTGCTCAGTATAGTATTCTTTGTTGGCAGTTTTTTCTCTTTCAGTACTTTGAATATATCATGCCACTCTCTCCTGGCCTGCAAGGTTTCTGCTGAGCAATCCACTGATAGTGTTAGAAGGCTTCCCTTGTATGTGATGAGCTGCTTTTTTCCCGATGCTTTCCAAATTCTCTTCTCTCTTTGATTTTCAGTGTTTGATTATAATATGCCTTGGTGTAGTCTTCTCTGAATTGATCTGTTTCAGAGTTCTTTCAGCTTCATGAATCTAGATGTCAATTTTCCACATAAGATTTTAAAAGTTTTCAGCCATTTTTTCTTTAAATAAGCTTTCTGCCCCTTTCTGTCTCTGTTTCTCCTCTGGGACTTCCATCATGCACCTTCACTTAATGGTGTCCTATAAATCCTATAGGTTTTCTTCACTCTTTTCTTGTTTTTCCTCCACTGACTAGATACTTTCAAATGACCTGTCTTTGAGGTCACAGGTTCTTTATTCTGCATAATCAAATCTGTCATAGAAGTTCTCTATTGCATTTTCATTTTATCTACTGTATTTTTAACTTTAGAATTTTGTCTGCCTCCTTTACATAATTTCTATCTCTTCTAGTTTTGTTCACATATTGTTTTACTGATTTTGTTGAGTTGTCTATTTGTGTCCTATGGAACTAGCATTTTATGAACACAAAAAAATTTAATGTAGGCAGTTGCCTTTGGAACCCCAAAGGGTAGTTCCTGCAGCATTGTTGTGCTGGTAAATATTTGACAACCATCTGTTTAAAAAGTCCTAACTGTAGTGTTTCCTATTTCCAAAGTATACATTCTCCTACCATAGTCAATTTTATGATACTAACATTCCCCTCGTTCCCTAACTCCTTGGTTTTATGTGCAAACTGAGTCAAGTAATATTTTCCCTCTCCTTAGAAAGATATCATATTGCTATCTGTTTCTAAAAATGTTACCTTCACAGAACACCTTGGATTCTGTTCAATTAAAAATATAGTTCTTTGGAAATTAGTTACTATTCACAAAGTTATAAAATTCTGGCCCTTTAACCTTATTAAACTTCCTACATTAACAAATCCCAGCAGAGTGAAGAAGACTCATTCTTTCCTTACTGCAGGACTTTGGTTTTCTGGAGTTAGGGAACTAGAGGACTTGCCCGTTGAATGGTCCCTTACAGAGGCAGATTCCAAGCAGATCAAGTAGCTCACATTTTCCAAAACATCTCACCAATCCCCACCAGGAAATATGCTTTCTGGATATTTTGCTTCCAACTGCATATCCTTGAAAGGGAAACAAAGTATCCTGTTATTATTAACTAGCACCTCACCTCTAGAGAATTTCATGACTCATCAATTTCACTGAGAACTTCAGACAACAGCGTCCTCTGGGAAGAGGAAATATAAGAGTGAATCGTTTGGGAGCAGTGGAAGGTGGGCTCAGGAATATGCCTGTAGCAAGGGACATGGATGAACACAGGTGTATGATGTAGATGCAGTATGAAGCTGCTCTGAGGAAGAAGAATTAAAGAAAAAAAAAGGAGGATACAGAAAATCAGCGTCACCAATCTAAATGAGATCATCAGCAGGTGATCAGCAGGGGCTTGGAAAGATACTAAACTTCCTCCAAGGTCACAAAAGTGACAGATTTTGAGGACATGAGCTCAAATCTAGGACTTTCCTCTCTCTGTCTCTCCTCCCTCTCTACTAGGCCTGTCAAAACAATATTTTCCTCTGAGATTGTAAGCTTCTGAATCATGTGAAAGGATTAAATCTTACTCATCTTATTTTTCCTGACAGCACATGGCATACAGGAGGTGTTAAGAGTTGTTTGTGGTGTAGAATTTACTTTTTCTTAATCATGAGCATCCCACTCCTACTTGCAGCTGTGCAAAACCTGTCCTGCCAGTTTTCATAAACACATGCACACATACACACACTCCTCATGAGTTCCAGCAGAATGCCCAGTTCTTGATTCATGGTATATAATGAACCATCCCAATTTGTATTTCTATTTTTTACTGACCCTTTCTGCATTTTTGATTGCTGGTATAGACTATTTTGCTGTGAAAATCCTACAATTGCATCAGTAGGCCAAAATTAGCCTATGTACATACACTGAGGAACTTTAAAAATGCTATGATGCTATTGCTCAAGCCCAGAGATTTATTTTTAATTGGTTTGAGATGAGATTCAGGCATCAGGATACTTATATTGTCCCCAGGTGACATTAATGTGTAGCTATGATTGAGAATTACTGATGTAAAATTTTTTACTTTTCCATAGAGAAAACTCCACCCCAGTCTAATGAAATCAGAATCTCTAGGGATGAGGCCCAGGCAGAAGTATTTTTTAAGCTCCCCCTGGTGACTACAATGTAGAGCCTGGATTGAGAATCTCTGTATCACAACAGTGGTTCCAGGCCAGTTGCACATCCAAGAAACACCCAAGGAGATTTGTAAAAGTACAAATTCAGGTAGCACCCTGGACTTAAATCAGGTTCTTTAGTTTGCAAAACTCCCACTTCCATCTGCTACTGGCCTTAGAGGACAGCATTAATGGGAGCAGACTACTAGGTTTGCTTTCTTGAAATCTTCACACCCCATTAAAGGTAGAGCATTCTGTCACATGGAGCTCCTGCTGCTGTGAAGAGAGAAAAAAAGATCCCCAGCAAGATTCTGAGGAGACTTTGGAGTGTGGAAAAGCAGATGTTGTCTTGCACATGAGCTGATGTGCTCCCAGGTGGGCCTATGCGTAGTGCTCGTGTCTGGGAGTGACATCGTTGCCTAAGATGGGACAAAGTTCGCATCTGCACATTGCAGACCCTCAAAAAGTACTTGTTGAATTAATTAATCTTGAAAAAAGTTTCCTATGGACCTGAATCTCTGGCTTCTGTTGTGTGTATCTGAGCAACACAACTCCTTATGGAATTTATTAAAAAGAGTTTACTGGTCATAAACGGGCTAGACCGGCAGTTTCCGGTTACAATGAATCTCAGTTTTGAAATTGAGTACTCTGCTGTTAGTGACCAATTAAGAGAATGTCAGCCTGAGTGTTCACTCTATCCGGTACCTGTCAACTCATTCACTTAACAGGTAGAAGGGAAAAGCATTAGGATTACGATGTGCATCAGCTTGGAAGAAGCATCACTGTTGCTTCTTAGTAGCATAACCTGCCCCCAAGCCAGTTAGTGAGAACTTCGATTTGTCTAATGCAGAACCAGTCCCACGTAATCTCAACAAAATCTCAAAGACATTTTTAAGCATTGCTTTGGGTGCTCAAAGAACATTCCTTATCTCTTTTGGAAATGGCACATTTTACTGGAAGTAGTTAGTTACCCCTTATTTCAGGTGTATTCAAAACTTTCACCTTCACCACCTAACTTAATGTTGACTCCTTGGCCTAAAAATACAGGGAAGTTCTGTTAAATGAGCTAACTGCTAGAAATACTATGGCTGCAAACGGAAAGAAATGAGGTGTGTACCACAGACCACATAAAACAATGAAAACAATTTAAAGACAAAACTTACTAAGAGAAACAGTCTTGCAATATCGAAAGCATATGAGTGACCTGCTGCTTTGGGCAATGCTCTGTAAACTTTAGCGTCCACCCAGCGCCTCCTGGGAGCCCCTCTGGATGAGAGCAGGCCTAGAGAGCCAGCACCTCCCATCTTCAAAATCAGGTTTTCTGACCTCTCATAGAGGGCAAGGCAGCCATTACAAACCAGAACTCCCCAGCTCTGTCAATTTCCTGCTGATTCAGAAGGGGGCAAAACCTAGGGGTAATTTGCAGTTGATTAAGTGGCTGATGAACTGTTATTGCCTTTGTTTAAACTTGCCTTTACCCTTTTTGAAAAGCGCTTTGTTGAACAAGAGCTCCATCTATGGGAGAAATCAATTATGTGGACTTCTACCCTTAACATATCAAAGATTGTGGTTCTCAACTGAGGGTGGTTTTGCCACCCAGGGGGCATTTGGCAATGTCTGGGAACATTTTTGGTTGTCATAACTAGATTGGGGATGCAACTACAATCTGGTAGGTAGAGGGCAGTGATGCTGCTCAACATCCTACAATGCACAGGAGAGGCCCTACAGTAAAGAGTTTTCCAATGGTAAAGACAAGATTGAGAAACTCTGCTTGTGAACAAGATAATTGGTAAGATTTATGCTTACAGATGTGCTCTGATTCTGCCACCCAAGGCGAAAAATAATTTTTATTTAAATCATTCCATATTCCCTCACCGCCACTTTAAGCTTCTCATCTCCCTAACTTCACCTATTGACCATGGATTTGGTGTTAATGATTTCATGTATTTATCTTTATTTTGGCTACTTGGGAAGGAGAACTAAAGAAAGAGGAGAATATTTAAGGCAAAGAGATGAATTTATACTGGTAGAGTTTTAGGTACCAGTCCCTAAATGTGACCAATACTTTGCCTTCCAATAGGTTGGTCCTACCCTTGTGGCTGGTAATATAAATAAAGCTGTATCACCTGGTGTTCAAGCCATTGTAGTTGATGTTATTGTTGTAAAGGTCTTTACAATATGTACACAACAGTGAGAAAAAAATAAAACTTCCTCACACACTTCACTTAACACGTACTGTTCAGCAAGTCTCCATTCAGTGCAATGGGCAACAGTTTACTAAACAGCATTGTGAAAGAATAAAGACTGAAAGTCAGCATCTAAGAGGTTTTATTTCTGTCCACTGAGAGGCAGGTATACCCCCTGGAGTTTATAAAAGAGCAGATTTTTATTAAAAATATAGCCCTGAGCCAGGATTTTTTGTCAACTGAGGCCCCCTAATTGTGAACTATGAGTAAAATTTTGAAGACTCAAGATCTAGGATTATCACAACCTCAGGTGCTCTCTCTCAGGGACAAAGTCCAGTCCCCTGAAGAGGAATCTTTGTTTCAGCTGCATAGTCCATTGCAACCCCACTGCAGCCACACCAAGAACAGCAAAAGATCAGCGCATATGCCTGGAAATATAACCATCTTTCTTTATATGGGTTTGTGTCGCAGCTATCATTTCTAATGACCATGCATTAATTCATCTCATTAAACAATGAGCACCTACGATGTGATGCGTGTAGCACCAAGCTATGAGAACACAGAGCTGAATGAGAGTCCCACTACATGAGATATCCAAGCAAGAGTATTTAATAAAAACATTCCCTGACTCCAGCCCTTTTTTCCACTGTAGTATGGCATAAGGCCTTGAAGGTTGCAGTTAAGGAAAGCAGACATCATTGAACGTTATCTTCTCATCTATTTTGTCATTAGCAACAGCAGACCAATTATCAAACCCTGAAGGTTGTTAAGATCTTGTCCAAGTTTTCCACACAATATCTAAATTTCTACACTACGTAGTAAGCAAAGTGCATAATGAGAAGTATTTCAGCATCCTGAAAATTTGTATTACATGAGTAATGATTTAATAACTTTTTTCTTCAAGTGCCATCAGCAAGAAATTGTACAGTTTTATGGGAACCCTTGATTTATTGGTACTGAATACTGCCACAGCAAGCCACTTTGCCTCATAATTTGCAGGAAAGAAACAAGATTAAAAATAAATTTAAAGGGAAAAATGAGTTGAGAAAAATTGGCAACAGGGCTTGTGCAGTATTAATTGTAATTGAGAAGGGAATGTCTTTGCTGAATCCAAGGCATATTTATGCACCATAAGCACTGATGAAACTAGTGCCCCTCAAACTACCAGATGTATGAGCATTGCTTTTAGTCTCATGGATCTGATGAGTAGCAAATGTTAAAATGACAGTTTCAGTAATTATAAGTGTAAAAATATAAGACAGAAAAAATAATGCAACACCTACTGTGAAAGGTATTGGGTGGCTCTCTTCCCAAGTAGGACTTAAACTGTGAAAGGTATTGGGTGGCTCTCTTCCCAAATAGGACTTGGTGAAATGGCTGGAGGAGTGTGAGATGATAGAGGAAAATTAATGTAAATGATATAGATATATAAATAAAATGAAATATTGAAACATTTTATCATATTAGTTCCAAGGACAGGAACTTTCCAGCATATTGAAACACAAATTCTACTACCTAAACATAGTAAACAAAGATGAAGAACTAAGACAACCGGCTAGGGCTGTGTCTATTCCTAGGAGATCAGTTCACAACAATTTAATCAAAGATGATGGAGTTTGAAAAAGATAAAAAGTCTGAATGATATACCCACAGTTGTTTGTAACAATATTATTTTCTCAAAAAGGCTGTGGAATTTTGGTTTGCTGGAAAAAAGTAGTTCACTTCTTTTTTCTGTACAGAGAAAAATGTCTTAATAAATATTAATACTGTGTCTAGATCATGCTTATATTACCAAGAATATGTAATTGCTTTTGCTACCTATAAATCAAGGTTAACAGTTATGCAGTTTGGGGCAATTACTTAGATTTCTCATGTTCCATTTGAAAAAGTGAAGTTTATTAAATCATAACCCATTTGTTATGAGTTTATAAAGCACTACACTTTCAGTGCCATACCTATATACTTCAGATGTAAAAGGCCAGAATTTCTGCTCAGTCTCTTTCAAGAAAGACATAGTTCTAAGTTCTATGAAATCATGAGTTTTATGATAGTTTCTGCACAATTTTGGAGTTAGAAGAAGTTAAAGATAATGTGACCAGCCCAGACAAGGTCAAGGCAGCTATTACCAGATGGGAGTCCTCCGTGCTGTACATTTCCTACTTGTCCAACACCCATGCCTTTTCTTAATTGTCTCTGTTTTAATGTGCCCAATAATTGTTTATCTCATTGAAGATTTGGGGATTTCCTTAGGCTGTTCATTCTATTTGGAGGGCAGATTTAAATACTAAAACCAATGTTTTTTACATTGAGCCCAACTGTTTACCTTCTATCTAGTAATGATTATTATCAACCTTGGTCCTAGACCATCCCTTAGGACCATATTAAAATATGTGTAAGTTTGTGTGTGTGTGAATACTGATTCCTCACAGACAACCCTTGCAACATCTGTAGGCAGCTAGCCAGCAGTCATTGCCCATGGTTCCATTCCTCAGTTTGAGACTTTCTCAATGGGCTAAATGACTCCATTTCTTCATATAACTGAGAATCAAATCTCCTCTGTAGCTCAGGATTAACTTTGACAATGGGTTGCTTCCTCTCTTCTCTACATACTCTTTGTGCAAAGTGTGACATCCAGAATGACAGCAATATCCCAGTAGTCTTCTGATCTAGTGAGCAGTGATGTTACCTCCTTTTATTCATATTTCAAATTCACTAAAATTTTACTGGGCAGCTATGTGCTGAACTCCATGCAGGGTATTGGAGGTACAACATGAACCACAAGACACAGCTCCTGCTGTGGTGAACAGCTTTGAATGAATGTACCCTGGTGGAAATAAATGACAACTCATGATAAGTGAAGTGAAGACAAAAATGTAGGTGCTTTAAATGAAAATAACGAGGAGAGATATGATTTAGATTTTGAGGTCACGGAAGGTTTCTCTAAGGAAGGAACATTGAATCTAAGACCAGAAAAATGAATGAGATTATTGTTGTAACTGTGTTGATTAATATACCCTAAGACCAAATAAATTTTGAAGACAGCTATATCAATATTTGGATTCACTTTGATCTCATTCTCGTATTATTCTTGAAATAAATACATACAAACATACACAGATATATGTTTTAAACATACATGCTAAGCTTCATGTAAGATTCCCTCTACTGGGATAGATGTATAACATAATAAAATCCCCGCTCTTGACTTTATTAGTTCAGAAATTACCTTCAGACAAGTAGGGCAGTGGAAGACTGCATTACAAATCATTCCCTTAATGAGTCTTTCCAGGAATCTTGCCCAGGATGGAAGTCAATTGCACTGGCTGCTAGTTTTCAAAATCTACCTTATTCATCTTGTTGCAAATTGCATTAACATTTTCCCTCCTCTTTAATCTTCTCATATTCATTCATTGATTCATTTATTCTGCCTTTTGTCCAGGACCTCAAAATACTTCTGCAAGAGTTAGAATGTTTCCACTTTCAGGCAGAAGACCTTCAAAATAGACCCTCTCTGGGTAGACCAGAGGATTCCTTTCATTTGGAATGTCACTGCAGGGCAGTGACAGAGTTGGTCGTGTGTCAACCCTCACTAGACACCCTCTTTCTACCACCCTTGTGCTCTGTGTCCTTCCTAAGGAGCACAATTCCTTTTCTTTGCAAGTCCTTGAAGATCATGGAAAATGATTTACCATTTTCATTTGCAGCTTTTTTCTGTATAATAGTTCAAAGCATTGATTTTGTCTTAACTTTCATCTTTGCCCCTTGGAACAGGTCATATGACCTGTCTGAGCCTGACTTTTATCATATGTAAAATGAGGATATTAAAGAATGCCAATTCCCAAAGCATTTCTGTAAAGATTACATGAGATAGTTCACATAAAACAGTTAACACAATTCCTGGAACTTTGTAAGAATCTAACAAATCATAGTTATTATTACTTCTGGTCCCTGGAAGGCAGCAGTCTAAGCCAAGAAAGTAGAACAGCCAAAGTCTCATTTTCATTTCTTCATACATCCTGTATTTCAATCCTCTTCTACCACTGGGGGTTCCCTATGTTTAAAACGCAAACAAAACAACAAAAAATTGCCATTGAGAGTCTTGATTTAACTGCCATCTAGTAATATAACACAATTATACCAGGTGTGCTCAATGAATCAATGATCATTTTCTTCCAAAGAGAATTTAGAAAGCCACCGTTACTGTCTTTAGGGTTTTAGTCTCATTGGCATAGTTCTTCAAGCTTTTTTCTATCCTGGGAATACAACTTTGCTTCCTCTCAATTTCCCTGTGTTGGGGCTAAATGCTCAGAATTTGAGTTTTAAGAGTTCTCCAACTCCCTTGAGCCCTTTCCCCATTCAATTCTCATAGCATGCAATTGTATCCATTTCTTTAAATATAGATCCCACATCTGCCAGCCTTATCTTCCCAAGCAATCAAAAATTTTCCAAAGTGATATAGACACTTTATTCAAAGATTCCTCTAACTTCCTCCTCTGCAATTAAACTCCCCTTGTTCATCAGAATTGAGGCCATAGGAGCAATTCTATTTATTTCTTCTCTCTTGGGGAATATCAACTTGGAAGAAAGGCTGATCAAGAGTGTATCAGACATCTTGCCCTTTTTTTTTTTTTGGCTTAAACTACAGAAATTAATTTTCTTACAGTTCTGGAGGCTGAAAAATCCAAGGTCAAGGTTCTAGCAGGGTGTGGTTCCTGGTAGTTTCTCTTCCAGGCTTGCAGACATTCTTGTTATGTTCTCACATGCTGGAGAGAAAAAGCATGCTCTCCGGTGTCTCTTTAAAAAAAAAAAAAAATCTTTTGCCTGGGCGCAGTGGCTCATGCCTGTAATCCCAGCACTCTGGGAGGGCAAGGTGGGCAGATCATAAGGTCAAGAGATCGAGACCATCCTGGCCAACATGGTGAAACCCCGTCTCTACTAAAAATACAAAAATTTTCTGGTTGTAGTGGTGGGTGCCTGTAGTCCCAGCTACTAAGGAGGCTGAGGCAGGAGAATCACTTGAACCCGGGAGGTGGAGGTTGCAGTGAGCCAAGGTCGCACCACTGCCTTCTGGCCTGGTGACAGAGTGAGACTCCATCTCAAAAAAAAAAAAAAAATCTTTTACTGTATTTTACGTATTTAAGGTGCACAATATGATGTTTTGATATGCATATACATAGTGAAATGGTCACTGCTGTCAAGCAAATCAACATGTCTGTCATTTCACACAGTTACCCTGTGTTATTTTGTGGCAAGAGCAAATAAAATCTACTCTTTTGGCAAAAATAACAGATACAACACAATATTATTAACTAGAGTTTTCATGTGGTAGATTAAATCTCTAGACTTGTTCACCCTACGTATCTGCAACTTTATATGCTTTGACCTACATTTTCCCATTTCTTCTCCAGCCCTTCCACTCCTGGTAATAACCATTTTATTCTTGATTTCTATGTTTTCGTCTTTTAAGTTTTATTGGTATATAACAATTGTGCATATTTATGGATCAAATGTGAAATTTTGATACATGCGTATAATGTGTAATGATAAAATCAGGGTAGTTACCTCCCACTTATCATTTCTTTGTGTTGGGAGCATTTCAAATCTCTTTCAGCTATTTTGAAATGTACAATAAATTGTTGCTAATTATAGTTACCCTACTGCACTGTTGAACACAAAAACCTACTTCTTCTATCTAACTGTGTGTTTGTGCTCATTAACCTATCCCTCTTCATTCCCCTCCTCCCATCCTTCCCTGGTAACTATCATCCTACTCTCTACTTCAATGAGATCAACTTTTTTAGCTCCCACATATAAATAAGAACATGCAATATTTTTCTTCCTGTGCCTGGCTTATTTTACTTCACATAATGTCTCCCAGTTCCATTTATGTTGCTGCAGATGACAGGATTTCATTCTATTTTATGGCTGAATAGTATTTCATTGTGTATATATACCACATTTCCTTTATCTATTCATTCACTGATGGACAGTTAGGTTGACTCCATATCTTGGCTATTGTGAATGGTGCTGCATCTTTTGATAGTGATTTCATTTCCTTTGGTTTATCCAAAAGAGGAATTGCTGGCTCATGTGATGGTTCTATTTTTAATTTCTTTAGGAACCTCCATACAGTTTTCCACAGTGGTTGCACCAATCTACTTTCCCACCAACAGTGTTTAAGGGCTCCTTTTTCTCCATATCCTTGCCAATGCTTGCTATTTTTTTAATAACAGCCATCCTCACAGGTGTGAGGTGATATCTCATTGTGGTTTTAATTTGCATTTACTTAATGATTAGTGACATTGAGCATTTTTTCAGATACTTGCTAGTAAATTTTATGTCTTCTTTGGAGAAATCAGGCACTCTGCTTTAAGCCCAGTAATATTCCAGCAGGCAGTCTTAGGTTGAATTCCCTCAAAGAATTCTCCTCTAATCTCTACTTAGCTACCCGTGCCTGCAAAATACCTTCTATTTCTTTCACCTAGTAAAGCTATGTCTAGTACGCTAAAACACTAATAGTTTTATTATTCTCTCCCTGTATCTACTCCCATGTTTTTTCTGATATGCTTCCATTTTGTAGATTCCAAGCAAGTATATTAGATTGATTCTTTTAGCAGAAGATGAAAAAAACCCAATTTGAACTAGGTTAGAGATAAAAAGGCCTAATTGGCTTTTGTAAGCAAACCATAGGAAGTACCAGGATGTATAGAATCATGCTATCAGAACTCTCTTTGGGTTTCATTTCTTCCTTTATCAATAGCACTGGGACTCTGTAATGAATTCTGTGACATGACACCTTTAGGACAAAAACACTTATTTCTCCAGATGACCGACTGTCAGCCATCTTTAGGAATTTCTTTGACTAAAGACAGTCACCTAGCCCAAGTCTGTGCCCACCTTCCAGCACAACCCACATCCAGTCACTGGCCAGTGCAATGGTATAAAGACTAATTCTCTTAGCCTTCCTCATTCTGAGCCCCGTGTGTTGTCAGCCAAGGCCATCGCTGAGAAGACATTTCAGCCCAACATTGCTCGCTTCTCAGTCCTGCTTTCATCCCTTTCCTCCACAACTATTAATTGCAAAAGGATTCCAAAAAAACAAAACAAAACAAACAAACAAACTTGCAGCTAGTCTTTGTCTCAAAATCTACTTCCCAGCGTCCTCAACCTTCAATAGCTTCCATCTTCCCATCTCTGACAGCGGTGAAGAAAGGTGCATCTATTTGCCAGCTCTATTTCAACAAATCCTGAAAAAAGACTCTCCTTCAACTTGAGCATGGTCCAAGTTTGTGCCCTGAGGGCCCTCTGTATCAGGGTGGCCATACTGGAAAGCACAACTGTGGGCCAATCACTGTGGCCTGGGGTCTGAGAAATTATGACTGGCTAACCCAGAGGTAGGTGTCCGCCTTTATCCCAATATCTTTAGGCAGGAAGAGCAAACTGTACCTCCCATTTGCATTAGAGTTGGGGTTGGGAGAAATGGTTCCCTATAACAAGTGAGAAGAATGGCACAGAAATCGCCCTGGGAGGACCCATGGGAGCCTAACACTGTTCTGCCTTCCTTTCTATACCCCAGTTTCTGTTTAATAGGTGCCCCTTCTATGACCACATTTCAATCTTGAGTCCTATTCTACCCAGAGTGTAAGTGACCATAGCTCTCTATTCTCAAGCTCATGCTGCTTGTTACCCATAGGCATACATTCCCTCCCATGCAGGTGCATATTTATTAGTTATTCCTCAAAAGGTATGGGAATTTCATTTTCATGATATGGCACTAGTAAAATATTATATTTTTCCTTTCCTTTTGAAGATGTCCGAGGTCTCACCATAGACTTACTACACAGACCAACCTTGGGACAGGCCCATGAATGTTTATTTGTAAATATGTGCCCCTTGGTGGTGACAGGCAACCTGAATTAGGAATGACTATCTTATTGCTTACTGGTCCCATGTGTCTAATTATTATTGTAAATTTTCACCTGCCCCTCAGAGTTTAGCCAGACTATGTCCCTAAACCTTTCCCAATAAATATGTCCAGGACCTAGGCACACAATCTCTTGACTATCACTAGAGAAAAGACCAGAAAAACAGGCTTAAGAGACTCTTCGATATTGAAAGTGCACTGTCCACACAAGAATGTAAACTGGAACTGAGGAGAGTTTTAGAACTAAGCCAGCCATCACATTCTCTGAACATTCAGTCCTCAATGTACTGACTGCTCTTTTCTAAATTCAGAGATCTCCAAAGCTTATGGAGTTTAAGATTGACCCTAAACCCAAATTCAAGAGGGATAAAATTGCATCTAATCTTCTAGCATCGTTTCACTCAATGGATACATTCCTTCTGCCAACTGATCCTTACTCTCTCTGCCCATTTGTCAAAATCCGCACTTCTGAATCCCATGCAGTGCACATTATTAATAGCTGCTAAATTATTTAAAGAGTGAATCTACTTTAACAGATCTCGAAAGCATAATAAGGGGGATGTATCTCTTATCTTATTTGAAAGGAAATTTGGTCATTTCCTCCTAAAATTACATAAAATGAGACCAGCCCTGAGGAAAGCAGGAGAAAGGAAAAGAAAATGCCACCACAAATTATAGAACTTCCCAACTGCCTCCGATAAGTCAGCTTTTTCAACGATAAAAATAAAAATATTAAACACCTTACATTTACAGAGTCCTTATTATGTGTCAAGGATTGTATAAAGCACTTCCCATGTATTATTGCATTGTTCCCTTAAAACAGCTCTCTGTGGTGGGTAGATCTTTTACTTAGCCTCATTTTGCATATGAGAAATTAACTAAGTGCCTAAGCCCCTGCCTCCCAACCTCAGTTAGTTAATAGCAGGAACAGGAATTAAACTTGACTCCAAACAGGAGCCCTTAATCACCACAAATTGGGCTTTCTTTTGCCTTCCCAGGGTACATGGTTTGTTTGCCAGCTTTTCTAAGGGATTGCATATTCAAAGGGCTTTTTTTCTGTGTTTGGAAGGCTTTCAGCTCCATTAATTTAATAACTTGTTCATTAGAGGGCTGAGAGTTACAGTCCAGGCTGTGTGATGCAGGTAAGGAGGGCAAGTTTCCTTGAACAGGTTCACAGTGTGGTTCATGTTTATGTTATGCTCATTGGACCATGACAGTTAAACTGAAATAGAGAGTAAGTCCTTGTCAGATTCTGTTTCCTTCTCTTTCATGTTTACTGATTTTATCCTTGAACTACTACAGATACTTAGACCAGTCATTTCAACCTTTTTGGGGTTACTGATCCCTTGGAGACTACTGAAACCTTTGAAATCTTTTTCTGGAAAAATCTTTATATCCACATGATCACAAAAGCTATTAATATATGAGTGTTGGAAGATTTACAGAAGAAGCCTGTCTGTGAAGTTTAAGAATCTGAGGAACCCATATTAAATACTTCTACTTTGGTCAAATAAATTCAGATTCCTCCCTTGTATTCAGCAAACACCAGAAATGAAAGACCTAGAAACCAAAGAAACATCTTCTCCTGGCTCCATCTCTGTGACTTCTCAGGATGAATCCTGGGAAGCCCCAGCCACATCACCAAAGCCACCACACTCAGGCATGCAATTGGAGCTCTGTGCAAATGTGGCTCACCAGGGAGGTGAGTGGGAATTGGAGTCCAGCTCATGTCCTGCTTGCCAGCCCACTGCTAAGTTGGGCTACATTCACCAAGAGTGAGTGTGTTTTTCTAATTTGCAGAAAGAAGTCTGTGTATGGATCCACCAGTGTCCTCCATGACATCTACCCCTGGACCATGTGACAGCCAGAAATGACCTATGGATAAAAGTCCCCCATTCCCCAAATCAAAAAGCCCCAGCTCAGCTTACTCTCCGATAGCTCCCTGTAGGTTTAAGGCATGGCACTGGAATCTCAGCTCAGTCCAGAAAGCCAGTTTCCTTGTGTCCAGTCTCCATTCTGCACGTGAGCAGCATCGAGATGGTCATACAGTTTTTTTTGTTGGGAATCCAATTTCATAGACACAACTTACCAATTGTTATTCATCACAATGCGTGTGAGATTTAAACAATAAATATTTCCTCTTTGCTTGCCCACCTGCTTATCCACCACAGCTTATCTATGCAATGTTTTTGAAATGTAAACCATATTCCCTTCTAATAAGAGCCAGACTAGTTTTTGTTTTCCAATAGTGGAAACTTCACAGTGAGGATTTTCATGCCTGGTTGGTCTAGTCTGATTATCTTTTTTTCTTTTTTTTTTTTTTTTTTTTTTTTTTTGAGAGAGAGAGTCTACCTCTGGCACCCAGGCTGGAGTGCAGTGGCGTGGTCTCAGCTCAATGCAAACTCTGCCTCCCGGGTTCAAGTAATTTTTGTGCCTTAGCCTCCCCAGTAGCTGGGATTATAGGCATGTGCCACCATGCCCAGCTAATTTTTGTATTTGTAGTAGAGATGGGCTTCTCCATGTTGCCTAGGCTGATGTCAAACTCCTGGACTCAAGCGATCCACCCACCTTAGCCTCCCAAAGTTCTGGGAATACAGGTGTGAGCCACTGTGCCTTATAACCCTTCTTAGTTGACCTTGTCAGCTATGTGGGAACCAAAGATCTGGACCTGAGTCTTTTATTCATGCCCCAAATATTTCTGAAGTACCTACTATGTACCAAGCACTGGAAAGCCCAATAGAAGATAGAGGTAAGAACAGGCGATGATAATCCATCTTGGAAATGCTACCATCTGGGGTCTATGCCATTAGATTAAAGCTTGCTGGTTAGACCTTCCTCAAGAAGACATAAGGCCTTGACCACATATCTGTGAGGGCCATAACTTCTCTGGTTTGATTTTTGTACTAATAGCTTCATATTAATATGAAGACTATTCTTGGATGGCCAAGAGAAATCTGCCTAAAGGCACAAGATTAATTCACATGGCCTTTAAGGTCTCTTTTAAACATAATGCTCTAAGGCACTGATAGACAAATCCTCTAAAGTTTCATCATGCACTTGGGTGAGGAGGAAGCTGAAGAAGTCTGAAGGAGTCTTACTTTTATTGAACCCACTTGTTTGAGCTACAGAAGAACTAGGGTGTGGGATTTGTTCCAAGTCTCCCAATTCAGGACCTCATATCCTTGACTGATGAAGACACCGTACACCAAGCTTCAGGGGAAATGGGACAGCCAGAGTACAAGATCACCCTAAACCACTTTATTCTAAACCCACATTTTATTCCATCTTTGCTCTCTCTGTATCTCTGCAAGCTTCCCTTTGCCTCCTGGTTTTGTTTGCCTACTTATCCCTTCAGATTCTGACCTTTCATGTTCTTGTTGCCTTGCACAACAAGTGTTTTCTTCACTCAAGGTGCTCAGGACTCATTTGGGTGCTGTGCCTCTCTGACGTGCCTCACCATGTACCCCAAGGCCAGCACCAGTAAACAGTATTTCCCATTCCCAAAAGCACCTTATCTTTTCCAGATCTTATGCCCAAAGGTTGGATATTATATTCTGGCACATGTGATGACCAGAATGACAAAAATACATTGCACTTCTCAGAAGGCCCCTACTTGAACAATGAATGACCTGTCCCTTCACTGAGCATGACTGCAAAATATACTCTCTTGACTGTCTCCTCTGAAAGCATGATGGTGCTGAGTGCCTGTTACCATCTAATCAATCATTCTGTATAGAAATATCTTCACAGTAAGAAAGTCTTTGAGAGCAGTGAGGGATCTGAATGATTGGCCATCCCAGTGGCTTTTGAGTGAACTTTGAGCCTAGACCAGAGGCCCCCCTAGAGACAGTTAAGAGGACTCCATGGAAACACTGTCAGTTTTCATGTTGGAGGGAAGAAGAATTTTATCACAGTGTAGCAGCCCTCCTGGCAGCTCTTAGGAGGGTGTTGATGTGTCCCTGAGGTGAGTTTCAATACAAATATTCTGTCAGTTAGGCTGTTGGTGAATTGTTCCAGAGAAGGTCAAGCTATGCACACTTAGCATTATTTTTTACTGTTAGGAGCAACTCAACAAAAAGAAAATTTTCTCTCATCCAGGGACATAACACAAGGGGAAAAGAAGACAGAAGGTGGTAGAGAAGCAAACCAACAGCTCCAGTACCATGGCGAATGACAAGAACACAAATCTCCAAAAACACTCTCTTGGATTATATACTTTAAATGATAACTGTGTCTGGAAAAGAGAACTATCAAGGGCCACAGGTATTTACAGAAATGCTCCCATCCAGAAGAAAAGATGACTAGTTGGAATGGGTTTTCGAAGATTAAAGCAACAAAGGCAGTTGGACCATTTCCATTATTATATTTTGTATGGAATTCATGTAACTCATTTGGGTTATTGTTGGGTTTTGGTACATAGGCATATATACCCTGAGGTACATTTTGTGAGTGAAGAAAATAAAAAAGGATTTTGAATAGATTTAAGAATGATTAACACTTTTCAACTGAAAAGCCACTGTGCTTGCCTATTAGTGAATTTGGGTCTTCCTGAAGTCAAATGCTGTTTCTCCAATGGGTAAAGATATCTTTTATTTCATGTAAAGAATGTGAAGGTAGGATTTGAGAGATGTCAATCTTTATAATAAGCCAATGGTTGATTGAAAAGCTAGAAGAAAATGGGACAGGAGTTATGGAAAAGCAGTTTATGAATGATGAGAAGGCAGAAGAGGAGGAGGAGGGAGAGGAGGAGGGAGAGGAGGAAGAGGTATGGGTTGGGAAGAAAGAACTGCCACCACAATGATGCCCTGGGTTTGTAGGCTGCTTTAACATTTATAAAATGCTCTTATCACTAGAATATACACTTCTTAAAGATAGAAATTTGTCTTAATTATCTTTGGTTCTTCAATTCTTAACATAATGCCTGACTAATGGTAGTAACTCAATAAGTATTAGTTTTATTAGTTTCATGACTATACTAAAGAAGAGTTGAGTGACTAAATTTACTATTTTATTTAATTTTTACTATAATTCTATGAGCTTGGATTTATTATCTTGGTTTAATATATGAAGATTTCAAGAGTGAATATACAGAGTGAATAACTTATGCGAGGTCACATGAGCCAAAAATAGAGCCAGAATTTCAGTCCAAGTTTTCTGTCCTTAGCCAGGGCCTTTTTACAGTAACAAAGCTCAGATTCTTGGATGACTTAGGATTGGAACTGATTTTGAAAAGAAACTTATATTGGGTGTAGAAATTAAAATAAGAAAAGAGATACTTTGCTTTACTTTTTAAGGTCAATTGCTATATCAGTCAGCGATTGCCACAATAAATCTGAGTCCCTCAGACTCAGTGGCAGACAACAATAAGTGTTTCTTTTTAGGATAATGGGTCTGTAGGTCAACTCAGAGCAGATGGATTAATACAGACTGGGCTCAGCTGGGTGGCTCTGCTTCTAGCTGCTGATTGAGTTGCCCTTGCTTCCTTCTTACATGTGGGGCTCAGAATTCTTCCAAGTGTATTTATTCTGGGACCCATAAAGAAGGGCCATCAGCTACCTGGGGAAGTTATTCTTATGGTGATAATTGAAGAACCAGAGATCAAACCATCCTTGCATGCACATTTCAAGCCTCTGCCTGCAAGTCCTGTGCTAATATCTCATTGGTCAATGTGGTAGTCAGAATGACCTCCAAAGATGTCCAAACCTTAATTCCTGAAACCTGTATGTCACATTTTATGGCAAATGGGCCTTTACAGATGTAATTAATATTATGTATTTAATATTGTAAACCTTAAAATAGGGGGATTATCTAGGGTTGTCTCAGTGGACTCAATTTAATCATGTGTCATTAAAAGCAGAGAACTTTTTCCAGCTTGAGTGAGAAAGATGTAGCCATAGAGAAGTCAAAGAGACTTGAAGTATGAAAGGAACACAACCCACCATTGTTGGAAGAGGCCACACAGAAGGCATGGGAAGAAATGCAAATAGCCTATAGGGGCAAAGACTGGCTTCCTGGTAACAGCTAGCAAGAAAGGGGAGATCAGTCTTAGCATTACAAATAAATGAACTCAACCAGCAATTTGAGTGAGGTTGGAAGTGGATTAATTCCTTCAATCTACATAAAAGATCCAGCCCTGCTGATTTAGGCCTTATAAGACCCTAGGCAGAGGATGCAGTAGAGACCACTGAACTTCTGACCTACAGAAACTATGAGATAATAAATGTTTTAAGCTAATACTTTGTGATAATTGTTTTAAGCTAATACCTTTGTGATAATTTGTTACGACAGCAATAAAAAAAATTACAGACAGTGAAAGTCACTTAACCAATTCCAAAGCCCAGGGTCAAGGAAGGCCATTCTGCTTACTGTTTGGCCATGGCCAATGTTGAATGTCATACAGCAGGGCAGTGAAAAATTTGGACCAATATTTCAAACTTCTCCAATTAAACTGAAGTGAAAGGAGAACACTCATGTCCAGAAGAAGTTTAGTTAAAACGATTGGGATGTGGGGAGGCTATTAGAAAAATCTTTCTCAAAATACAAAAGCCTAGAAACAAGAGATATTTAAATAAGCTGTCAAACCAGAGAAGTTTCCAAGTCTTTTTGGTTTTCATCTGAAACTGGGGTGGGGATGGGTAGGGTTGGAAAGTCAGGTTTGTATATTTCCCAAAAAACAAGAGCGTGTTTATGGTGCTGATGGAGAGTAGCTGTTAACAATGTAAGATTGATATGTTGGGTGAAATCCTAACCAATTAAGGTTCCATCAGTTATTGACCTTTGTAGAGTTTGTCCTTTGAGATTTTCTCAGCAATTTATTAATGCATGCTTGTTGTATTCCAGAGGCAGATTCTAAATATGTATGACAGAAAATCTAGAACCTGGCTGGATGCAGTGGCTCAAGCCTGTAATCCCAGCACTTTGGGAGGCCAAGGCGGGTGGATCACGAGGTCAGGAGATCGAGACCATCCTGGCTAACGCGGTAAAAAAAAAAAAAAAAAAGTTACATTTACACTATACTGTAGTCTATTAAGTGTGCAATAGCATTATGCCTAAAAAGTACATATATTAATTAAAAATATTTTTTACCGAAAAATGCCAGTGATCACCTGAGTCTTCAGCAAATGATCATCTTTTTGCTAGTAAAGGGTCTTGCCTTGATGTTGATGGCTGCTGACTGATTAGTGTGGTGGTTGTTGAAAGTTGAGGTGACTGTGGCAATTTCTTAAAATAAGACAATAGTGAAGTTAGCCACATTGATTGACTTCTTCTTTCACAAAAGATTTCTCTATAACAGGTGATGATGTTTGATAGCATTTTACCCACAGTAGAACTTCCATTAAAATTGAAGTCAGTCTTCTTCAACCCTGCCACTGCTTTATTAAATATGGTTATTGAATATTCTAAGTCCTTTGTTTTCATTTCAGCAGTGTTCACAGCATCTTCATTGGGAGTAGTTTCCATCTCAAGAAACCACTTTCTTTGCTTATCTAGAAGTAACTAGTTACCTACTCAAATTTTACCATAAGATTGCAGCAATTCAGTCCCAGCTTCACAGTCCACTTTTAACTCTAGTTCTCTTGCTTTTTTCCACCACAGCTGCAGTGACTTCCTCCACACTGAAGTCTCGAATCCCTCAAAGCTGTCATGAGAGTTGGAATCAACTTCTTTCAAACTCTTATTCTTGCTGTTATTTTAACCTAATCTCATGAATCATGCCTGTTCTTAATATGGCATCTAGAATAGTAAATCTTTTCCAGAAGGTTTTCAATTTACTTCACCCGGATCCATCAGAGAAATCATTATTTATGACAGCTGTAGCTTTCCAAAAAGTATTTCTTAAGTAATAAAACTAGATATTTGAAATTACTCTTTGATCCATGGGCTTTAGGATGGATGTTGTGTTAACAGGCATGAAAACAGCATTAATCTCCTTATATATCTCCATCGGAGCTCTTGAGTGACCAGGTGCATTGTTAATAAGGAATAGAATTTGGAAAAGAATCTTCTTTTCTAAACAGTAGGTCTTACCAGTGGACTTAAAATATTCAAAAAACCATATCGTAAACAGATAAGCTGTCATCCAGGTTTCGTTATTCCATTTATACAGCAAAGGCAGAATACATTTAATATAACTGAATTGTTAAGAGCCTTAGGAATATGGGAATTATAAATGTGCATTAGCTTCAACTTAAAGTACTCAGCTGCATTAGCCCCTAACAAGAGAGTTAACCTGTCTTCTGAAGCTTTGAAGCCAGGCATTGACTGTTTCGTCTACATTGAAAATCTGTTGTTTAGTGTAGCCACCTTCACCAATGATCTTAGCTAGATCTTCTCGATAACTTGCTACAACTTCTACATCAGCACCTACAGCTTCACCTTCTACTTTCATGTTCTGGAAATCACTTATTTCCTTAAACCTCATGGTCCATCCTCTGCTAGCTTCAAACTTTTCTACTGCAACTTCCTCACCTCTCCTCAGCCTTCATAGAATTGAAGACAGTTAGGGCCATGCTCTGGATTGGGCTCTGACTTAAGGGAATGTTGTTGCCAGTTTGATCTTCTTTCTAGGCCACTAAAACTTCCCCTGTATTAGCAGGAAGGCTGTTTTCCTTTATATAATTTGTGTGCTCACTGGAATGGGTCTTTTAATTTCCTTCAGGAACATTTTCTTTGCATTCACAACTTGCCAAACTGTTTGACTTAAGAGGCCTAGCTTTCAGCCTATCTTGGCTTTCAACATACCTTTCTCACTTTAGTCATTTCTAGCTTTTGATTTAAAGTGAGAGACATGCCACTCATTCTTTCACCTAAACATTTAGAGGCTATTGTAGGCTTATTAACTGGCATAATTTCAATATTTTGTGTCTCAGGGGATAGGGACGACTGAGAAGAGGGAGAGAGATGGGGAAACAGCTGGTCAGTGGAGTAGTCAGAACACACATTTATGGGTTAAATTTTCTGTTTTATATGGGTATGATTCATAATGCCCCAAAGCAATTACCATAGGAACACTAAAGATCACTGGTCACAGATCATCATAACAAATATAGTAATAAAGAAAAAGTTTGAAATTTTGTGAGAATGACTAAAATGTCACACAGAGACATGAAGTGAGTCCATGCTGTTAGAAAAATGGCATCAGTAGACTTGCTTGACACAGGGTTGCCCTAAACCTTCAATTATTAAAAAAAAAGAAAATAAAGCAAAGTGCAATCAAATGAAGTATGCCTGTATTCTGCCTTGCATCTATAATTCTGGCTGACTGATGCAGGCAGTGAGTCACCTAGCAACGGATGCCAAGGAACCAAATCCACCTATTTCCAAGGAGATGGAGTTAAGCTTCTTCAGGGAAGCCACAGTTAGAGATGAGAGCGCACTCTGAATATGTGACACATATTCTATGTACAGCTCTGCCCTACACCACTCACTTTTAACAGATTTGGAAGAACTGGTGGAATCTGAGGCCATAGCAACCCAACCAAAATGGGTTCAATTTATGTGTTGGAGAAATGCGTATCCATTTCACCTCCATGAAAAATGAGCTCTTGTGTCTGAGAAGCCATTTTTTGCCATGGGAATCTGAAGAACAATGGTTAAGGGGCTCAGCTGGGGGTGTGAATCTCCAGCTTTCTTCATTCCTAATTGTTTGACTTTGGGAAAAGTGCTTAATCTTTGTAAACAAGGGCTATAAAAGTACCCACCTCATAGGCAGAGAGCCATTTTGAGGTTCGAATAATAGTTATTGTTATGATTCAGGGTCAAGCAGAATGTAATCAGCTGGATTGCAGGAGAATAGGTTTAAAGTTGACATAAACAGGAATGTCCCTGCAGGAAGAGTTACAAATATTACTGTGAAAATTTATAGAAACTCCTTCCATGAAGACTTTGACAATAATGCTGACTATAAAATTACGTGATGGTTGTTTCTGGCCACTCAGGAATTTACACAGTCAAGTAAGTGGCTGTAATCCCCTCAAAGTCACCACCTTGGAGATTTACACCCTGATTCCAATGATATTGCTTTTGAGCAAACTTTCTTTGGTATCTCATCACTAAAACGGCCTTCAGAGCATGTAATGTTTTCCCTTCAACATCCCTTTACAGAGTAAAACTGTCATCTTAGAGCTGATGTGACTTTTAGAAACAAACAAAAGTCATTCAAAACCAGTAAAGAGAGGGGACTATACAAGGAGAAAGAATCTTATGTAGCACTGAGCTTTGCATTCATGCATTCTTTATATGAAGAGATTAGAAACAAAAAGGACTTCTTTACATCTTATATATGATGCTTTACCTGCAAATGCCCTGGAACCTGTTTTGTTTTTTGGATAGTTGATACACAATTGTTTATCATGTTCTCTATCCTTTGTGGTGGGCCTGAAATGTAATAAAAAGTCTTTTTAAAAGACTAATTTTTGAAACAAAAAAACCAATTGGGTATCTGGCTTCCCCAAAAGGCACTCCTTCTTAACTGCCTTCCAGAATCTCATAATTTGCTTCCCTAACTCCCTCAGGATTTGGTCACATCAAGAGCCTCTTTAATGGGAAATATTTCTAATCGCCCTTAACAGATGGATTCTATCTATTTAAGACTCACACCTGATTAGCGGGGAGACTTATCTAGTGAGGACTGCCAATGATTAAAGCTTCCACTGCCTTTGCTATCAGAATCTCACATCTCCAACCAACTGCCACAGGACACACTCACATTCCTGGTGGATATTTAGATGAATACTAATGACTGATCTGTGTGCCAAATCACAGGATGCTAACTGTCCTCTGCAACACTGGTGTTAGTGCCATTCTGACGAACCAAGTTAGTTCATCCCAGAGGGACCAAACCCAAGAGTGAATTAGGCAGATGAATTGGAAGGGAATGCAGAATCCACTAAGAGCAAAAAAATTGTGTGGAGAGTCCCCAAAGTTTTCTAAGCCAAGAATTTTATCCATTTTTTTGGATCTGCTTCTCCAGCTTCTCTCCACCCCAGCATATTCACATTTTCTCTGAAATCCTCCGTGGAGCGGTATCACTTCTGTACTTGTGTTCTGGGTAAAGAACTCCCCAATGCAAGCAAAGCTCCCCTTGATCATAATACCCAGGTCTTCTAAAATGTCTCCGCTAAGGTCACTTAAGGTCACTTGTCTGGACAAGTGTCTACACTATGACTGACGACCTGGAGGCTCTGTATGACTGTGCTGACTGCAAAACTGTGGGGCAATTGGCTGAGTACTGGCCCTCTGTCCCTGTTGGGCAGAGTCCTGGCTACTTTCAACCTCGATCTGAAGCTCTCCTCAGGGACTGGTTCCCACTAGTAGCTCTCTGTTTGGTGAGAAAGAACAATGCGAGGAGAGGCTCTGGCCCCTAATATTTCTGAGTTTGGCTACAATTTGTAGATGGGTCACACAGGTGGTACCTTCCCTCACTCTTACCCCTCCTGCATGGAAGTCCCTGCTAATTGATCCAAACTATCTTTCCTGGTGAAGATAGAGTCATTCTCTAAATTATATTTGCATAACAGTTTTGGAAACCGCAATCAATCAATAGGTGTTAGCATGCAAAGTGAAACCTATTTGCTATCAAGATTCTTGGCCGGATCCAAGGAGCTCAGAAAGCATAAGCTCTATGAGCTGCTTCCTCCCATATTTTTTTAAATGACAAGAAACATATTCACAATATGCATAAGCATCTAGATGTCACTGCTGTAGAATCAGGACTTCTGAAAAGTTAGAACAACTTTGGAGACCAGTACATTTTGCAGAAGAGGAAATGGAGTCCTAGGGTAAAGTTTCTCTCTCTCTTTCTCTCTCTCCCTCTGTAGCTATTGGGCATCTGAAGCCCTCTTACAAATGGGAGATTCCTCAGCTCACGAATCTCAGTGAGAAGCAAAGCTTGATTTTCACTCTAGATGCTGAAAACCTCAAACTTTCACCTTCTCAGCCTCCCTTGCAGCTAAGTATGGGCACATGACCAAGGCTGCACTAATCAGAGGTACCTGTCCCAAATTCTGAATTGGGAGCTTGAGATGTAAAGAGGCAGGGAGATTCCCTTCTGATGGTGGGCAGTGGCAGTCGTGATTTCAGGAGCTCCAGGCTTGATGCTGCAATGCAGTATTCTTGCTCAGTTCTGGCAGCAGCAATGGTGTCCTCCCTGACTGGTTTTGTTGTGTGGTTTGGTTACGGTCCAGTTTCTTCCAGGACCTCATGTTCCTGAGCATTTTCCAGGCCTTATTCTATGCCCTTCCTGGTTGTCCCAAGAGCTACTTCATGTTTTCTTAATAAAGTACTTACCTGCTTAAGTCAGCCCAAGTTTTAGTTTTTTTGTTCTTATGCTTTTGTTTTTGTTTTTTAGTTTCTTGCATCCCAGACCCCTGACTCATATGTGGCCCACTGGGTACAAATAATCAACAGGCTCTTGTAACAGAGCTGGGGTTGGGGCCGCTTAAACCTCGGCCCTATGTGATTTACTCAGGGCACCAACTTTGCTCTTATTATGTTAATGTCATTTCTCATCTGATTCTCTACTTTCTGCTGGGAAATGCTATAATATCTCTGCCTTTTCTCTCCATTCAAAGTGAAGGAATAAACAAAGTAAGATAAAATATAGGATCAGTTTACATTTCTCACTAATATAGGCACTTACTGTACAGTAAGTAAAAATTTAGATGCCTATTATTAGTGAGAAATAGATTAGACAAAGAGGGACCTTAAACTCAAAATACCCATGATCTAAGAAATTTAAAAGAGTGTTTCTCTTTCCCATAAACTAGAGTGGTGCAGAGTGGGGGGCTCCAGGCTATTGGAGATCCAGGCTCTTTTCCTCTTATTTCTCCTTCACCCTCAGCACTAGGGGTCTGTCTCATGGTGTGTTGTGATCAACATATGGTTTTAGACACACAGCCTGCAGAGCTGAATGTGTTTACCATCCAGCCTTTAAAAAACAAAGAAGCATGCAGACACTTGCTAAATTTCTTCCCTACTCCAATGTCAAAAATTTGACTGGATGTTATTCTAGGTTCTTACAGAGGGTCTGGTGGGGGCTGGGCTCCAGCAGCACCTACTGTGCAACTCTGACCACGCCTGGCAACAACAGTGGATGACGCCCTTTAGGGAGGCAAGGTCAGCTCTCAGTTAAAGTTATCAAGCTAAGGTGAAAACAAAGTCCTCCCTCAGAGTGATGTCCACATGGGCAACATAGATATGCCTCTTCTGTGGCAAATGCTGGTCACAGATGCCACAATGCCAGGAGATGGAAGCTTTCAGCTTAAACTTTTCCAGCCAAATTTAATATCTAATCAGATAAAATGATTGCATCATATTTCTTAAGTAGAGGATGAATTCTGACTAGCCTGGCCTTTATTCCTCTTGAGAGTCATCAAAATTTATTCTGTAATCAATGTCACAAAAGTCCCCAGAGAAATAAAGGATCTCATCTATTAAAAGGAGGAACGTTATTTAACATCTTGCAAAGCCAAGATTTCACCCACTAATCATCTTCAACTCTTTCTTCATTTGCTCAGTGATCACCAATTCAAACAAGCAGAGATACCTATGGTAGTAACCAGTATTTTGTAATAGGCTACATTCTCTCACTCGAATGCATACACATGGTAATTATAAAAAGCCTTCTTTTGAATAGTTTATTACTGATGCTATCCTGTATCCAGAATAGACACTCTAACTTTTAATTTTTAGTTATCTTTCCTCCTTCAGATTCTGAAAGCAATTCCTTTAAGCTATGAAATCTACACTGACGTCTATCATGTTAAAAAGCAGGACTCCCACCTCTTTGAACACATAAAGAATTGTTTTTTTTCTTTCACATTGGCTGGTCAAGGTTGACATGTAAGTGTTAAAATCATGGCACATTTCAGTAATTGCAACTTCCCCAGTCTGTGGAAGGTCTGATAAATGGTCATCGTGTGAACAACAGCAATAACAATTACTATTTGCAAAAACACTTAGACAATTTCAAAGTGTTTTTATATGAACTTTAAAAAAAAAACTAAATCTTCCAGCCCATTTTTGAGTTGCTTCATCCAGCCAAAATGTCAACCTGGAGCAAATAATGATTATTACAATGATTATTACAATATTTTTCTTTAACAGAAAAACCAATTCTATAGCAGTCTCAGTAGAAGTTCAGCAAATGTTCTTAAAGAAAAAAGGGAAAATAGCTCCAGGTCTGCTTGATAGAAATCAAACTACCCCAAATTATAGACTGAGCAGACAAGATTACACAATGGGGATGCTATGAAAATCGAAAGCATTGATTTTTTTTTAAGGCAGAGCACAGATTCCCAATACTGAGATAACACCTAATGCTCTAGCTGGGAAACACAAAGCAACCATGGCCACGGTCGGGAGTGGGTGTGGGTTGCAGCTGCGTGTCTAAGCAGGTGCTTGCAAGACCATGGGGGGCGATTCAGTCCCCACAGGAAAAACAAGCCCAGCTCCTCTCGGACGCTGCTCTACATGACATTACAGAGCCTCTCTGCTGGGTTTTAGACCAGCAACGTGCCATCAGATGATGATAGCCCTTTACATCTTTGAGTTCCTAAGCTGGGGTTAGCTCAGGTCAACGAGCCATTTCCTGGAGTGCACTGTGCACTGTGCAACCCAGGAACTCACTGAAGAGAGATGGAGTTGGAGGACAAGTAAATTGGCATGAGCTGAAGTTTCCTTCTTTGCATGGTCAACGTGATGGACAGTTCTCTCCTGGCCCAGAACAACCTCTCAGCCACAGAGCTGCTGCTAGATGGAGAGGGCTGCTCCCTCACACTCACATCAGGAGGTGGTGGGGAAGGGAAATGCTGTAGGAGGCTGGTCTTCCTCTTCCTTTCTTTTTTCAGTAAATTTTAGTTTGTTATATTTAATTTAGAAACGCCAGAAACAAACCAGAAAGACAAACTGAGTCCACCAAAGTTTCTCTAATATACATATCATTTGACATAACAGTTCTGAAAATACTGGTTTATCAATTACTGTTATTTATTTTTTTAAAAATCAGTTTTGTGGTTTGTTGTAGCCTATCTTGGTGGTTGCGAATAGTATATATAAATACTGTGTGACTCTTGCTCTACCTTTGGTCTTCACTTACCCTCTCACTTCTTCTTGCCTTTTCCCCTTCCCTTCATGCTGCTCCAGCCACAATGAACTGCTTTTTCTCTCTATAACACTGTGCTCCTTCCTGTCTTAGAGATTTTGCATATTTCTGTTGTATCTAGCTGTAGCCTCCCCTCCATCTGATCTTTGGGTCAGCTTGGAAGAAAATTTTCTGTGACCTTTGGGTATCAGCTTGGAAGAAAATTTTCTGTGGGAGGCATTTTTCACCCCTAGATAAAATTATATTCTCTTGCTATGCAATTTTACAACACCTTGAATGTCCTTTGTCTTCATCATAATAATGGTGACTACTCATACAACACAGGGCGCTAGAAACTGCTCTAAGAAGATACACACACTCATACACAACACATATATTCATATACCTACATATCTATATATGTATCTAATTATCTATCTAGGTTCAATTGAGGATTGAATGAGTATATAGCAGCAATGGAATAGACAGACAGATAAATGGGTATGTTGGTAGGTAGGTAGTTAAGGAGATAGGTAGATGGATGGATGGATGGATGGATGGATGGATGGATGAATGGATAGATAGATAGATAGATAGATAGATAGATAGATAGATAGATAGTCTTGCACTTTCTGCCATTTCCCTGTGGAATACGAAATGCCCCATAGTAAACATCCAACTGACAATTATAAAATGCCATAATGCTTCTTCAGACCATCAGTCTCCTCTGTGTGTATATTCTCAGGAGCAGTGCCAGCATAGGTGAAAATAACACAAAACACAATTTTGTGTGCATCCCTCATAAGATCAGCTATCTCAAGAATTTTGCTCAGTGAGGGTCATGCTTGGCTTTGCCCAAGAAGCACGCAAATAAATCTATCTATCAATAAAAGAGCGATACTATGGGTTGAAGAAAGCATGCATCGGCTGTACCAGTTAGGGTCACACAAACCGCTGTACCAAATCAACCACAAAAGGAGTAACAGCTCACACACAGTGGCAGTTTATTTCTTGCTGAGTAGTTCTAGGTCAACAAGGCCTGTTCTTCTCCACACAGGAATTTCAGGGCTCAGGAAGCTCTGCCATCTTCAATGTGTGGTTTCTATGGTCACCAGGGTTTCCTCCATCCAGTCATAAAGGGTTTTAGAAGACCATTGGGGTAGTTTTTATAGATCTGGCCTGAAAGTCTGCCCAATCTGGACACATTTCCATGGCTAACACTCAGTTACATAGTGTATTAATTTCCTGTTGCTGCTGTTATAAATTGCCACAAATACCATGGATTAAAACAATATACATCTATTCTTTTACAATTTTGGAGGTCAGAAATCTGAAATTAGCTTCACTGGGCTGAAATCAAGATGCTGGCAGAACCACGCTTACCCTAGAGGGATGGAGGAAAACCTGTGCTCAGCCTTCACCAGCTGCTGGAGCTGCATTGCTTACCCCTCCTTGTGCCTGCCCCCACATCCGTCTTCAAAGCTAGCGGTGTAGCTTCTTGCTTTGGTGGTCACCATGCTTTCTTCTTTGGCAAATCTTTTTTAACCTCTCTAAGACACTTGTGATTGCATTTGGGGTCTACCATGACAACACAGGATAAATCTTCCATCTAAATATTTTTCACTTTGTTATATCTGCAAAGTTTCTGTTGCTGTATAACAGTTACAGATTTCACAAATTAGGGCCTGGATATCTTTGGGAGCTATTATTCAGTCTACTATAGTCTGCTCTCTGGTCCACAAAAATTCACATACATCCCACATACAAAAAACATTCACTCTACCCAAACACTTTGCAAAATCTTAACCCATTACCACATCAACTCAAAGCCCCAAATTCCCTAAATTTACCACACGTGGACATACTGAACTGCAAGAGGATTGGGGAAATGTGCTGTCTGCTGTGGTGACCAGCTGGCAGTCTCTGTTGCACCATCAATGTCTGAAGAGTAGCTCCAAAGACCTTGTTTTTGACCTGGCTGTCAGGATTGAGGCTAAGACATGCCTAAAGTGGTCCTTACTCACAATTACAATTTGGCAATATGGTGGGGCCCAGGAAGGGGTTTCCGTGGAACTTTACTCCCAAAATATTTCCCCTCTTGTAGCCCTTTTATCTCATCTAGTTAGAAGTCACCACCACTAGCATCGCTCCTTCATATTCTATGGAAAACAGTCATCAAATGAGTCCCAGAGAGAGAGGGCACTTTTCTAATCTTCTCATTTAGTGTGATAATGTGGATTATGTGTCCAGCCAGCCACCCGTGGATAAGACATGTCAAGTAATGATGGGGTGGGGAACAAGGACGATTGCTGGAGGAAGACAAGTTTTCCTTGCATTACTATTTTACTCTGTGAATCCTCAGAGATGCCCCTGGTAGTCTTCAATGCAGAAAAAAAGGAAAGAAATGTAGAAAAGGAAGAGAGATAAAGGAAAACAGCTTATATAGTAAGACCATGACCTCAGATGACCTTCACTGGCATTCATGCCAAGGCTTGCTCATCCCCATTCCGATATTGATGAGAGTAGTACCAGAAGAGGCATTTTATTCAGTGAAGATAACAGCAGTGATGTACCAGACATAACATGGTATTTGGAGCCAGACAGACCCCAGTGAAATGTCATTTCCATCACTTATGAGCTATGTCGTCTTGGAAAAGATTGCTTAAGTTTTTTAATCTTCAGTTTCTTTGTCTATAAAATGAGGATGCAAATGTCTACATCACAGGGTTTTTGAAAGTTAAATGAAATAAAGTATGTTAAAATGGCTTTTAGGTTGTGGACACTCAATTCACATTAATTTATTTTCACATTCCCCTCGCTACCATCCAAAGTTCTTAATTGGAGTCAATCGGCTGATGAGGAAGGATTTTCTCCCACAAAGCAGAGGCTTGCAAATGACCTGCTTTGTGGACGGATGTCATGGCAGCTTCTCTTTCCTGGCAACTCATGAAACATGTTATGTATTCTTACATCAGAATAGAGTCCTTCCTGTTTCACCTTAAATAAGCCAAGTTCTTAGCAATCTTGTATTCGAATTTTTAACCTAAGAGAAATATGGATTTTATGAACATACAGAATTCCTCTAACTCACCAAGTTATTCCATCACTGTAACGTTGTCTTAAAAATGAACTTGTTCCTTAATGACAACAAAATTGTTTAAATAAAATCATGCATATACATGTCTATTTATCAAGCACACTTTATGATATAGTTTTATATATACGGAAACTGTACCAAAAGATGCACATCAGGTGGATACCGCAGTGGTTTGGCAGGCAGTGGGGGTGTTGCAGGTAGAGTGGAAAAGGAAGAAGGCAGATGAGAGGTGAGCAAAAAAGAAGAAAATATCACATACATGCAATCACGTTTAGGTATTTACTTACATTTGTGTATGTAGACTCATAGACATATTAGAAAAATAAAAGATAAAGTTAGAACTAAAGCTACACATTTGGAGAAGTAACCATGAAATATCGCTAAATAACAGACTATTATTAAGTGGCAAATTGCCAAGTTTCTATGTCGCATGATCCCACTTTAGTGGAAATCAATCAATCAATAAAATCTGGGCATATGTGAAGTATTTGCAGAAGCAGAATGGAAAGGAATGCCATTAATATTTGTGTGAGTGGGTTACTGAGGAATAATTTGCTTTGCTTTTCTATATTTTTCTATTTGATTATACAGGCTTGTGTGGTTTTTGTAATTTGGAAAAAATCATTTTTTTAAATTAAGAAACATATAAAGTTTAAAAAGATAGTATGTTTTATACTCAGAACTGATATTATCCACCCAGTGACTGGCTGGATAGGACACTGTCTAAGGTTCACAACTGCTAAAACTGTGCAAGTTTTTGTATTTTAGTAATAAAAGGACTTAAAAGTAGCTTAAAATGTTGATATAGGCCTTGCTTTCTCCACTACTTCCCCAGCCCTCACCACATCACTCTAACCACCAGAATTAGACATTTTTTTCTACCCCCAAAGAGAACATTAACCAGTATTATCAGTTTCCAGGACATTCATGAATTCTCTTTCTGTTTCTAGAAGTGGCCGTTTTCAGGAGTTACATTCAAATGTGTGGGCATCCCCACTCCCACCTAGACAGGTAAGATAGGCCTGGATCTCAATATCTGCTTCAGGTTCCATGCCTCTTGGGCCTAATTCATACACATTGGATAGTCCTTTTCCTACGAACATGGAATTGCAGATTTGGGGTTGGGCTTGGAAGGTAAAGCGGCTTGTTAGGAGTTCTCCATATGGCTTAACTATATTATCAACACTTCTCATTGGGGTTTGGTGACAAAGTCCCAACCAACTACAGGGTTATTTCACTTTCCATTTGTAAGCCACTTCATTGGGACTTTTTTTTCCCTTGATGCTCTTTACAGAAAGTAATGAGTCTGAGGCTAAATGTGGTCATCATTGGATTCCCTGGTGAATGATAAACTTAATTATCTCATGATAGCATCCAATAGTCATGAAAGCTAATATAGTTTGGAGATTTGTCCACACCCAAATCATATGTGGAAACGTAATTCCCAGTGTTGGAGGTGGGTCCTGGTGGGAGGTGTTTGGATCATGGGGGTGGATCCCTCATGAATGGCTTGGACCATCTCTTTGGTGATAAGTGAGCTCTAGCTGAGTTCTTGTGACATCTGGTCATTTAAAAGTGTGCAGCACCTCCCTCTCTCTCTCTTTCTCTCTTCCCCGCCACCCAGGCTGCCTTGCTCCTGCTCTGGCTGTGGCCATGTGATGTGCCTGCTCCTGCTTTACCTTCTGCCATGAGTAAATGCTTCCTGAGGCCTCCCCAGAAGCAGATGCTAGTATGCTCCCTGAACAACTAGTGGAACCATAAGCCAATTAAATAATCTCTTCTCTTATAAATTACCTAGTCTCAAGTATTTTTTTTTCTTTTTCTTTTTCTTTTTTTTTTTTTCTGAGACTGAATCTCACTCTGTTGCCCACTCTGGAGTGCAGTGGTGCAATCTCAGCTCACTGCAACCTCTGCCTCCCAGGTTCAAGTGATTCTCCTGCCTCAGCCTCCTGATAGCTGGGATTACAGGTGAGCACCACCACACCCGGCTAAGTTTTATATTTTTAGTAGAGTTGGGGTTTCACTATGTTGGACTGGCTGGTCTCGAACTCCTGACCTTGTGATCTGCCCGCTTTGGCCTCCCAAAGTGCTGGGATTACAGGAGTGAGCCACTGTGCCCAGCCAGGTATTTCTTTATAGCAATTCAAGAATGCCCTAATACAAAAGTATTTGACATTCTACCAGGGGTGAGGTTGGCATGAGGGTGGCCAGAATCTGTGGTTCTCTTTTTTCTTCTGATTCAAATTAATTAGGGTGTATAGTATTCTTTAAAAGGGAAAGAGAACATGGATAATGTGGAACAAAATAAAAGTCTACAAGAAAAAATGATGCCTTCAAAATAGGAACAGTTGTCAGATATAGCAACAGTCAAGCAGAGGAAATAAGGACACCCAAAGTATAATATATGAAGGTGAGATTCTAAAAGCTTAATAAAATGAAGAAAGAGCTAAAGACAGAGCACTAGCAAACACTGCAGGCTTTTTCAAAATAAGGTACCATCAACTTCAGATCTGAGAATTTTAAAAATTGCTTTTCATCTGGTAACATGAAAATTAATGTGAAAAAAGGGAGCCAAGATGGCCGAATAGGAACAGCTCTGGTCTACAGCTCCACACGTGAGCAGCACAGAAGACGGCTGATTTCTGCATTTCCGTTTGAGGTACAGGGTTCATCTCACTAGGGAGTGCCAAACAGTGGGTGCAGGACAGTCGGTGCAGTGCACTGTGCACAAGCCAAAGCAGGGCGAGGCATTGCCTCACTCGGGAAGTGCAAGGGGTCAGGGAGTTCCCTTTCCTAGTCAAAGAAAGGGGTAACAGACGGCACCTGGAAAATCGGGTCACTCCCACCCTAATACTGCACTTTTCCAATGGGCTTGGAAAACGGCACACCAGGAGATTGTGTCCCACACCTGGCTCAGAAGGTCCTATGCCCACGGAATCTCACTGATTGCTAGCACAGCAGTCTGAGATCAAACTGCAAGGTGGCAGCGAGGCTGGGGAAGGGGCACCCGGCATTGCCCAGGCTTGCTTAGGTAAATAAAGCAGCCAGGAAGCTGGAACTGGGTGGAGCCCACCACAGCCCAAGGAGGCCTGCCTGCCTCTGTAGGCTCCACCTCTGGGGGCAGGGCACAGACAAATAAAAATTCAGCAGGAACCTCTGCAGACTTAAATGTCCCTGTCTGACAGCTTTGAAGAGAGTAGTGGTTCTCCTAGCATGTAGCTGGAGATCTGAGAACGGACAGACTGCCTCCTAAAGTGGGTCCCTGACCCCGAAGCAGCCTAACTGGGAGGCACCCCCCAGTAGGGATAGACTGACACCTCACTCAGCCAGGTACTCCTCTGAGACAAAACTTCCAGAGGAACTATCAGACAGCTGAATTTGTGGTCTCAGGAAAATCCACTGTTCTCAAGCCACCGCTGCTTACACTCAGCCAAACAGGGTCTGGAGTGGACCTCTTGCAAACTCCAACAGACCTGCAGCTGAGGGTCCTGTCTGGTAGAACGAAAACTAACAAACAGAAAGGACACCCACACCAAAAACCCATCTGTACATCACCATTATCAAAGACCAAAAGTAGATAAAACCACAAAGATGGGGAAAAAACAGAGCAGAAAAACTGGAAACTCTAAAATGCAGAGCACCTCTCCTCCGCCAAAGGAACACAGTTCCTCACCAGCAATGGAACAAAGCTGGATGGAGAATGATTTTGACGAGTTGAGAGAAGAAGGCTTCAGACCATCACACTACTCCAAGCTATGGGAGGAAATTCAAAACAATAGCAAAGAAGTTAAAAACTTTGAAAAAAAATTAGACGAATGGATAACTAGAATAACCAATGGAGAGAAGGGCTTAAAGGAGCTGATGGAACTGAAAGCCAAGTTTCGAGAACTACGTGAAGATTGCAGAAACCTCGGGAGCTGATGCGATCAACTGGAAGAAAGGGTATCAGAGATGGAAGATGAAATGAATGAAATGAAGCGAGAAAGGAAGTTTAGAGAAAAAAGAATAAAAAGAAACGAACAAAGCCTCCAAGAAATTTGGGACTATGTGAAAAGACCAAACCTACGTCTGATTGGTGTACCTGAAAATGATGGGGAGAATGGAACCAAGTTGGAAAACACTCTGCAAGATATTATCCAGGAGAACTTCCCCAATCTAGCAAGGCAGGCCAGCATTCAGATTCAGGAAATACAGAGAACGCCACAAAGATACTCCTGAAGAAGAGCAACTCCAAGACACATAATTCTCAGATTCGCCACAGTTGAAATGAAGGAAAAAATGTTAAGGGCAGCCAGAGAGAAAGATCAGGTTACCCACAAGGGGAAGCCCATCAGACTAACAGCTGATCTCTCAGCAGAAACTCTACAAGCAGAAGAGAGCGGGGGCCGATATTCAACATTCATAAAGAAAAGAATTTTCAACCCAGAATTTCATATCCAGCCAAACTAAGCTTCATAAGTGAAGGAGAAATAAAATACTTTACAGACAAGCAGATGCTGAGTGATTTTGTCACCACCAGGCCTGCCCTAAAAGAGCTCCTGAAGGAAGCACTAAACATGGAAAGGAACAACCAGTACCAGCCACTGCAAAAACATGCCAAATTGTAAAGACCATCGAGGCTAGGAAGAAACTGCATCAACTAACGAGCAAAATAACCAACTAACATCATAAGGACCGGATCAGATTCACACATAACAATATTAACTTTAAATGTAAATGGGCTAAATGCTCCAATCCAAAGACACAGACTGGCAAACTGGATAAGGAGTCAAGACCCATCAGTGTGCTGTATTCAGGAAACCTATCTCACGTGCAGAGACACACATAGACTCAAAATAAAGGGATGGAGGAAGATCTACCAAGCAAATGGAAAACAAAAAAAGGCAGGGGTTGCAATCCTAGTCTCTGATAAAATAGACTTTAAACCAACAAAGATCAAAAGAGACAAAGAAGGCCATTACATAATGGTAAAGGGATCAATTCAACAAGAAGAGCTAACTATCCTAAATATATATGCACCCAACACAGGAGCACCCAGATTCATAAAGCAAGTCCTCAGTGACCTACAAAGGGACTTAAACTCCCACACAATAATAATGGGAGATTTTAACACCCCACTGTCAACATTAGACAGATCAACGAGACAGAAAGTTAACAAGGATATCCAGGAATTGAACTCAGCTCTGCACAAAGTGGACCTAATAGACATCTACAGAACTCTCCACCCCAAATCAACAGAATATACATTTTTTTCAGCACCACACCACACCTATTCCAAAATTGACCACATAGTTGGAAGTAAAGCTCTCCTCAGCAAATGTAAAAGAACAGAAATTATAACAAACTGTCTCTCAGACCACAGTGCAATCAAACTAGAACTCAGGACTAAGAAACTCAATCAAAACTGCTCAATTACATGGAAACTGAACAACATGCTCCTGAATGACTGCTGGGTACATAATGAAATGAAGGCAGAAAGAAAGATGTTCTTTGAAAACAACGAGAACAAAGACACAACATACCAGAATCTCTGGGACACATTCAAAGCAGTGTGTAGAGGGAAATTTATAGCACTAAATTCCCACAAGAGAAAGCAGGAAAGATCCAAAATTGACACCCTAACATCACAATTGAAAGAACTAGAAAAGCAAGAGCAAACACATTCAAAAGCTAGCAGAAGGCTAGAAATAACTAAAATCAGAGCAGAACTGAAGGAAATAGAGACACAAAAAACCCTTCAAAAAATTAATGAATCCAGGAGCTGGTTTTTTGAAAAGATCAACAAAATTGATAGACCACTAACAAGACTAATAAAGAAGAAAAGAGAGAAGAATCAAATAGATGCAATCAAAAATGAAAAAGGGGATATCACCACCAATCCCACAGAAATACAATCTACCATCAGAGAACACTACAAACACCTCTATGCAAATAAACTAGAAAATCTAGAAGAAATGGATAAATTCCTCGACAAATACACCCTCCCAAGACTAAACCAGGAAGTTGAATCTCTGAATAGACCAATAACAGGCTCTGAAATTGTGGCAATAATCAATACCTTACCAACCAAAAAGAGTCCAGGACCAGATGGATTCACAGCTGAATTCTACCAGAGGTACAAGGAGGAACTGGTACCATTCCTTCTGAAACTATTCCAATCGATAGAAAAAGAGGGAATCCTCCCTAACACATTTTATGAGGCCAGCATCATCCTGATACCAAAGCCGGGCAGAGACATAACCAAAAAAGAGAATTTCAGACCAATATCCTTGATGAACATTGATGCAAAAATCCTCAATAAAATACTGGCAAACTGAATCCAGCAGCACATCAAAAAGCTTATCCACCATGATCAAGTGGGCTTCATCCCTGGGATGCAAGGCTCTTTCAACATACGCAAATCAATAAATGTAATCCAGCATATAAACAGAACTAAAGACAAAAACCACATGATTATCTCAATAGATGCAGAAAAGGCCTTTGACAAAATTCAACAATGCTTCATGCTAAAAACTCTCAACAAATTAGGTATTGATGGGACATATCTCAAAATAATAAGAGTTATCTATGACAAACCCACAGCCAATATCATACCGAATGGGCAAAAACTGGAAGCATTCTCTTTGAAAATTGGCACAAGACAGGGATGCCCTCTCTCACCACTCCTATTCAACATAGTGTTGGAAGTTCTGGCCAGGGCAATCAGGCAGGAGAAGGAAATAAAGGATATTCAATTGGGAAAAGAAGAAGTCAAATTGTCCCTGTTTGTAGATGACATGATTGTATATCTAGAAAACCCCATCGTCTCACCCCAAAATCTCCTTTAGCTGATTAGCAACTTCAGCAAAGCCTCAGGACACAAAATCAATGTACAAAAATCACAGGCATTCTTGTACACCAATCACAGACAAACAGAGAGCCAAATCATGAGTGAACTCCCATTCACAATTGCTTCAAAGAGAATAAAATACCTAGGAATCCAACTTACAAGGGATGTGAAGGACCTCTTCAAGGAGAACTACAAACCACTGCTCAATGAAATAAAAGAGGATACAAACAAATGGAAGAACATTCCATGCTCATGGGTTGGAAGAATCAAT